>NC_059151.1:10408984-10731484 GCF_020740605.2 Lemur catta | reverse complement strand
AAGATTGCTTTGGATTATTCGGGCCCTTTTTGGGTTCCAAATGAAGCATAGGATTATTTTTTCTATTTGTGTTAAATATGATGTTGGCATTTTGATGGGGATTGTGTTGAATCTATGAATCACTTTTGGTGGTATGGACATTTTAACAACATTGATTCTACCAATCCATGAGCATGACATGTTTTTCCGTTTGTTTGTATCCTCTGTTATTTCTTTCTTCAGTGTTTTGTAGTTCTCCTTGTAGAGATCTTTCATCTCCTTAAGTATATTCCTAGGTATTTTATTTTCTTTGTAGTTATTGTGAATGATATTGAATCTTTGATTTGACTTTCTGTTTGACTATTATTGGTGTATAGAAATGCTACTGATGTGTGTACATTGATTTTGTAACCTGAGACTTTGCTAAATTTATTTATCAATTCAAGGAGTCTCTTGGTGGGATCTTTGGGGTTTTCTAGATGTAAGATCATGTCATTACTATAAAGCAATAGTTTGACCACCTCTTTCCCAATTTAGATATCCTTTATTTCTTTCTGTTGCCTGATAGTTCTGGCTAGGCCTCACAACACTTTGTTGAATAGAAGTGATGACAGTGGGCACCCTTGTCTTTTTCCAGTTTTGGGGGGGAATGCTTTCAACTTTTTCTTATTCAGTATGGTGATGACTGTGAGTTTGTCATATATGGCCTTTATAATCTTAAGATATGTTCCTTCCATGCCTACTTTGTCAATGGTTTTTACCATAAAAGGTACCAATGTAAGTACTTGTTTTAACTAATTTAATCCTTACGATAACCTTATAACATAAATACTATCATTTTCTCATTTTACATATGATGAAACTGAGAATCAGAGAGGTTAAGTGGTTTTCCTAAGGTCACATAGCAAGTAAGCAGCAGATATTTGGAAACCAGGAAATCTAGTGCAAGAGTCTATACCTTTAGTTATAACAGTTCTCCTAACTATCAGGAAATCATTAAAACCTAAAAGGTTTTGGTCTTTAAACATAATATAGATGAACCAATTTTGAAAGAATACGTTATTTTAAAGTAATTTGAGGATAATGAGTTTTAAAAACTTTTCATTGAGATAATTAGGTAATTGTTTAAGGCATTAATTGTTCAACAAATATATGAGATTTATATTTAATAAGCTAAATATAATTTAAAATTATTATTATAGTTATTAATATCTATGTTGGTTCATATGGATTAAAAATGTTACTATAACTGCAGATCATATAAAGAATGATAAATGATGGAAGGGGAAGCCTTTTAACTTAATTGGAATCTATTAAAAATGAAATAAGCAATCTCATTTTGTAGAATAAGTAAAGTATACTTACATAGAATAGTAGAGTAAGAGTAGTTTGCTGGTTATGAAAACAGGTAATCATTGTTGTCATTCCTGTATGAAGTAAGATTTTTATTAAATTTGAATATGAGAGTTTGATCTATATCATGATGGCTGTTTTTTTAAGGAATATGGCCCAAAGTTTCCTAATTCTGTTTATTTTACTTTAATTTTGATGAGTGAATTTATGCTTTTATTAGGAGGACATAGATTTAGAAATCCTCTGTAAAATTTCTATTTTAATGAATAATTAGTGAAAGTTTTGATATTTTTCTGTTTATAACATTGCTTAATGTAAAAATATATTTTCTTGGATATTTTCTATATAAGATGTATTTATGCTTATCCATTAAAATTTTTTCTAGGTTATTCCAGCACCAGGCAGCTATGATGTTCAAAAGTCATATGACATGTCCCAAGTTAAACATAAATACATGCCACCTCGGAGTTTAGTGGCCAAAAGAAAACATTCCTCCTTTCTTAGTGCAGCTCCTCGATACGTGGGAAAAATGCCTGATTGTCCAGGTAAGTCTAGATTGTCTTTTTAAAACTATGGGGAAAAAAGATCTAAGGTTTCCATATTAAGATAGTTATAGTCATTGACAGCTTCTTGGAAACTGTGACTTTAAGCAATACAACATATAATGAAATCACTTTTTTTTCTCATCAATGTTATAACAAAACGATGTTGAACTAAACAATGTTAATTGAGGACCTGCTGTAAATTGGTTTGCTTACACTTGAAGTTTCTAAGAGCCTATCCATGACATTGAGGACTTACCATAATTTTAAACACATTTACATTTACTATGCTTCTTTTAAGTGGTGTAGGTCAAGAAACAAAAAGCAAAATACTTACTGAGTGAAAGATTTGAGATGTTTTTTTCCAAATGTAAGATCTGTTGGGGTTTTATGTTTCTTAATTTTATCAAAGACAATTTTACCAATTTCACTAAAGCTAATAAAGCCATATAACATTTTATCAGGGAAGAAACCAAAACTCATAATGCGCTAAAGTTGTTAAAGGAGAAAGGCACTTTACCTTGATTTGGACAATCAGTCATATAGAAGATACACATCATGTCAGTTGCGTGGAATTATTTTTATTTTTCTCAAGTATCAAGTAAGCAGCTATATAGAAAGATAAACATTTATTTGAGTATTTAAAATGCCAAAAATCATTTTGATTTTTAAAATTTGGATTGGTTCAGCTTTTAGAAATGGCATTCTTGTTCTAAAAATGAATGTAATAACTAACTTTCCCTGGTAATGAAGATAAATCAGAAACCAGTTAGTTTGCTATTTTACATAGGGAAACTAGATAGAGAAGAGGAATAATAGTTTTTAACAGTAATTTATAAATGTATTACCACTAAAAAACCAAACTGTTGTATTGAATCTGTGTGAGAATATGAAGAAAAACATGAAACAGAATGAAGAAACTATTTTTTTCCCAGAGTTTTTAATAAAACACCAAAGCAGGAGAATGTAACCTGTCTAGCAAATGAGAATACTTGGAGAACTTGAGATCCACAGAGGCTTGCTTTGGTTTTCATCGTCTCATAATAGTCAGACATACTGCAAGCTTAAAGATCCCTTTTAAGTTGAATTTGATTTTTCTTATTTTCTTTTTCTTCTCTTGAGTTATTGCACTATTGTTAATTTTTTCAGGTTTTAGCTTTGTTGTAGTTCAAATTGCTTTGGTGTATCTCTGGCTACGATCTGTATGTGGTCACCTAGGGAAATTAGTTCTCTGAAGTTCTAGTACCATAACCATCATCAAGCACAATCAAGCAAATAACAAATAAATATTCATATCAGGGTCTCTTGAAGTAGATAATATTGAGCTTTATATTTCCTGATTTTTTTTATCTTTCTGCCTTTCCTCTCCTCTGCATAAAAATTCTTATAAATGGAATGAAAAATAAGAGTTTCAGTTAAGTGCCAGGATTGACACTGTGACTTTCCATTGCTTCAGTATTTAGCCTAGGGCAAGTAAATTCTTTAATTGTTTCATTAGTTTCTATTTTCCAAGATTGAAATAATATTTGTCACCTACTTGTCTCTCATGAGAGTACAAAAGATTAATAAGACTATATTTCAAAGTAATTTTCAGAACCTCTGAAGCGCCTTTGAAGTATAAAATCTTACCATAATATGAAACATGTTTCTTCTTAATGTTAAGCCAACACTAGCTTCTAAAAGAATTCAAGAGGCAAGGGGAATGTCTTCATTATGAAGACAGTTATTATTTGGAAGTCAAAGCCATACTAACTGTCAAAATCACTGTACAACTACAGAGTAGACAGCTTACTGAATGAAAAGAGTTTATCACATTGATTAATACCAGCAATTCATCAAGTTTGCCATTGTGCATCTTAAAGTGGCCCATACTTCAAAGGAATGATAACAGAAATCCCACATGCCTCTATAACGAACACATTAGAAGAAGCAATATGGATTTCTGAAGCTATTATCTAGTACCATGATGAAATTTGATTTCCTCTGAAGTACAGATATTGTAGCAATTACAGAATTGTTCATTCTTTTAAATTTAATCTGCTATTTTAAGGTATGTAGTCCAAAATATGGGTTTAACATAGATTTAACAGTGCCCAGGGCCAATTCAATTGCTATCATGCTTCATTTTGGTAATTGAAGATTAATTTCCCATTGTCTTAATTCTGTTACATTGACCCAATCAAGGAAAAGATTTTCAGGTGTGATATTATCAACTCTCTAAATAGATTTCTAATTTTTAATTGATTTTTTACTTAGGTCAGTTTTTTATTGATTAATAGGACCAGAAATTCTGGATTCTTTTTAATATATATACACTAATGTGGTTTTCTGCTCTAAAATGAAAATAGCCCATTTCTGTTTTCAATTCTTAACAGCATCTAACTTTTGCTTGGGATAACTAATATCTTAAAATCTTTTTCTTAAAAAAATAATCATTATATAATCAAAAGATAGTGATAGTAATTATATTTGTTATATTCTTTGTATCAGTGTTTATCTTATGAATGATATCCTTTCATATCATATATTCTTAGAAATAAAATAAGAAAAAACATTTCTTTATCCTCTTATTTCTCGTTTAAACATTGGTAATTTTGCTTTACTTTAATACCAATGGAAAAGACTTTTGTTGGTTGAATGTAAAATTTCTCTACATCATGTAAAATTATTTTTTAGTATTATGTGTATATGTACACATAAATGAAATTGTAAGAGTGTTTGACTTAATTTATAAAGCATGATATGCATATTTGTATTTAGGTCATGACATTACTAAGAAGAACTGAGTACTCTATAGAACTTAAAGAAAATGTATGTTATAGTTATATATAGAGAGAATAATTGGAAAATTAAAGTTGATTACTGAATATCTTAAATTTGTAGGTAAAAGTATTAAGAACTGAGGTTAATAAATGTATGAAGAATTTTCTTCTCATGATAGGACATGCATTCAGTCGCTCAACATTTTATTGCCATGTATTTATTTCAAATTATTTTAGAAATTCTATTAAAAAATATGAAGTGGTTTTGTTTTATTTATAAATGAAGTCTTTTATTTGCATATATTTAAGGAGGATAAAGCTCATTTTCATTACTCTAAAGTGAAGAGGGAAATAGTATATTTGCAATCAGTATACTGTATAATATTAAATGTTGTGTGACCAATAAAAACACATTAGAATCATTTAATGAAGAAATTATTAAATGAGGTGTATCACATTATAAAGCAATCTTCTCTTATTACACCAAGTTTTAATTCATAGATATGTAAATGATTTTATGATTGATCCAACTCAGGTAAGGCGAAAATGATAAGTGGAAAAGTATAATACTTACATTATTTTCTCTCTCATATTGGCATGTGTTGGGCGGTGGGGTGCGGAATGTTCAGCAAATTCAAAAAGAAAATGGGTAAAAACATTGTTGAGAATGTGGAAAATTGAGAGCTCTCATATATTGCGGTGGAAATATAAATTGATATCAATGTTTCTCAAGGAAATGTAAATTGATATCAGTGTTTCTCAAGGAAATGTAAATTGATATCAGTGTATCAAATGTAAATTGATATCAGTGGCAAAATGTTTCAAATATGCATGCCATTTGAACCCAAAATTCTACTTCTGGAATTAACCTAAGAAAATAATTAATGATATGACCAAAATTTAAATATCAAGTATGTTCAGTAAAGAACAGCAATAATGAAAAGTTTAAAATGTCCTAAATGGAAAGGAAAACGGGGTTTAGTTCATTTTGATACATCAATGGAGCAGAATCCTCTGATAATTTTAGAAATGGTATATATATTTTTAAACTTGGGAAGATCTTGTTAACAAGATAGGATTCATCCATTCAATCACTTAACAGATATGTATTTAAAGTCCCTTATGCATTAAGCACTGTTCCAGGAACTTGTGATGCAGTGGTGAATAAAATGTAAACATTCTTGTTTCACAGAGCTTAATTTCAGGTATAAGGGACATTTAATAAATGAATAAAGAGATAGATTGATAGATTAATAGAAAGAAATAAAAAATAAAAGGAAAGAAAAATAAAAGAATAAAGAAAAGCAGGTGTTTATACATGTCATGGGGAGAAATAAGATGGTGAAAGAGCATCAGTTTCAAATAATGTTATCAAGGAAGGCCTCATTGAGAAACTCATATAGGCATACCTTGGAAATATTGCTAGGTTTGTTTCCAGACCACCAGAATAAAACTAATAAAGCAATAAAGAGAGTGACATGAGTGTTTTGGTTTCCCAATGCATATAATAGTTATGTTTACACTAACTATACTGTAGTTTATTAAATGTGAAGTAGCATTATGTCTTAAAAAAGTACATACTTTCTATATTACTAAAAAATGCTAACAATCATCCGAGCCTTCAGCAAGTCTTAATCTTTTTTGCTGGAGGAAGGTCTTGCCTCGATGCTGATGGCTGTGGGTGTGCTGTGACACTCGAGGGAGGACGCTATACACAGTTGTCAGATGTTCTCTAGAATGTGTATTGAAAGCTAAAGATACTATTTTGCACTGAGTAATTTAGATACGGGGAAATGAACCTGAAGCAAAACCACACCATTCAAAGTCTTTCCAAAATGACAGTGGTTTGTCTAGCAAAGATTTGAAGAATGTGCTCTCACAGAGAGATGTGGGCCTGAGGACAGAGCACAAAAGTAGACTAACACAGTGTTTCTCAAAGTGTGGTTCCTGTATCAACAGCACCAGCATCACCTGGAAATTAATAGAAATGCAAACTCTTAGACCCTGAGGATTCAGACACTCTGGAGGTGGGTTCCAGCAACTTGTGTTTTAACATGCCCTCCCGGTGATTCTGACATGCTAAAGTTTGAGGGCCACTGAACTAAGGCTTAGTTTCATTTGATATAAAGTTAAAATGTCTCTTTTTTTCCCGTTGTAATTGCTGTTAGTTATGTCAATCCTTTATTAAAGAGTGAAATGTCTCTTCTGTCCTAATTGATGGCATTGCAGAGAGTAAAGGCGTAGGATAGAAAGGTTAAGCAAGTGAACAGGGACTGTTGCAAAAGTGAGTGGATGAAGGGCCGCCAAACTGCGGAGAAAATGAAAAAGAATGTGAGACAACCGTCACTCTCCCTTCCCCGGTATATACTATGGGGAAGAGGAAAGAAAAAAGAAGTATACTTTTTTGAGATTTTTATATGAGCTCCATTCTGGTTTAGTTTTAATTCTGAACAGCACCCAGCCATATTACTGGCCAAAATACTATCCCAGATTTGTGTCTGGTTTGCATATTCATCATAGCTTCTATATTGTTGGGCAAAAGAATCAAGCTGTGTTAGTCCTTGAAATACCACTTCAAAATAAAAGGGGTTTTGTTGAGAATAATGTGATATTTTTATTAGGGTTGGGGAAGAGGGAAAGGAAGGAAGGAAGGAAGGAAAATGGGAAGGGAAGGAGGATGACAGATTTTCTTGAGCTGGTTGAATGATAAAAAAGTGTAGAAATGTGTGTGTTTGAGGGAGAGAGGAGTGCTCCTTCTAAGCCCAGGAAATATAATCATAGAAATTAGGAGAATCAAAAGATGAAATGTCATTAATTAAATGACAAGAAGGCATGGTTAAGGAAATAGGGGGAGATATGAAAACAAGATTGTGATATTCTTGAAGTGATTCTATTTTTTATGTGTAATTGTTACAACTTTTGTGTCAGAAATTATCATTTCTGCAACTGTTAATTTAATACCTGAGGAATTAGAAAACCTGGTTTCTAATTTGAAGTGTAATCATTTCCATGTAGTTGAATGTGTAATCATTTCCATGTTGTAGATGAATACATGAAAAATATGTTTCAGTAAGAGATTTTTTTTTTTCAGGCAAGCCACATCTAATTTGGTATAGCAGATCCTCTTTGGAAATGCTGTACTAGTGTTCTAAAATAAAATTAAAAATCAAACACTTGGAACACAGAAGACAACTCCTTTTATATTGGAAGATATAATAAAGATTTTTAAATAGTTCAGTGTAGGATAATTGTTATACAAAATATAGTTAGACAATGCTGTACATTTATTAAAACTCAACATTATATGGTGTGGTAGTTTTATATGGTAGCTTTACAGAAGGCTCATATCATCCAATTTGTTATACTTAGTGAAACTGCATTTCAATTAAAACACTTCACAATATCCTTATTCTTTTTGAAATATTTTAAAACCCATTAGTGTGTCAGTGACTTGGCATTTCTCTCTAATTGCAATATATTTCAAGTGATAAAAATTGATTTTAGTAGCATACTTTGTAGAGTCAGCATCGGTTATCTGAATACATTATAGTTCTCTATAACTTAAAACATCACTCTATGTTGTTATTAATAGGTTTCATTGTCTGAACTTGAGATTATGTGGGCAGTTTATGCTTCATGAAGAGAGAGATTTGCATTTAGAGGAAATGTAATGAAATGTGGAATTCTAAGAAATGTTAAGATATTTAAAACATATTTTAAAAACTTTCTTTTTATATATAAAGCTAAATTATACTGAGTCAATGTGTCCATTTCTTAAAAAAACTAGCATTTTAGGAATCATGTCTTACATGTAATTTTATTATAAAAATATTATAAAGCAATAGCAAAAGATCAAATTTTATATTACTATAAAGCTTTGTGATTTTACTATTAATTATAGTCAACAACCTCCAAATCATACAATTTTTAAAATAAAAAATTTATTGCATTAAAATATATATAGAAAAGTACATGAATTATTAGTGTACATCTTAATGCATTTCTAAAGTGAATCACCCAGGTAAGCCATTATCGAGATGAAATAGAACATTATAAGGATTCCTGGCCTAGCCTCTCCCGTTGCTGTCCTAGTCACTACCACTGCCCCAAAGTAACTACTATTCTGGTCTGTCACCATTGGTTTATTTTGGCTGTTTGTCAATTTATATATAAATCGAATGGTGTATACTGTTTTCTGTCTGGCTTCTCTAACCCAACCTTACAATCTGTGGGCTATAATCCACATTGTAGCAATTGTTAGTTCATTCTCAATATAGTAATGTATCACAGTTTCTTTATCCATTTTATACTACTGAGGGAAATTTGTATTATTTCCAATTTGATGCTTTTATGAATACCATTATAGTGAACATTCTTGTATATATTTCTTGGTACACATGGATATACATTTCTTTTGATTATATACCTTGGAATGGAATTTCTGAGTCATAGGGTTTGTAGATGTTCCATTTTAACAGATCTTGCTTAATAGTTTTTCCAGTAAATGTAGTGATTTATGTTTCTACCAGTAGAATATGAAACTTCCAGTTGCTCCATAATCTCACCAATATGCAGTGTTGTTAGTCTCTTTTATTTTGGTCTTTCTGGTTTAGTAGTATTTCACTGATGCTTTAATATGCATTTTCCTGATGACAAATAAAATTTAATTTTTTGGATATATTCGTGTAAAGTGTCTCTGCAAATCTCTTGCCTATTTATATTATTTTTGTTTGTAATTATTTTTATATATTATTATATTTGACAGTTATACATATTATTAATATTATCTTCTCTGTGATTTATCTTTCACTTTCATAATATTAATAATAAATATCGATGAACATAACATCTTAATTTTAATATGAACAAATTTATTTATCTTTTCCTTATAGTTATTGCTTTTATCATCTTGTTTAAGAACACTTTCCATTCCAAAGTTCTTAAGTTTTTGTGTATAGAAGCTTTATTGTTTTGCTTTTCACAATTAGATCTACAATATTATCTCAAGGAATGTTTCACATATATTTGTGAATGAGGTTAGCATGGAATATTCCTTTCTTGAATTTTCCTTATCTCTACTCATGCTTTTCTTACTGTTTCAGCCTTTTAAAAATATATATATTTATTTTAAATTATTATGGCTACATAATAGTTGTATGTCTTTATAGGATACATGTATTGTTTTAATACAGGCATACAATGTGAATTAATCAAATCAAGGTAATTGGGGTATCCATCACCTCAGGCATTTAACATTTTTTTGTGTTAGGAGCATTCCAATTCCACTCTTTTAGTTATTTTAAAGTATACCTAACTTATTGTTGATTATAGTCACTTTGTTGTGGTATCAAATATTGTTCATTCCATCTAACTATCCACCTATTTTTTTGTACCCATTAAGCACCCCCATTTTATAGCCCACCTCCCTGTGACCCTTCCCAGTCTCTAAGAACCATCATTCTACAATGAGATCAATTGTTTTTAATATTTAGCTCCCACACGTGAGTGAGAACATGCGAGATTTGTCTTTCTGTGCTTGGCTTATTTCACTTAACATAATGTTCCTCAGTTCCATCCAGATTGTTGCAAATCAGCCTTTTTATTTATTTTTTTTTTTGGTTAGAATTTTTTTGGTATAGCATTCCTCAGTCTTTTACTTTCAACTAGTCTCTGACCACATGCTTTGGGTGGATCCCTTTTGTTATTAACATATTCAAGAAATAGGTAGATTTTATTTTGATAAACAGGTGGCAAAATTTTTTTTCTGTTTTCTACTTTTCTGTTTTTCTTTGTTTCTCTCTTTTTATTGAAATGATTCAGGTCCTTTCTACCATTCTGTATCCCCATCCCTATTTCGTCTGTTTGGTTTACTGGTTTGGGACATGTATACTCTAGTTTTATTGTTTTTGGTAAATATCCTTGGTTTTGCTACATGCTCACATAATAAAATTTATATTTTATAAAGATCTTTGCTTTCCTGCTGAACAATTCTTTAGCTTTACTTTTATTTCACCTTATAAATTGTCTTATACAGTAAATTGGTGTTTGGATTAACCTACATTTATTAGTTTCTTCCTTTATCATTCGTTTTTGCCTCTCAGACCTTTCTAGCATCATTTTTCTTCTTATTGAAGTATATCTTTTAGAAATCCCTTTAGTGACAGACTTTTAGTGATAAGCACTCTTATTCATTTATTTATTCAAATTAGCACATATTGTGTGCTAGGCATAAAGTAATATATGTATATATAAATCTCTGCTTTCATGAAGCATAATTCTAGGAAGGGAGATAGGCAATACACAAAATAAAATGTAAAATATATAGTATGTAGTATGTTACATAATTGTTAGCAGAAAGAATAAAGCAGACAAATGGTGATATGAGATTTTAGATAGGGTAGTCAAGGAAGGCTTATGGGGTAGTGACTTCTGATTCAAGACCAGAAAGAATTGAGAGATATGTAGGTTTCTAATGAAAAAGCATTGCAAACAAGTGGAACAGATACTCTAAAAAGGCCTGGCAAATTCAAGATACGGCAAAGAAGTTAGCAAGGTTACAGCACAGAGAGGATTTGGCGATTAGTAGATGTGCCCAGAGATATAACCTATACCCGGACGATACATGGCCTAGTAGGCCATTCATGCTTCATAGTGAGATAGAAGGCTATTAGAGGGTTTTTCATAGACAGTTGACATTATCTAACTTATGTCTTAGCAAGCTCACTCTGGTTGCTATAGATTATAGATTAGAGGGGATCAAGAATAGAAGCAGTTAACAGGCTATTGTCATGTCAGTGAGAGATGCTGGTGGCTTGTAGTCAGTGCTGGCAGTGCGGGTGGTGAGATGTGTTACAGTCTGAGTATGCTTTGGAAGACCAAGCTAATAGTATAGGCCAATGGCTCTGATGCAGGCTGTAAGAAAAAGAAGTCAAGGATTGTATAAGGTTTTAGGGCTGAGCACCTAGTAGCGGAGATTAGCCATTAACTAAGTTGGAGACAAATATAAGAGCTGCTAATTTTGGAAGGATTATCAGAAGCTTAATTTTCTGCAATTTAAATTTGAGATACCTACAACTATATAGTATATAAAGTACAATAGCTTTTTTAATGTAAAAATATCTTATTTCCATCTTTATTCTTGCAATACAGTTTTGCTTGCTGTATCACTCTATCTGACATTTAATTTTTCTTAGCACTTTAAAGAGTGATTCCACTGATTTCAGACTTCCACTGTCACGACTGACAAATCAGTCTTCAAATTAATCATCATCTGTTTACAGGTAATCAGTCTTTTCTCACCTGTTTTCAAGAGCTCTTTGTCTTTTCACATTACTTAGTTGTCGTCTTGCAGCTTAGGCTGGTATTGCGCATTCTTCTGTTACTGTAATTTTTTCTTTTCTTGTAATTATTCGGGAATTTACCTTTGTCCTTAATTTCGTTAACTTGAAAAGAGATGAAGGTTATATTTGTTTGCTTTTTTGTTTATTTGTTCTGCTTGGACCTAGTTGAGCCCTCTCAGTCTGAGTACATACGCCTGTCTCTCAAATACATTACCAATACTAATCTTTAAAAATAAAACTAAATTCATATTGCAGTTCGTCATCCTAGAAAGAGAATTACTTTGCTAATATGTGAAGTGTCCATATTATAAAATTCAACTAGTCTAGAGACCTTAAAGCAGGAATGAATAGCTCCCAGTTTTATCATAGTGAGTAGGGATGTGATATCAGCTCTAAAGTTGATAGGATTACTAAATAGCTGGAAATATTTTCTAAACAGTGGAAACAATGAGTTTAGTGACTATCAAGTTTAAGATGTGAACTGTAGAAATGAGTTTATTCTCAGAAATTCCCAGCAATTATTTTTCCCATATTGTCTCCCCTGCCTTCTCCTACTTTATTTTATTTTTTATTAGCTAATGTTGGAACTTTTTTAGCCTCTAGATCGCTTTTTCTGTCCATATCTCTGTTTATGCCTTTGTTGTATGTTCTTGGAATATAATTTGGCCCATTTTCCAACTCATTTGCAAAAAGCAAAAACTCATTCATTCTGCTATTCATGTCTTTATGTCTTTATTTTATAATCCTAGAAGTTATTTCTATCTCTATTGGTATTTTTCGTAAATGTCT
The DNA here is from genome assembly GCF_020740605.2 of Lemur catta. Lineage (NCBI taxonomy): Eukaryota > Metazoa > Chordata > Mammalia > Primates > Lemuridae > Lemur > Lemur catta. Next base: position 10,718,719 of record NC_059151.1, on the reverse strand, counting down.
TTTTAAATTTGATCCCACATTTTCTAGCAATTTATATGTGTTAGCTTATCTCTCTTGGACATTAAGTATTCTCATTTTAAACTATAATTCTGAATGTTCCTTTCACTTTGTTTCTTTGGTTATGAGGTGTTTTTTTTCATTTATTAAGCTTGTTATATCTTTTTAATTGGGCCGTCTTTCCTCAGTTGCTTGGCAGTACTTGATTTTATACTCATCTTTGAAATTGAGATTTCTTGCTAGAGTGTTTGATGTATTATTCAAATTTGTCTGCTAGTATGAAGCCAAATGCTAAATTGAATGGTACAGCAGAACTACAGGTATAAACTCAAGTTTTGGGCAAACCATGACAGATTGTCACCCAGTCATTAGTCTCTAGGCTGTTTGAGTTTGCTGGTATAGACAGCCTGGACCAGGGGAAGGAGCTGCTGCTGTTAGGGCTTGCTCTCTGAATTGCTTCCAATAAGAAGGAAAGATAGCTAATATGTGCAACTAAATGGGTATATTGACATTTGATCTCCACACACTATGTTTCACTAGGCATCTGATACACTCCCTGTTTCTCTGTCTCAGGTTTTCCACTTGTTGTCCCTGTTCTTGCTGTTCTCCCACCCCGCACATACAGAGGACAGAGCCACTCTTGGGAGAGGAAAGGGCTAGTGCTTAACTGTTCTTGCTCAGGTCCCTCAGATAAGGACCTTGCCATTTCTTTCTGAGTTTTATCCTGCGTGCTTGTTGCTCCTTCAGTGCATATTCTGGACTGAGGTTTTCTTTTTCAATCTTACCTACTTTCAGTCTCTCAGATTTTTCATGGTCCCCAGTCTATGATGTATTCTGTTTTATTTTTATAAGTAGCTATTCAATAATTTTAAAATATATATATATATTTTTTCTTTTACTTTCTAGAGTTTATTTCTTAAATCTGGCAGTTACTAAATTCATTGTTACTATTGTTTGGGAGATATTTCCAGCTATTTAGTAACCCTATTAATTTTAGAGTTGATATCATGTCCCTACTCACTATGATAGAATTGGAAGCTATTTATTTCTGCTATCATGTCTCTGGATTAGTAGAATTTTATGACATATACACTTCACGCAATTAGCAGAGTAATCCTTTTCTAGGATATTGAACTGAAATATGAATTTAGTTTTATTTTTAAGAATTAATGTTAGTAAACCAAGTGTAGATTTGATGTATAGGTCTATTTATTGAATATTTGCAGGAAAAATGTGCTGCTTTGTATTGAGTTCACCTTAAAAATGATTTTTTATATGATTACTATCTCATTAACTTCACAAGTTCTATTTAAGTGATCGTAATCACTTAAATAGAGATTAAGTAGAGAGATTGAAGTTTGCCTAATTTTTCTTAACTGAAATTGAATATAATTAGAAAAAGGAAGCCTACTATATTTGTAAAAGATTTGGAAGGAAAACTATCAACTTGTAACTTTAATGTGATATAAACTATATTTCACAGAGATTATTTGTATTCTAAAGTATTTTTGACTTTGACAACTTTAAAATTGCATTCAGTGCTAGGCAGAAAAATGGTGTTACATAAAATCATAACATCAGTGTAGTATATGAAGTAGAGATTATAGTTGTACTCTTAGCCATTTTATTTCACCATAAATGAAATTCACTCTTCAGCGTGGCCTCCTGAACTGTGTTTTCCAGTCAAGTTATTTTGTAAAGATTAAATTAAATTCATTGCAGGGTACATGCTTTCAGAGACTGTAGCAATTCCCATGTTTGGACTCTAAGATGATTTTTTATTTTTAGTGTGGTAAAAAGTTCAAAAAGACAGTTTTCCATCTCATTGCATCTATTCAGAAAAGTTCTCATACCTCAACCACAAGGTTTTATTTAATACAAACTGAAGTGAACCTATGTCAGTAAGAAATAATGAAAACACACCTTCAAGGTCTGCTTTGCTTTTTTAGAGTAGGAAAATAAAGTGTACTTCCAAGATTACTGAGAGTATGCAAAACTTTGGCAGAATTTGAGTAACTTATATATTTAGAATATATGAATCCTGAAAAACTGAGTGCTGTAAATTTTTGGTTTTGTAGACAGTATTTCTTCCACTCCACCATGTACATGCCTTAAGTGAATATGTTAATATTACATGGCAAAAGGAGTTTATAGGTAGAATTAAAGGTTGCTATTCATCTGTGCTTAAAATAGGGTGATTAATCTAGACTACTCATGTGGTCTCTATCTAATCACATAGACCCTGAAAATCAGAAGAGGAAAGCAGAAGAGTCAGTGAGAGAGATTCAAAACATGAGAGAGACTTGACTTTCCCTTTATTTTATTTGTTGTTGCTGTGATTGCTGCTGGGTTTTTCTTCATAAATTGTTTGCCTAGGCTGATACATCAGAAGAGTTTTTCCAACGTTTTCTTCTAGAATTCTTATGGTTTCATGCCTTATATTTAAGTCCTTTATACATCTTGAATTAATTTTTTTTAGTGACAAGAGATATGGATCCTATTTCATTCTTCTGCATATGGCTATCCAATTTTCCCAGCACCATTTGTTGAATAGGGATTCTTTTGCCCAGTATATACTGTTGTCTGCTTTGTGAAAGATCAGTTGACTGTATGTGTAACATAAATTCAAACTAAGATGATTTTCTTTTAGCTTGTTTTGTGATGGTAGGCTACTTCAGTGTTTAAGTGTCATATTAGGTCTGCTTTATTCTAGTTAGGGTACCAGCTGTACTTTAGAATATCTAGAGATTGTACCTGATAATCAGAAAGATTCTGGTGTTATTTTTTACTTTTACTGCATAACAAACTTCCCTACAATTTGGTGGCATATGTGTTTATTACTTATATGTCTAAGAAAAGCGAGGAAGCTAGGGGTTTTATGAGAAGACTCAACTCATCTTGGCTGGGCTTTTGCAGATGTCTGGGAGTCAGATGGCTGTTCGCTGAGGGAGGCCGGCCATTGCCGAGGCAACTGGGACAACTTAAATCTACTCCATGTAGCTCTCATTTTCTAGCAGGTTAACTTGGGTGTGCTCCGTTGTTGGCAAAGGATGTTTAAGCTTAATCAATACACAGTAGAAAATACAACTTTGGTATCATCATCTTAGAGATACAAAGTTTTAAGCACAATCATGTCAAGAAAATTAATGGAAATATCCATATAAAATACAAATTGATGCTGATAAGTAACCTACAAACATTTGGATAATATCATGTGGAATGAATTCCTTTTTCTGATATGCATGGTCATGAATTCATTTCAAGGGGCTGGAGCTTAAAGAGGGAGTACCTCTGTCTAGAATGCCAGAAATGTCTCTATTAGGGGGACAAGACCCCAAATCAATTTTGAAGCCATGTTCACTAAGCCAAAAAAGCAGAGATCAAATTAGTCTAAAGAAATATTAGTTCCCATGGGTATTATAAACAACAAGAACAACAAGAACAAAAAAACTGAGGTTCAAGAGTGAGGGCTGACGGTTGAGTATAAGCTGGCTTTGTCTGAGTGATTGCCTGTAGTAGGTATGTTTTTGTCTGGGTTAATTTTTATGTGAGAGATACAGCATGGTATAGTGGGAAGCCAGATGTCACATAAGTACATTCAGATAAAAAATTTCTACCTTTTGTGCATTGATGTAATGAAAGACATTATTAAATGCCTTGGTAAAGTCTGGAGAGACTATATTTATGGCACATTATTCCACAAAGTAGCAAACTGAGCAGCACTGATCTACTGTTTATAAAATCTATTCTGTTTCAATTTTAAAAAAATAAAAATTACTTTAAACCATTTCTGTCTCTTCACACCTCTCACATTCTTTATATTTTTTCATAGATCACAGTAATGCTTTCATAATCTAAATTTCAAGTTGCTTCACATTTCTGGGGCTATAATTCATCCAAAGCAGTAGGCTTGAATTTATTAAATTTGGATTTCTGAGAATATAGGTACCTTCCTATTTGGATTTCTATTTTTTTTGCTATCAACATTTTCCTTCCTTTTTCAATTATTCAAAATATATCAAATAGAGATAACAACGCCAGTTTAGAATTGGAGTGAAGAGCTCTAATGGAGAGCCAATTTAGAGTGGAGAGCTCTGCTATTTCTAAGTGGTAATATATAATCAACAAATCACTGGATTTAAATAATGTATCTATCTTTCCTAGGTATTTTTTAATTGTTTTAATTGCAAACACATCTTAAAACATTTTTTTGAAGGAACAACTCATTTGAGACTAAACCTTCCTGATTTAATTCTTTTGGACGGGAGAAACTATGTAAGATTATTCATCCAAAAGGCCTTTGAGAATGAAAGGGGCTCTATTAGTTATGTCCAGATAACAGGCATAAAATAAGACTGTCCTGGCCAAACTGGGCCATTTAATCACCCTACTTGTAGGCTTCTATATTTGTCTTTGGTTATGTGCCATCTCTCATAAAGTTTGGGCTGAAATCCAGTAAGCTAAATAATAGAAACATGTTGAATGGATTAACAAATTTAAATATATTGCTGCCCAACCAGGTTTTTTGCCCACTAGACAAGAGGAAGCTAAGAGGAATTTTTCAAATCTGTCTCCCTGAGAATTTTGGGGTCAGAATTTTTTTTTTTTCTTTTCTGAGACAGAGTCTCGCTTTGTTGCCCAGGCTAGAGTGCCGTGGCGTCAGCCTAGCTCACAGCAACCTCAAACTCCTGGGCTCAAGCGATCCTCCTGCCTCAGCTTCCCGAGTAGCTGGGATTACAGGCATGCGCCACCATGCCCGGCTAATTTTTTCTATATATTTTTAGTTGTCTAGCTAATTTCTTTCTATTTTTAGTAGAGATGGGGTCTCGCTCTTGCTCAGGCTGATCTCGAACTCCTGAGCTCAAATGATCCACCTGCCTCAGCCTCCCAGAGTGCTAGGATTACAGGCGTGAGCCACCGCGCCCGGCCGGGGCCAGCATTTTTAAAGGTAGTTTGATGGACAAAGGGCTAAGGAATTGTGTCTGTTGATTAGTTGGGGATGAACTCAGAGGATTGGGAAACAGAAATTGTCTTCTTGTGCTGATACAGTTTCTGGGTAGAGGGTGACAGGATCAGTTGAATCATTTCCTGCATATGGTGACTGGTCCAGTTAGCATCAGTTGGTCCCTACAAATGCAGAGCCTGAAAAATATGTCAAATACCAGTCTTATGTTCTACAATAGCAATGTTATCTTTAGAAGCAATTAGGGAAGTTACAATCTTATGCCAGTCAGTGATACATGACTCCTAAGCAGTAAGCAATTATAGGAAGACAAGCAATGAAACAATGGCTGGTTAACTTTTAGCTATGCCTGTACTTCTGTAGGAATCAGACTTCTACCACAGTTCTTGCTTTATGGCCCTACACTACTTTAATATAGGCAGTTTCAAATATATGCACAAACTTTAATTTAAAATCCTTCTTTTTGGTTTTAAATCACCTCTTGTTTTGTAGCTTATCTTTGTATGTAAAGTGACTGGTCTCTTGTTTTTTAGAATCCAAGTTGCAAGAAGGTTAGAGTAACATGTTTGAATCAACTGCTTATCACGTACCCATATGCTGCACTATATTGATAACTATATGCTGGGCATTATTTCATACTTGTGGTAGATGGAAGGGTCTTACAATTTTCTAGTGTTAAGATTTATGTACAAAAATATAACGTAGATTATTATATTCTGAAGGTCAAATTTGAGAGAGTATTAGCAAGATTTAATCAGGAAGCTTTGAATATCAGAGAAAGGAAGTATATTAACATTTATGCAAAAACTAGAATTCATTATTTCTCTTTTTTAGCTGTATAATTTTAGGAATACTATCTTTTCATCATCTGATAATCATAGCTAAGGAAATTAAAATATTTTACAAGAAATTGAAGAGTTCTTGAATGACTTATTATGTTTTTTGTCTTGATGCATTTTTTTTTTTGTTTTCAATTTGGAATACTGGGATTTAATGTGAAATGATTTTCAAATAGGAGAGAGGCAATAGCTCTGATTTTCTTTTCCATTGCCGTTATACATTAAGATTTTCTCTCTATACTTTTCCCCCTTGAAGTGTTTTAGCTACACACACCTCATAATTGAAGTAAGTGTGCATATTTGTTAATGGTGTGCACATCTATAAGGCAAATGGGACTCCTTTCTATAGGGAGAAAGCTTCCTGTTAGGCCAAAAGCTCTCATTCTTTTAGCTGTCCCCATTCACATTCTCCTGTCCCTTCTGTTATCAGCTATTGGTTGTGTGGACAGAACAGATCTGAGTATAATATTCCCATAAAGATTAATCACTAAGGAATAGCATAGAATGTGCCTTATCTCAAAAGACAAATGTGTTAATCCTACTCTATAAGAAGGGGAAAGATAAATCTGACAGAATGAAAATATGGGAAAATGAGTCATTTTGCTTCTGTGGAGTTAAAAGATCTTTGGAAATGTATGTTTCTTTCAAAGATAAGAAACAGGAAAGAAATCCTGCCACCTATAAAAGTATTGTTAGGCATTAACTGTACTGAACACTAATTTAAATATGTCTTTAAAATGTCCAGAAATTGAAGGTAGACCTTTTTCCTATTCCTTTCCCAAAAATCAAGGACAATGAGCTGGCAAAGATTATTTTTTTTTCTTTTCCCAGTCTAATTAGGCTCTGTCATAGTGACTAATCTATACTTTGGCTATGTATTTTTTATTTAAACTGTGTTTGCCTAAATGGAACTTAAAATAGCCACACATATGAGGTAAGCACTTAATTGACTTAATAGTAAATCAACAAAAATAGCAGTGGTTGAAAACTATTGCTAAGTGATCTGAAATACTTAATAGAAGTTCCAGGAAGATAAAAGCCTCCGGACACTATGTAGATTAAAAGGAAAAAAGACCATCATTTCCGTTTCTTTAAAAAGAGATTTATCTTGTTCTTTCTTAATTAAAAGACAAAAATCCTCTTTCTATTACTTCCCCACTGACTATGGTAGGCAGAATAATGGCCCCCCCAAAGATAGCCATGTCCTGATCCTCAGAACCTGTAAATGTGGTTGTTACGTTACATGGTATATTGGTTGTCTAGGGCTGTTGTAACAAACTGCTCCACACTGAGTGGCCTACATCAACAGAAATATATTGTCTCACAGTTCTGGAGTCAGGAAGTCCACAATCAAGGTGTGGTTAGGTTAGGACCTTGTTCTCTCTGAAACCTGTAGGGCAGAATCTTTCATTGCTTCTTTTAGCATATGGTGTTTGCTGGTTGTCCTTGGTGTTTTTTGGCTTGTAGATGTGTCAGTCCAATTTCTGCCTCTGTCGTCACATGGCTGTCTTCTCTCTGTGTGTCTGTGTCTTCCTCTTTCTGTGTCTTCTTTTATTAACAGCACACCAGTCATATTGAATTAAGGGTCCACCCTACTCCACTATAAACTCATCTTAACTACTCATATCTGCAGCAACCCTATTTCCAAATAAGGTCACATTCTGAAGTACTGTGAATTAGAACTTCAAGGTATCCTTTTGTGGGGCACAATTCAACCCATAATACAGGGCAAGCGATAATTAAGGTTGCAAGTTGCTAATCAGTGGGCTATGAGATGGGAAGATTATCTTGGACTATTGAAGTGGGTTCAGTGTAATCACATGGGTCCTTAGAAGTGAAAGGAAAGCAGGAGAGTCAGAGCCAGAGTGACACGTTATAAGAAACACTCAACCTGCCATTGCTGGTTTTGAAGATTGAAGGGGGAAATGAGCCCAGGCATATGGGTGATCTCTAGAAACTGGAAAAGGCAAGAAAATAGATTCTCTCCTAAGGCCTCCAGAAAGGAATACAGTCCTGCTGAGACCCCAGTGTTAGTCCAGTAAGACCCATTTTGATTTCTTACCTCCAGAGCTGTAAGATAACAACTTTCTGTTGTTTTAAGCCACTACATTTGTGGTAGTTGGTTACAGCAGCAATAGGAAACTAACATACTGACCTTGCTAATAGTTATGCACAGAGACAGTAAAGATCTGGCTTAGAGTGTTTTCCTTTTCAATATGACCTTCTTTAAATGCTTAGTATTATATTTTCTTTCAAATTCTCTTCTGTTTCCATTCCTAACTTGGTAACCACAGAATTGTTGACTTACAGAATTGGAAGGAACTATAAAAACTATATAGTTCAACCCACTGTTTCAAGCTTGTGTCCTCTCTCCATAATTCTTGAGAGGTTATCATATGTCAACATGTGTACTGTATAAACTGAAATTTACCTCCTCCTGAGGAATACATGTATCCAGATAAGATCTTGCCTTGGCTCATTTACTTAAGAGGGTAGAAGTACTTACAGCACCTTGGTTCATTTATTCCAAAATATTCATTGAACATAAACCTAGAGCTGGGTTCTCAGAAGGGTGTGAAGTATGGGATGGGTGTGTAAAACCCAAACCATAGTTCCTGTCCTTGAGCTCTTAGTCCAGTGGGAGAATCTGAACTTCAGCAGCCAGGACTCTATTGTCATGCATTTACTAAATGTGAAAAAAGGTTTAGGAGTAATAAGTTCTATTTAGATATATGAAAATCAATAGATGAAAATGAAAGCATCAAATAATTAGTATGTTTGAGGGATAGCAAGCAATAAAAATGTGGTAGGTGGTGGTGAGAGTGGCAGAAGATGAGACTAAAGCTATGTTGGATTAAATTGTGAATGATTTTCGTGTGTCATCAGAGGCTATGAATGAGGAAGTGACTCAATCAGATTCATACTTAAAAAAAACCTATGCTAGTGTTGAGAATGGATTGGAAAGAGGAACAGTAGAAGATTGACTAGTTAGAGGCTCTTAAAATAGTTCAGTTGTCTATAATTCCTAGAGTCTCTGGTGTCTCTAAAACTCTGGCTTATTGTGTAGTTAGATAAAGGAATGTAGCATCCTTTCTTGGGGTTCACCTTTAGACTCCATCTGATGCAAACAAGTATTTTGCTGGCCATCTTAAATATTTTATATTTCCTTACGAGTACCTGGTTTTTCTAGTTTTATGTGAATTGCCCAAATATTGACTACTGGGAATTGCTAAATCCTCCAATGTTCTTTTCCATGTATATTGAAAAATCCAGCCTCTTTCTCCCTGACCAGGCAGTATTGCTGAAGATTCTTAATGGCTTACATTCCTCCTGACCACCTCTTGTTTTAATTTTTTCTTTCTACTCAATCCTTTACTTCTCACCACCTATATACTTTTTTCTTCCCTCTACTCCATTAATCTAAAACATATGATTCAACTCTTTTCCGTTAGTTTCCTCAAAGTACCATACACAGCAGACTTTACTAAAGGTCTAAAGGTAGATAGTAAAGAAGGAAGATTATTTCAGAGAATAGTGACAATATTGACCTTTCTTCAAGCCCTGTGCCGTGGGAAAGTTAAGCGAAGGTTAAGAAATCTCCCACTTTTTTGTGTAAAGGCTAATGGCAAAGGACCGTGCTGTCCCCACATACTGGTAGAACAATAGTCTCCATCCTTTCTCATGACTTCCGTAAGAGTTGTGGATGGCGTTTATCTGCCTCTATAAAGCTTCAGGCCCCTTTTCCTTTCTTTGAGACTTTCATTACTAATGACACTTCTCTGCAAAAGCCTGAATAAGGTATCTCCTTATTTATCCAGTGCATTTTGTCTTTCTCATGAGCAAATAATTTAAAAGTAAATACTATGTATCCTTTTTTTCCTAAAAGTCTTTTCAGGTGCCTTCCCTGGCACATTTATTGCCCCAACTTCCTGCTGTTTTTCTAAATTCTTTTATTTTTCCAATCTAAAATTTCCCCATCATTTTAATTTATTGGGTTCTTCATTCCTTTCATGTCTGGAATGACAGAGCAAAATAAAACCAAATGTTTATAATTTTCTAATATAGTCCTTTTTTCTCCCCCACCTCCCCTTTCTTTTTTCTTTCCACTTTTCTTGCAAATCACCTGTAGGGCCCCTCTTCTCACACAAATGGCCTTTTAAGAAGCTTTGATAAACAAAAGTCATTCTTTCCCAAAATATCTGCACTACCTTTTAATATGCCATTTTTATTTTCATTAAAAGACTAAAGCCAAGTAATTTAGAACCCCTATAGCCTAGACACTTTCGAATTATGTATGAAAATAACCATAATAACTTTTATTAAAATTACTTAATATTTTATAATTTATCTCATTTAGCAACATTTACCAACAACTTTGTAAGGTAGATATTTTCTTCATAGAAGATAACTAAATGTCAGAGAAATTAAGTGTCTTGTTCTTAATTTTATATGGCAAATTGGTGCTAGTATCAGACAAATGATATAGTCACAAATTTTAATCTTACAACTTATTCAAGTTATCGACTTCTATCTTCAACTCTATTAAATATGTACAAGAAAATGACAAAGAAAACATACACTATACAAAAACAGTGTGAACTCACTGATCTTTAATAATGCATGAAAACATTTGTTTGGAAACTTGATATTTTTGAGCTAGGGAAGGTTTTAGTCTGTTTGTGTATATAAGATGTTGTTAATATTAATCAGAAGGAGATCTGTTGGTTTTTTTAGGGATATATATTAAGTTTAGGAATAAAAATAGAGAGTGTTATTCATTGAATTCTAGAAGGCATCAAGTGACCTAAAGAATATTTCAAGGACTTTGCAAAGTGTTTACTTTCTTGTGACCACAGACCTGAGTTAAGCCCTATTGCACTTGAGATTCAATCTCCTATAACAGAGCATTCACCTAATTGCCAACCACGGCACCTCATCTTAATGTTAGTGATAATAAAATGAGAAAATGCATTTGTGGTTGAAGTAAGCTTAATTAAAAGAGCTGCTCATGATCTAATTAACTTCATGTCGGGGGAAGGTCTGAGAGGAGTTTGCAAAGGGTTTTGGTTATGAAGAAAAGATGAAATGATGAGATAATAAAGAGATGGACTTGAATTGTAAATAAGAGGGACAGTACCAAGTTTTCAACTTCATAAACACTACAGGTAATATGATTACAGTCAGTGCAAATTAAACAAAAATCTGTGAATTCATGTTTTCTCATATCTTTCACCTGGTGTTTTTATTGCTTAGAGGAAAGTCTAGGGGCCTAGAAATAGTAGGGTGCATTCTTATAGTGTCTTATAAATGATTGGTATTTTGAGTACAGTCTACAGTTGTAGTTTTCTGCCTTATCCTTATTTCCCTGCCACCTGCTGATAGCAAGGAGGATAGGATAATAGAAGAGGGAGGCAATGTGATGAGCACATAGAAATTTAACCAGATGTATGTGAAATATTCTTTAATATCTTAAACTTTTTTTCTGGTGGCCTGAAATCACTTTTCTTCCATTGAAATTAAAAGGAAGAATATAGAAATAGTGGAAATACTCCTGTGCTTCTTGGAATGATAAGAGGGGACAAGGAATTGAGGGAGTTCCTGCTAAAAGAAACTAATTTCTCCTTGAAGTAGGAGGCAAAGTCATTTGCTGAAAGTACAGGGAATTGAGATACTCTATTAAGCAAGACAATCTTCTTTCAGAATTTTTGTAATTTTTTATTTAATGGTGTTTCAATAATCAATCATTATAATACGCCAAGGAAGAACATGCCATTGAGTGATTAATTCATGTCCTTCAACAAATGGGAAGATTCGAAATGAAAAATTTTGTGAGGGAGAGGAATGAAACAGAGAGTGAAAACAAACAGAGAGAGAGAGAAGAAAACGAAGAAGAGAGAAACAGGAAAAAAGAATTCTGATTAGAAACAATCAGAAAGACAATCAATGTTGGTTGGTCCAACAGGAAGTAGAAAATACAAATTTGAAGGGCTAATTTGTGTCATGATGTCAGTTTTTCATCATTCATGTGTCCTACGCAGGTGTCATGCATATTTATATTATCTCTTTAAAGCATCTCTCATCAGGCTCTCTTTCCTAAGACTTTTAGCCAAGGACGTTTTATCTTTCAAAACCAAAGAGCATGGAATAAAGATAGGAGCCTACAAAAATAACATGAATTTTATGCATCTTTCATAGAGGATCATATTCTATGATAAGAGTATAAATTTAGAGCTTTTGATTAGTCTGCAGTATATTCAGAAAGCCTAGTAAATAAACTTAATATGAAAGTGTAGTTGATTTCTTTGAGAAAATATTGATCAAATTTAGATATTCACTCAGTTGACAATGTATTATTGAGAACAGATATTTTATAAGCATATCAAATAAAGTTGAAGGGAAGAAATGGAGGCAGTATAAAGTATATCTTTTTTTTTCCTTAAGGAAATGGGCAATTTATACTATTAGGGATAAGAAAATACAGGATGTCTGTGGAAAATAGGCCTATGTCAGTGTAAATAAAAACTCAGTTGCAGAACAGACATTGGTAAATCCTTACTATAGAAAATAATACTAGAATATGCACTATGAGGACAATTTTCCCTGTTTGAACTATTGGATTGCTTTATATGAAACAGTAATTCAAGTAAAATGTTTTTCAGGGTTTTAGGTATTGGACTGATTGAAGTTACAAGTGTATTTTGGGGGGCATGCTTAAATTACTAACAGGGTTTACTATTCTCTGCTAGTTTTTAAAATATTAAAATATTGTATATCTGAGAATACATAGGTAAAGATGTCTACTTATTAGGTACTTACTAGATGAATGAAGGTAATAAAAGTGAAAAAGTATGTTCTCTTCCCCCAAACTTGCCACAAACAAAAAGAGTTTTTTTGAAGTTTGAAGATAAACAGAAACCTTTTTTAACTTTTTTTTTTTTTTTGGCTTCATTTGACCTCACTAACCTTAGTCATTCATTTACCCAGAGTAGTGTTTCCAAAAATATGGTCAGCAAAACTAGCCACAGGATATTCCTGTGTCATGAATGTGGTAAGTAGGTTTCTAGGATGGCCTCAATCATTTCCGCCTCCTGGTATCCAAGGCCTTGTGTAATCCTCTCCCCTTGGTAACAGGGGAGGGGAGGAGGTTTGTGCAGGTGCTGGTAGTTGGGCAGATGGTAGTGGGGGGGGGGTTGTAAAAATCTCTTCTGATTGCTTTAATTTTCTCAACAAGGTGGGAAGTACTATAATTGGCTGAGTGACAATTTATTGGGTGAGTGAGAAGAGAGAAGTTGTGAAATAGTCATTTAAGTACATTTGGGAGATTGGGAGACTACATAGATCAGACAGATATTGTATGATTGACCAGCGGCATTAGGAGTCCACAGAGGTAAGGGTAGAGCTTAGATATCAGACTATGGGGATTGGGAGAGAAATCTGAGCTGAATATATAAATTTGGGGATTAAGAAACCATCTGATGAGGAGTGAAGTCAGGGAAGATAGTGGAGTAGAAAGCACCCGGTATTGATGTCTCCCCCTAGAAAACAAACGTACTGGCGGAAACAGAAGTGCCTGTTTTCTAACACTGATGTCTGTTTGAACATTTACAGCCTCTGGGAGGGGAGAAGCTTGGCTGGCAAACTGCTGTCAATATCTGTCGATTTCAGGGTTCGGTGAGGTAGTGGCTGCCCATCATCTACCCCTATCTCCATGGCAAGAAGCTGTGGTGATGGCAACCCATGTTTCCGGCACAGGTTGTTGGAACAGGTGGTCAATAAGGACTGTGTCCTCCAAATATTAGGAATCTGGGTTCAGATTGTTGTTTCTAATCATTTTGGTGTACAGAGTTAAGCCATTATTGTTTTAATCCCCACTGCTGAAGCAGCTTCCAGGGGATTTAAAAGGCCAGCATGTGTTTTGTTTGTTTTGTTTAGGGACATTCAAAAACAACCAAATATACAGAGGATTTAGAAGCGTACCAGACATACCCGGAGAAGACCTTAAGCTTTTACCTGTTTTCATGACTGGAAAGAAAACGTTGCTAAGATGTCAGTACTACCCTAAAGTGATCTATAGACTCAACACAATTCACATTAAAACTCTACATCCTTTTTTCACAGAAATTGAAAAGCTGATCCTCAAATTAATAAGGAATTTTCAAAGAGCTCTAGGTAGTTAAAATAACCTTGAAAAAGAAAAACAAACTTGGAGGACTCACACTTCTCAACTTTAGAATTTATGAAAAAGCTACAGTAATTAAAACAGTTTTGGTACTGGCATATGGACAGACATATAAACTAATGGAATGGAGAGCCCAGAAATAAACCCCAACATACAATCAATCATCATGCTTTTTATCACGAGTCCCAAGACCAGACCATTCAATGAGGAAAAGACAGTCTTTTAAACATGTGATACTGAGAAAACTGGATATCCACAAGCAAAGAGTGAAGTTGGATCCTTCTCTTACATCATAAAAAAAATTAGCTAAAAATGGATTAAAGACTGTCAAAAGACAAAATTACAACAAATTTAGTTTAAATACCTTAATTGACTTATGTCTGAGTTTCTAGAATCAGGCAATAAATATCTTATTCTATAAAATAGAATGAGTGTTCTGATAACCTGAGCAGAGGAGGTTGACTTAGTTAGAAAGGGGCTGAGGAAAGCAGAAACAGAACAAAAGTGGATGGGTCATTTCAAAGTTACTTTCCTAGTAAAAGTTATAGCAGAGGAGACTTTATCATTCCAGCTAAAACTGGCCTGTTTGGGAATTTGGCTCTCTGTCTCTCTTTGTGTCTGTCTGTCTGTCTGTCTGTCTGTCTCTCTCTCTCTCTCTCTCTCTCTCTCCCTCTCCTGATTTCTTGGAAGGTCAGATAAACAACTTGATACTCAATTTTAGCTTGGTGGTGTGGAACTTTAGCATGAATAACTCCATTTTGGTTTGGTCTGTTGAGCCTACTGCAGGAGCTTAGTCCAAACCAATGGCCTCCTATAAATTTTATTTAACGAGGCCTAAACTTAAGAGCTAAAACTATAAAACTCTTAGAAGAAAACATTAGGAACAATCCTAATGACATCAGATTGGCAGTGGTTCCATGGATATGACACCAGAAGCACAAGCAATAAAGAAAAAAATAGATTAATGACCTTCATTAAAATTAAAAACTTTTGTGTATGAAAGGATACTATTAAGAAAGCAAGACAACCTACTGAATGGTAGAAAGTATTTACAAATCATATATCTGGTAAAGGATTAATATCCAGAGTATATAAAGAACTTCTAAAACTCAATACCAAAAAACAACCCAATTTTAAAAAATGGGCAAGGGACTTAAATAGGCATTTCTCCAAAGTAGATATACAAATAACAATGTCAATAAAAACATGAAAAGATGCTGACCCTCATTAGTCATTAGGGAAATGCAAATCAAAACCAAATGAGATACCACTTCACACCTACTAGGATGGCTAAAATACAAGAAATGGAAAATAAGTGCTGGTTAAGATATGGAGAAATTGAATCCTTGTGTATTACTGTTAGGAATGTAAAATGGTTAAACATAGAACTACCATATGTCTCAGCAATTCCACTCCTAGGTATATATCCAATAGACTAATGTTCACCATTTTTTTATGGCTATAGTGCTTCATAGTATATATACACCACATTTTATTAATCCACTTATATATTGAGGGCACTTGGGTTGTTTCCATATCTTTGCAATTGTGAATTGTGCTTCTATAAACATTCAAACGCAGGTGTCATTTTTACAGATTTTTTTTTCCTTTGGGTAGTAGTGGCATTCCTGGATCAAATGGTAGTTCTGCTTTTAGTTCTTTGAGGTATCTATTCTCCATACTCCTTTCCATAGAGAGGTTGTACTAGTTTGCAGTCCCACCAACAGTGTAGGAGTGTTCCTACCTATCTGCATCCATGCCAGCATTTGTTGTTTTGGGACTTTTTGATAAAAGCCATTCTCAGTGCTGTACTTTCTAAGTATAATGATCATTTTTAATTAGAAAAAAATAATAAGAGGGTTTTTGTTCTACATTAGAACTTGGGATTCTAGATGTTATAGTATTATGGGTAAGATGTGTTAGTGGCCCAAAGTGAGAAGATGGCAATATGTATGCACAGAAAGATATTTGAAAGAAAATCTGAGGGCAGTTGACAGTAATTAAGATTCCAGATTAGTAATTATGTGAGAATTAGAAGTCTTCTCATGATCTGCTTTTCTTTCCTTCAGTTCCTTCACTGAAGAGGGCCTCGGGAGAAATTTCCATTTATTGAGTATATATGATCCACTCTGAATTTATTCTCATAAATAAAATTAGGCTTTGACTGCTACTTGGCAATCCAGTTATATTTATCTATTTAACTCAGTGAACGCTCTTCACACTGGCTGTTCCCAACTTTTGGCTCTCTCCTTAAGATACCTAATTACCTGCTAAATTCTTTTGTCTCCATTTTCTCCAATCTGCAAGCTGTCTTTATTTTATTGATTGTTTCCTTTGTTGTGTACAAACTTTTTAGTTGATATAGTCCTACTTGTTTATTTTTGCTTTTGTTGCCTATGCTTTTGGTGTCCTATCCAAAAAATTATTGCCAAGGCCAATGCCATTTTGTCAAATACTTTTCTGCATGGTACATTATCCTTTGGGATTTATCCTTGCGATGCAAGGATGATTCACCATGCACAAATCAATCAATGTGATACGCCACATTAGCAGAATAAAGGACAGAAAACATATGATCATTTTAATAGATACAGAAAAAGCATTTGAGAAAATTCGATATGCTTCATGATAAAACTCCCAAAAAATTATGTATAGGAGGAATGTGCTTTAACACAGCAAAGGCCATATATTACAAGCCCATAGCTAATGTCATACTCAGTGGTAACACTGAAAGCTTTTCATCTGAGATAAGGAACAAAACAAGGATGACCACTGTTGGCATTTCTATTCAACATAATACTGAAAGTCCTATCCAGAGCAGTGGGGCAAGAGAAAAAAAAAAAAGACATTCAAATTAGGTTGGAAGAAGTAAAATTGTCTCTGTTTGCTGATGGCATGATCTTAAATATAGAAAATCC
This sequence comes from Lemur catta, assembly GCF_020740605.2. NCBI lineage: Eukaryota > Metazoa > Chordata > Mammalia > Primates > Lemuridae > Lemur > Lemur catta. Next base: position 10,701,823 of record NC_059151.1, on the reverse strand, counting down.
TATAGACTCCACCCCAAAACCGTTAGTACTAATAAATAAATGAATTCAGTAAAGTTGCAGGATACAAAATAAAGATACAAAAATCAGTAGCTTTTCTGTATACTAACAATAAAGTATCCAAGAAAGAAATCAAGATTAAAAAAAAATCCCATTTGTAATGGCATATGAGGTACTTTAAAATGAATTGACTTTATGAATCTTATTCTTCTAGATACTTGTGACAAATTTTATTTCTCTTGTCTAGTTTCTTTAGTATTTTTCCTCTGTCCTTTTACCTGCATTCCTTCTTTGTCATGCTCCTTTGGAGGATTTATAATGTTGGATGTAGCCTGGTTTTGAATCTTTCATCTGTGAACTAGTTCCATTCCTCCTTACCTACCTTGTGCAGTGTTTCAAACTCCTGATTGTATAGGAAGGGAAGAACTCCTCCTCCAAAATTCAGTCTGCAGAGACACAGCATTATCAAACAGAACGTATCAAATCCCATCCCAGTTTCTAATATATTTCTATTTTATTAATAATAATATTGACAAAATTAATGCAATTCCAAAGTTCTAACTAAATCACCCATCCAGGTAGCATCACCAAAGTTAGAGGAACTATGTGACATATTATATTCTATTTTCTGACTTTGTTTGAAAGATAGTAAAATTATATATTCTTCCTCAAAGTGTACCAATGTCTATTAAAGCTTCTCTAAATATTGGTAATAGGTGCTTTTGAAATAGAAATTAACTAAGGGTATGAGTCCTAGAAATGGGATGAGGATTTTAAGATCTAAAGTTATACAGTATTTTCTCTTTCCTTAATTGGTCACATGAAATAAAGAGAGAGAGAGAAAGAGATAGAGAGAGAATAGAATTGAATTCTTGGGGCCTTGTCATCAGTGAAAGGGAAAGCCATATTCTGTCTTTGTCTTTTTCTTTGTCTCTCTTTCACTCTGCTACCTGCCCCATCTCCCTCTCTCTCTTTCACTCTCTCTCTCTCCCTCTCACACACACACACAAGAGCTTTCTTTGATGAAAAGTCTTTGGAAAGATATTTCTAGGAATAAGTTATTTTTCCTTTGCTTGCTTGACACTTCCCGTAGCCTGACACTGATGTAACATTTCTATAGGATCTGCTGAGAGGTTTGTTCAACTTAGTCAAATAGGTTGTATAACTCCAACTAAGCTTTTTGCTTATGCAACTCTTTTTCCTCAGCTCTGGGTCAGTTGCTTCAATAGGTGTGCTCAGATTTGAAAGTGACTCTCTTTCCTGGGCTTTCACCAAAATTAGATCCGAAATTTTCCTATGTTTGTGAGGATTGTGAATAAATTACTCTGGTCATACAGGAGAGGAAATGAATAAATTGTGAAAATAATAACAACTTAAAAATACTTCTATGTGTTTCTTTAATCCAAAAGGAAATAATTTCCACCTGCTTAGGTGACTATTTTGCTCATATGAAATTTAAAAAATGTTAGTAAAAGTAAAAACTGTCCTCAGTGGAATGGAAGGTCTTTTTACCAATATATATAAATAAATGAATTTCTTGACATCAAAAATATCTCATTTCTCTGATTACCTATATTTGCTTTTATTGTATAATATAATTCAAGTTTCAGACTTATCACAGTCATTATGCTTCTGAGAATTTTTTTTGATAGAAGATAAAGAGGTTGAAGAGAATATAAATGAATAAGTATCTTGCAGCTGAGGCCAATTATAGACAATACCACTCACTATTGATGGAATTCTTTGGTTCATACTGTATGGTCATCTGAAGATATTACATGCTGAAATGGTGAAGCCATTGTCTGACTAGATAATAACATGCATTTGCTAACGATGACTGATTATGCAAACTAAGAGAGCACAGTTCCATAATATCCAAAACCAAGATGATATAAATGGCTTTTTCATGTGAACTATTTAACTATAATTTACTTTGAGATTTTTAATAACAGTAGGAAAAAAGTCTGTATTATAATTCTGTCTCTGCTTTCATTTGTGCTTTTTAACCAGCATCTTCACTATGATTTAAATGACGATTTCAGAATTAGTATGTTGAAAATAACACTAGAAATTGGGAAACAATTGTAGCTATCCTGGAAATCAAAATTTTCCAAAGTGTTTCATACAAACACTAGTCCTATAAGAAGATTGTGAAAAAAAGAAGGAGTCTGTGATCAAGCGTGTTGGAAATGCACACACTGTGTTGGTTCGTTATGTGTGAATTAGCGTATCACAGGCTTTATTATGACCTGCAATAAAGAAACCCGTTTTAATCTTGTTTAGTCCAACTTTACCCAAATTTGTTGGACCACAGAAGACTTTAGTGTGTGATATCAGCTAACATTTTGTGAAAACTTTCATTCTGCAGAAAAAAACTGGGGGAATATTACTTCAATGTTTAGAAAAGCTAGAGTTTCAGTTTTTTTGTGGGTATCTGATAATCGACAAAATAGACATTGTCATCTCCATCTGTCTAGAGCCTATTCATATAGCAAACATGTCCCCTTTCACTGATATCCAAGACTCATGCTGGAGAATTAGGTTTTGATAACCACACCATATAAAAGATTGTTTATTTCAATTTTTAAATGATTTTATTAGAGAAAATAAATATTAAAAAAGGTAAATATAAAGCTAATATGTAATCATCACACATATAATATATAAATATATATATACACACAGTATATGCCTAATATATTTATTAACATAATTCTACCTTTTCAATGACATTTCACTATAGAAACTAAACTGCAAATAATTATATATTATATATTTAATTTTCACCTATTCTTTCTGATGACTTTGTGAGTTTAAAATACATTTAAAGATGCAGACACTTCAGAAAGAAGCACAATTCCCTTCTTTTCAAAACTCTGTTTCTATCTCTGGAGAACATACAATTTTAGAATGAGAAGCAACAGAGATGAGAACAATGTTTAACAATGATTTCATTTTTAATGTATATAGTTGTTCACACTGCTTACTTAGCTTATGAAATACAGTAGATTGAATGAAAGGAATCAGTTGCAGGAGGCATCCGGGAACATAGGTATATTGTGAGTGTGTGTGTTTCTATGTATTACGTGTATGTGTGCACATCCACACAGTACCAAACCAAATTGTATAGAAAAACTTCACAAAAAACAGTAGACTTTTGCCTTATTCCTTCAAATTCTCAGAGACAAAGTTTTGGAAATTACTCAATGTTGAGGGAAGTAGAATGCAAAAATTAATTTTCTTTCTGTGGTACCAAGGCCATAATCTTTAGTTTTCTCAAAGTAGAATATTCTTGGCATAAGAATCACTTGGATTTTCTCTTTTACATTCTATTAGTTACTTAAATTTTGTTACATTTTAATTATCTTCATATTTAGATAATTATTTTCTTACACAGTTATTTGGAACTTTATCTTTTTAAAAATTGTAAATATACATAACATAAAATTTAACATCATAACCATTTTTCAGTGTACAGTTCAGTGGCTTTATGTGCATTCACATTCTGCGCTATCATTACTACCATTTATCCACAGAACCCTTTTTATTTTGCAAAACTCGAAACTCTAGCCACTAAACAATAACTGTCTATAGTTCTCATTTTGTCTAAAGTTTCTATCTTTTTATTCCCCTGGAGACCACTTTGTGGAGCTCTGTTGATCTGTTATCGTTTGAATTGGTTTTCCTCTAGGTCTGATGTATATTAAACCTGATGTATATATTAAACCTGGGTGGTGGCAGAACTTTATATTTCAAAATATCTTAATTTTGCTCTTACATTTTCTTATTTTGCTCCATCGTCTTCTAGAATCCAATTTTGCTGATGCAAATAAGGTCAGATAGCATTTTGAATTTTTTTCCTTTATGGTGACTTCTCTTCCTTTTTGTGGAAACATTCAGAATTTTCTTTTTATCCTTGATATTCCACAATTTCATCTGTACTCAGGCCCTTTACATTTTTAAATCTTTTTACATTTGAAGAATTCTGTCCTGTTCTAGCCATCATTATTTCATAATTTCCTTTGAGTATTTTTTATTTTGTTTTTCTGGAAACATGGATTTTGGACCTATCAGAATTTGTTTTTAAAAACATCTGCTTACCTTTCTATCATTCTCTCTCTCCCTCCCTTTCCCCCCACCTCCTGTTCTGTAAATTCTGTAAGGATTTTTGGAACTTTTTTTTCTTGTCTCAGTGAATTTTCTATACCCACTGTTATATGCTCTTAGAGTACATTATTGTTCTCTGAATGTTCTTTATTTTATAAATGCATATATTTATTATTGTGAATATATTTTAGCATATTATTTATTTAATTTTTAAAAGTTCTATTTTTCCCTCAAATATCTCTTTCTCATCTAGGGTTAGGTTTTCTTTTTCTTTTTCTCTTTATCTTTCATGCTGCTATTAATAGTTCTTCTGTGCCAAGTAAACTTTGGTGTGTTCATATTTAAGGAAAAAAGGTGAAGTATCTATCTACTTTGAGTGCTCCTTGGGTGTGCCAAAAGAAGTGGTAGTGTTCTCTTCTTGATGTCTCTTGTAACAACAGTTCTAACTTGCAACTCTGTGTTAGTTGGCAGAGGCAGGGTCATATTGATTAGTGGACTTTGCTTTAGTGTGAATAAGTATAACACCTGAATGCCTTCCCACTATAATACCTCATCCTCATTTCCAAGTGCTCTTTTCTCTTCATAGCCAGCATGAAGCGTAGTAGGAGGTGATAGGCAGAAGAATATTGCATCCTGAACATCTTAGTCACCTAAAAATAAAGATAAATCAATAGGATTAGAGTCAAGAAGAGTTTTAGTAGCAGAGCACTGAAGGGTGTTTTCATTTTTCTGTACTGTACTCTTTAAAGAAGTACTTTAATAAAGAGCTGCAGAAACAATCTTTTAATTAAATTCACCTATTTGTCATTAAAAAACTAAGACAACTATAAATACAGTAGCTTTCTTAACTTAATAAAGGCTATACCCCTAAGATCTATACTACACATTATTCTTCAAGGAAAGAAGACATGGATTCCCACTATTACCAAACCTTCTTAACCAATTAGGTGGTTCACACAAATACTTAAAGATAGAATACCTAAGGACACAGAAGAAAGAGAAGTATTAGGAGAAAAGAGGTAAATTTATTTAATTAAATTAATTAATTTAAATTTCAGAACATTATGGGGATACATTTTGGTTACATATATTGCCTTTGGATCACCCAAGCCAGAGCTACAAGCGTGCCCAATCCCCCAGTGTGCTCTGCACCCATTGGTTATGAATTTACCCATCCCCTCCACCCCCTCCTACCTGCCTAGCACCCGATGAACATTAATTCCATGTGTGCTTCCAAGTGTTGATCAGTTAGTAGCAATTTGATGGTGAGTACATGTGGTGTTTGTTTTTCCATTCTTGTGATACTCCACTTAGTAGAACGGGCTCTAGCTCTATCCAGGGTAATACAAGAGGTGCTAGATCACCATTGTTTTTTGTCTGAGTAGTACTCTGTTGTACACATTACTGCATTTTATTAGTCCACTCATGTATAGGCATAGGTTGTTTCCATATCTTTGCAATTGTGAATTGTGCTGCTGTAAACATTTGAGTGCAGATGTTTTTATTATATAATGACTTTTTTTCTTTTGGGTAGATGCCTAGTAGTGGGATTGCAGAATCAAATGGTAGTTCTATTTTTAGTTCATTGAGATATCTCCATATTAATTTCCGTAGAGATTGTACTAATAAGATAAACTTATTTTAAATTGAAGATTATAGCATCATATAGGAAATTTTTTTAAAATATCCAGAAACTACTAGAACTAATAAAAAATTCACTACACTTGCTGGATATAAGAATGACTTACACAATCAGTAACATTTTTCTGTATCAGCAGTGATAATTACCAAAGAGTAATAGAAGTAAGCAAAACTCACAGTAAGAATAAATAAAGTTTCTAGGACTAAGAAGACAAAGTTTCCATAAAGAGAATTTTTTGAATTCTAATAATAGACATAGATAATGGTCTGAATAAATGGAGAGCTATTCTAGGCTTTTGAATGTAATGACTTTATATAATCAAGATATCAAGTTTCCCTTTCTTAATCTATAAATGTAATCCCACTTAAGATTCCAGTTGGAAATTTTGAAAAAATTGATAATCACACCACAATGTATGTAAAAATAAAAGTACATAAAGAGCTAAGAAAAAAAGAATAAAAAAGGGAAGACATTCCTATGCCATTTATTAAGACATATTGCAAATCTATATTAATAAAAACATTGTGGTTTTGGCAAAAAAGCAAGACGAATAATGAAACAGAAAAAACTCAGAGACAGGTTCACGCATATGTGAAGACAATTTATTGTAAAGGTGTCACCACAAATCAATGGGTAAAGAAAAATTATTTAGTAGGACATATTGGGAAAACTGACACACTTACTAAAGAAAATATGATTATGTCCTTACAAAATACTATGTGCAAAGATGGAATTCAGATGTATTAAGGACCTAAATGAAAAGGGTAAAACTACAGAATTATGAGAAGAAAATATTAGAGAATACTGTTACAATCTAGAAAGTAGAGGAAGACTTCTTACTAAAAACTCCAAACTGTAAAACAAAAAAAAAGCCTGAGCTAAAGTATATCAAAATGAAGGATTTCAGTTCAACATTGGACATCCTAGGCAAAGTTAAGTAGATGACAGAGGAACAAATATCTTCAGTGTCTAAAACTGACAGACACTTAAATCTGGACTAAAAAGAGGATTTGTGAACTCAAGAAGAATAAGACAAGAAACCCAAAGAGAAAATGTGCAAAGCATATTAAAATATTTTATAGGTCTATTGATTATTGCTTATTTAATTTTTTCCATGGCAATTTAACTTATTCTAGAAAGACTCACGTTCCTTTTTAAAACTTTTCCATTTGTATGTTACTACTGTTAGAGTATAAAAATGAATATCAACATTTTTAAACCTTAAAGAATAATAAATATTCCAACAGAGCAAAATTACCTGCCCCCTTCTTCAACAGTCTGGCAATTATGTAACAAACATATAGGACCCTGATTTTAATGATTAAGTTTTCTAAAAAGACTCACTGGAGTTAAAATTATCAAGTCATTTCTAAGGAAAGGATAAATGCATTTTATAAAACAAATTGGTATGGGAAATAATGTAGTATCAGATTTCATCTAAGAGTAGAACTCACCATTTCCCTTCAAGGCTTAAACAAATATTACATGAGTAAGGGCTCTTGTAAAATGTTATATTTTGAAATAGATTTCATTAATGGCTTCTAGTGATAATTTATTTCTCCCTTTATGCACAAGTCTCTTCTCATACTAATAATAGATAGCTTATTTGCATATAAATAGATTTCAGTATTTGCTGAAGCAGAGACCAAATATGTTTCTTTCCCCCCCCCAGATATTGTTAAAAAGAAATAAAAGGAGGAGAGGGGGATATTGTAATAATTAGCAATCAGGGTTTATAACACTTTCGTGATCAAAAATTTTTGCTGACAACTTTCTTGGTGTTTTTATTGATATACTTCCTGTCAAAGATTTTGACCTCTATTAAAATTACGATGGAAAAGAATCTGCACAGTTTTCTCAGTGATGCTTTTTGATATACCTATGGTTAAAAAAGCAATCTTCATATTGATTATTAAAATGTTTGCTATGACCCTCCGGATATCTTCTAATTAGGTTTTACAGTTTCCAGTACATAGCATGTTCTGTTTTAGAGAAGGTAAATGTCATGTCTGTGACAACATTGCTTAATTAAATAAGTCTTTTATTTCTGAGATAAAACAAGTCATATGTTTATGATAGAGGAATGATTTGTTCCTTTTAGTTAATAGTGTAAAAATGCTTATCTTTCAGTTGTCATATGATGAAGACTATCTAAATGTTAAATTTTTTATAGCATGTATTTCCTTTCTAAATAAGTCTTATAATAAAAAGGCCTTTTGAGCTTACTTTCATTTCAACTAACAGTGATCATTAGTGGAGAAAGAACAAATAACTCAATGTTTTTTAAAGATATCCATTTGATATTTGCTTCTTGACTTTCAGTATTTGAAGTAGGATATGTTCCCATGTTGCTGTACTGTACAAGTGAATACCAGGCATCATCTTACGACACACAGCATATATCAGTAATTCCTTAAGGAAATTAAGATAACAGTTACTTTCTGCTAGGTACAATGTCTATTAATGTGTGTCTTTCTGACCAGTAGAGGTCAGTCAGTGTAAAGTGAATAACGACTTCATCTTCCAAAAGAGACAGCAACATGACCATTCTATTTGAGCAGTTCTGTTTTACTTGATTTCTGTTATTTGTAAAAATACTATTTTCATTTCTTACTATACATGCTTGCCTAGGTGAGCAATGCTGTTCCTTGGGGTCCAAATACCTTTCTAAACATGAAGCCAAAACTATGATCTTGAAAGAGTGGTTAAAATATGTATTTAAATTGATATGTTTTTGAATATTATGTAGATCTTTTCTACTAGTTAAAGAAAAAAAATGAGAGAAAAATTTTCCCTCAGAGAAGATGACACATTGCATTCTACCACAGAGAGGCAGCCTTCACCAAAAGATGGAATGCAGGGCTATTTGGATTCTAGGAAAATAGCAGTTAGATTTTTTTCATTGTTGTTTATAACAGGCTTTGAAAGTAGCAGTGTGGCAGCCTTAACCACTAGCAATGTGACAATATGGAGATATGAAGACAACTGATTTTTAGAATGGTGACATTTGCGTTTTTCTTAAATGTGTTTATACTTATTATAATTTTTAAAATATAGGTGTAAAAAGTTGTATCCACTTTTGGTGTACTAATGGATTAATAATCTAGGAACAAAAATCCCTAAATTTATCAAATATCCTTCAAGTTATCCCATCTCCTTGACCCAATTCACCTGTTGGGGAACTTCTTATGTTCAGGAAAAAGCCTGACATCTTCATTTAAATAATCTGATATTTGTTTGGCAAATTGACGTGGATGGAGGTGCTACAGACATCTAATGGAGATTAAGAAGGCAAAATGAAGCAGTAATAGGAGCTGCTAAAACCATAAAGTTGAAGTCTCAGCTCTGCTATTAAACCTAATTTCCTGTAAACTTTAAATAATAATTTTCCCTCTTCCTTCTTCTCAGTGATGTTTCAAGGATTCAAAGGGGTTGAATGATTTGGTCCTTATACATTTGTGGAAAGTTGCTTAACTTCTTTGGTAATTTTTCCCCCTTTTATAAAAGAGGAAACTAAAGCTTAACCTGATTTAGAGAATTTATCAAGGGCACATGGCTATCATACAGAAAGCTCAAATTTGAATTTACATTTAAGATTTACTGTGGAAAATAATATACAATAAAATAGAGATGAAAATATATTTTAAAGCATTTTGCATCTTGCATGATCATGAAATACATTTTGCAAATTTGGCACCAAATTAAAATAGTATGACATACATGTAACAGAATTCATACTGTGTTTAAAGGATACACACTGAAAAGAAAGTCATTTTTTCTATCTTGTTAAAGCCAATCCCCTGTTAATCTGTTTCCTTCCAGCCTAAAATTGCTCTATACATATTTACATACATTTATGTGATATATCATCTAAATATTATTTTCACATTTGAATAGAAATGTGACTTCAAGCTATCCATTTCTTTTCATGGACAATTACTAAAAAGAAAGTAAAAAGAAAATGGTTAAAATGCTTAAAGTCCCAGGAGTAGATTCTAGGTGACACATAAATTGATCCTTCCTTGATTCAGTTTAGTTCAGCTCAGTAAGCATTTATTGAAGCTCTACTATAGGGAGGCACAGAGACATAAGAGATTCACATATATCGTAGAGGAAATTGTAATCTCATCCAGAATTTCAGAAACTAGTTCATGAGATTATTTGAGAGAAAATGATTTAATATTTAAATATTTTTGAGAACAGCTACGTACTAAATTGTTGTAGTTTAGAGGTCCAAAGCAATGGGTTTTGTTAAAATCATTTTCTTGTCCCCACTTTCAGAGAATATGATTTATTATTTTGGTATGAATCCAAAGAATCTTCATTTTACACTAATTGGGATGATTCTGATGCCTGTGGTCTATGAACTACACTTTGGAAAGATTAGTTTAAAATATATGGTGCTGCGTATGATCCTCGTTGTTTTTTAGCCTGAAATGTCCAGCCGTATAACAAGTTCAGCCAGAGGCCAGTGGAGTAACACGTCCACTGGCCATAGAAGGGTAATGAATAGCCCTGTGGATTGTAGATGTTGAGGCCAGATGAGGAAACCCTTAATTATTTGGAAGTAGATATTATTAGTATAAAAAATACCACTGGCAGTAGTCTTGGTTAAAATGAACAATTTGTGTATCTCTTATCTAAAATACTTAGGACTAGAAGTGTTTTGGATTTCAGGGTTGCTTTTTTTTTTGGAATATTTGCATTATATATGCTTAATAATGAAGCATCCCTAATCTGAAAATCCAAACTCTGAAATGCTTCAATAACCATTTCCTTTAAGTGTCATGTTGAGAGTCAAAAAATTTCAGATTTTGGAACATTTTAGATTTCAGATTTTTAGATTAGGGATACTCAACCTCAGCTGATGAGAAAAGGGAAGACTCCTACTCAATTCTCAGTAGTTTGAGGTCTAGTATTCCGCAAGAGTATAGGAACAAGATTAAAGAATATTTACGTTATGTTTGCTCAACATCCCTAATCATCAGGGAAATGCAAATCAAAACCACAATGAGATACCACTTAACTCCGGTGAGAATGGCCTTTATCAAAAAATCCCAAAACAACACGTGTTGGCGTGGATGCGGAGAGACAGGAACACTCATACACTGCTGGTGGGAATGCAAACTAGTGCAACCCCTATGGAAAGCAATATGGAGATACCTTAAACAGATTCAAGTAGACCTACCATTTGATCCAGCAATTCCATTATTGGGCATATACCCAGAAGAACAAAAGTCATTCTTTAACAAAGACACCTGTACCCGAATGTTTATAGCAGCACAATTCACAATCGCAAAGATGTGGAAACAACCCAAGTGCCCATCAATCCACGAATGGATTAGTAAACTGTGGTATATGTATACCATGGAGTACTACTCAGCTATAAGAAATAACGATGATACGACATCTCTTTGGTTCTCCTGGAGAGAGCTGGAACCCATTATACTAAGTGAAGTATCCAAAGAATGGAAAAACAAGCATCACATGTACTCACCAGAAAACTGGTTTCCCTGATCATCACCTAAATGTACATCAGGGAAGGATACCAATTGGATATCAGACTGGGATGGGGGGGGTGGGGGGAGGGGATGGGTGTTTGCCTACATGACGAGTGCATTGCGCACCCTCTGGGGAATGGTCATGCTTGAGGGTGCAGACCCGGGGAGGTGGGGGGGGAGGGGATCGAGGTATGAATACATGGCGAGTGCCAGGCGCACTGTCTGGAGAGTGGGAGCGGACGCGCTTGGGACTCTGACTCGGGGGGATGGGCGGGACAGGGACAATGTATATGACCTGAACTTATGTACCCCCATGATGAGCTGAAATAAAAAAAAAAAAAAAAAAGAATATTTACGTTATGTGATTACAGGGTCATAGTGAACAGAGAACACTGTTAGGGTGAAAAAATATTATTTAGATTTAAATCTATATGTAGATTTAAGTTTACCAAAAAAAAAAAAAACACAAAGATTCCAAGATATTCAATGGTTAAACTAATAATTCTTGTTTAATCTCTGATAAATGTAAACAAAACATTTGATGACATCAAAACATGAAAAACATTTTATTATTTGTTTTAATCTATAAAATATATTTGCTTTAGGATGCAGAATTTTTCATTTAAGTTGTAAATGAAATATTAAGCTATGCTTAATAGGTTTATCACTAAGTAAATTATGTAGGCCGTTCTTTCAGGACACCCTAAACACTGTAAGTCTACCTTTATTCTAGTAGACCTATTCAAATAAAGATGTTAGCAGCAGAGTCAAATCCAAATATACTCATAAGCCTTACAATTTTTGACAAGTTGAGAAAATGGAAAATAGTCACAATTTAACTGATAAAAATTAGTCATTTTCTTTAGTGTTTCTTTTAAATTCATTCATTTACTATAGCTTTTGTGAAGAATTTGGTTTGATATTAATCAATATTTTAATTATTTAAAAATAAAGTTGATATTTCTATTTTTAAAACTTTATATAACCATCTATTATGTGATATGTAGACATAGAACATATCCTGATTCTTACATATAGCATTCCCAGAGATAAGTGTCAGTCTCGAGAGGGAATGTTTTGATAATTTAGCCCTAATAGAGTTTTAAGATAATAATGGTGATCTAAAAGAACTTCAAATATATGCTGAGACTTATTCTCCTTTTTTGCTTGGATGATTTTCTTGGCATTCTAGCTCCAAACCTTTAAATATGAACAGTGGAATATAAAACCAAAATATAGTTATGAGAATTAGCCATTTCAGGGAAATTGTGAGGTATTTTACTTACCTTGAAGACAATTTCATATTTTATTGTTTGATAATTTTGTTTATTCATTAATAAAAAGCATTCATGTTACATATTTATGTACTGCCTACTCAAAGTGGTTTTAGATGAAAAGTGATTATGTTTCCTTCCAGTTGGTTCCTGTAATTCATACAGAAACTGTGTTATACCTACATTTATAAGACTGGTGAAAGTCATTCAAATTTACTTGCAATGTGCTTATGTTATCAGAGAAAGTATTTTTTTTATAAGCAGCAGTTCAAAGACTTCACTTGACAGGGCTTATGGATGCACATTTTGATAAGTATGTACTTAGAGGTACACAGATAAACAGACATTGCTGTCTGAAAAGATATTTCAGTCAAGACAAATCCATATGATTTTGTATTTGTATGTCATAGCAGTGACAGCCCTATTGCTTAATCAATGCTAGGAACACATGTTTTAACAAGGTGCATGGTTTAGGTAGACTCCAATAGATGAATCTCTCAGTCTACTTAGTTTTGAATGCATTATATTAATAGTAGTCCATTTCTTAGGGGCTATACTGACAATAATTTCTAGATACTCTATAGTACTTTAAGATATCATCTTAAGTATTTAAAATCTTATTTATTAAAATATGTAATACCCATATGTTTTTGGACAGAAACATTAATGCAATGGTAAAACAGACATGGAAATTTTGGTTAAAATTTATGCAGTATTGTGACTCTGTTTTTTCCCTCATTACCTATAAGCTCAATTTAATAGACTTTGCAGTTCTGTGGTCATAATCTGAAGTGCTGTTTAATCAAATCTAGTCTTAGAAACAGTAGAAGAGCATTAAATCTAAATTGGTCTTTGACATTGATGATGACACTTCTTTGTGTACTAATTTTTTGTCTGTGCTATCACTTCATTTGTAAAGCTGAAGAATAAAATCAGTGTGAGAAAATGTGTTCAATAAAAGTATAAACTTTGTAAATGACTCGTTAAAGCCATGCAATTTCAATGAACGATTTCCTAAATGTTTTTTAATTCCTAAAGATATGCTCACATATAGGATATTTAGTTTTCAGTAGATTTCTGTTACCTTCAGGGGAAAAAAAGGACTCAATATTCATAAGCAAAAATTATTGCATTATTTATAAATATTAGTTTATTATGAAGACTGCTTTTTAAATCTGAGATTTTGCAGCTTTGTTTATAGAACTACTTATTTCTGAGTCCACTCTAATGTATGAAAATGGTCACATTAAAGGCTCAGAAACATAGATTTTTGTTTTAAATTACTCATGGTTCCTATTCTCTTCCATTTTTGCCCTGTAGCATTGGTTGACATTTCATAGAGACTGAAGTGGCATAGGGCTGGAAAATATGTAATTATAAGAATAACCTGCTCTTGAATTTCCTATTATATACTACTCATGATTCAGGCAGACTTTTCATAGGTGTTTAACTTGGAATGAGAAGTTTTCTTCTTCCATGACCTGTGATTAAAATGTGGCATTTTGGTATATAAATAGAAGATAGTTTCTGCACAATCTAGCTGTGAATCAGAGCTGATGAAGCAATGTAAGTCTTTGACCTGTATCATATAAGCAGTAGAATAAATAATTGGAAATATATTTTAGATTAAGTGCAATAAACCTTTTCTTTAATACTCTGTAGCTTAAAGCAGGCTAAGTGCTGAAATGCAACAAGATACATGTTAAGAGAAGTTCTGCTTCACTTAATGCTCCTCAAAGGAATTCCAATGAAAGGAAATATAGTACAACTACATTTGAATAATTTTTTTCTTTTAATGAGTTATAACCATGAATGTAAATTTTTATCAGTTGCTTTAGCATGATGGTAAGGGAAGGGGATAGGTTATATTTCTTCATAATTGAAAATGAAACTTACCGTTACAATAGTGTTTGGATAATAGCCTTACCTGTTGCATTAACCTTTATAAATCTTTATGGCTAAAGTTGCAATTTTCAATGAACTGACTGTGGAACTGTGCACCCAGTTCCTAGTGATAGTTTGTGTTTTTTTTCTGGCTGCTGAGATAGCTGATGTATATTCCCATGCACAGTTTAGTTTGCATATAGAAAGTCTGTCTGTAAGGATATTATGTATGTATATGTGCATTATTCTCTGCATTGTAAATATAAATTATATTATTTCAAAATCATGCATACTATTGTTTTGTAGTGACATTTGTTAAAACGCTTTACTTATCACTTTATAGATCAAAATATGTTAGCTTCCCACAAGGGCTTTATAATTTTGGATATCTATACCATTGATATTAGAATAAGTGCACTAGAGCCTGGATGTCATCTTTTATTTTACATTTTGAAATATCCTATATTAATAAAGCTAAAGCATTAAAAATGTTTTATATGAACCTATCAATTTTAAAATATTTTAGATTTTAAAGCATCAACAGGAATGCATTCTTCAAAGCCCATGGTTTTGAATTACATGTTTATTAGGGAGATATAGTGGCATTAATTTTGTATTCTATTAATATATTTATATCTACTCTACTGTTTCACCATTTATATTTATTGTCAATATTGTATGCTTAAAGTTTTTATTTCCTTTCCTCATACAGTGTCTCTTTGATGCCCCTGATTTAATTTCATTCATTACCATTCTTCTAAAGTTACCTTCTACAGTGACCTTCGTATGAAGTCTCTCCTCTAGAAACATTTGATATAGTAGACCTCTAATTGTCTCTTGAAACACAAGGTTTTGGATGGGATAGATAATATGTATTGTTTAAAATATGAATGGAGAAGAAAATAATCTCTCCCTATTTTCTCTCTGTGGAGTTGTGTTAGCCAAATTCTATTCACTAGACTGTCCCCCTTTTTTGACTTCTCTCCTCACTTCCTAAATGTTTTTGTAAACAAAACCCAAAAGTTTTGGTCCTCAGTTATTTAGTTTTCTCTTTCCGTATTTTTTACTTAGAAAAATCTCAATGATTACCTCTAAGTGAGTAACTCCCTTCTTTTTCTCCAAGCTACCTTTCCCACTGAGCTTCAGTCAATCTCCAAATGAGATTTTCCAGACAGATTGTCTTCTGGACATTTCTATTTGAGTATCCTGTCATCTTTTCAAATAACTGGATCACAACAAAATTCATGTGTTCCTCTCCAATAGTATTTTCTTTCTGTGTTTCCTTTTTTCTGACAGAGTATTATCTTTTTTACAGCCACTATTCATTTTTTATCATCTTCCAGTCACTATAAATGATGCAGTGTTCACGTTTGAAGTTGTTCTTCCTTTCCGTTAGCACTGTTCTTAAAATCCTTGTTAGTGTTCCTGAAACAGACCATCTCCAAGTTCTCCTCCTATAAAGTACTTCCAGACCTTTTTTTTTGGTGGGGGTGGGGGGGACAAGGTCTCTCTCTTTTGTAGGTGCTAGAGTGTAGTGGCATCATCATAGCTCACTGCAACTTCAAACTCCTGGCCTCAAGCGATCCTCCTGCCTTGGCCTCCCAAAGTGCTAGGATTACAAGTGTGAGCCACCACATCCAGCCCAGAGTTTACTTCTTAACCTACCACTTTCTTCATGAATCTTCTTCAATTTAAAATTTTTAAGAGCTACCTACTATCTATGGAAGTTTTTCTGAAAAGTGATTTTATTTGTTTGTTTGCTTGTTTGTTTACTACTAGGAGGCTTTGGTTTTTAGTTATATCTTACATGGGACTAAAACAAATAAAACATTAACTCTACAGCTGTTTTGAATGAAAGTAATTTAAACATCTTCTACTTGGGCTTTGCCTACAAAATATGCTCTGGTCACTTCCATAGAATTTTAGAGTATTAGAATACAACTTGAAATCCATTGGCTTAAGTACAAAAATCTTATTTAGGATTAGGCACTGTTCTGTTCAAACAATCTGTTTATTATCCAATTGTTCCATGTACATTCCATCTTTGTGTTATGGGTTCTATAATTCCCATAGTGTTGTTAAACTACATTTTTGCTTTTTTAAAATCCTATTCATATTTCCAAATGCAGCTCAAGCACTACCTCCTCACTGAACGTGTGAATTAATATTTAGGAAATAAAAGAGTTAAGTATCCTTTTTCACAATGTTTACGTATCTAGAAGGAGTACTGGTTTCTGTTTTTTGGAAATTATTTCTGTATTACATTTAATTATTAGGTAAACAGATATTTTATGTTTATTGTATTTCGAAGCTTTAAACTGAATGATTTATGCATTCAAACAAAATGGGTCCAAGATTGTTTGTTGCTAATAGTATACATTAAGAGCATGAACCTAAGAATAATAATTTCCATATGACCAAAATTAATAATTTTAAGACATACTTTATTATAATTTTTACACTTATTTTCTCTTAGGGCCCGCATCATACAATCCTGTTTTAAGGAAATCTTGCCCCATACCCATATTTGTTAAAGCATCAAAGCGCTTTGAAGATTCCAAAGAGATTACTCCTGGCCCAGCAACATATGAGGTTTGTCAGTATTTCTCTCTTATCAATGACACAATAATAGAATGATTTGCAGAAATTACTGCAAATGTATATATGAAAGTCCTTTCTATATTTTATTCATTTTTAATCAAAACCTTTTTGCTAAGGAAAAAATTTTTGAAGATATTTTCTGATATTTAAAAAAAATTATGTTAAGAATTTAATTTTAATAATTTTTCTATCTATAAATATCCTCTACAGCATGGTTATATATATATATATATATATATATATTGAGTTCCTTGTGTGTGTATATATGTTTAAATTCCTACATAAATT
The DNA here is from genome assembly GCF_020740605.2 of Lemur catta. NCBI lineage: Eukaryota > Metazoa > Chordata > Mammalia > Primates > Lemuridae > Lemur > Lemur catta. The sequence continues at coordinate 10,684,529 of NC_059151.1, read as the reverse complement.
GAAATCTCTTCATCTTTATTGAAATCATGAATTTATTAGAGAGCCCAGAAGAAAGGTCTGTGGATCCAATAAAATCAAGTGTTAATCTTTTCTTTTCTTTTTTTTTTGTTGACCATTAAAAATTTTTTTATTAGTACAAATTCATGAGGTGCATATGTAATTTTTTCACCTTCATAGACTGTGTAGTGCTCACGTCAGGGCTTTTAGAGTATGCATCACCCAAATAATGTACACTATATCCATTAACCAGTTTCTCATTATCCTTCCCCCTACCCCCTGCTCACCCTCTGAGTCTCCATTATCTATCATTCCACTCTCTATGCCCGTGTGAACACATTTTTAACACCCACCTGAGTGAGAACATGTCTTTTTGTGCCTAGTTTTTTCACTTAATATAACTTCCAGTTCTCTCTGTGTTGCTGCAAAAGACATGATTTCATTATTTTTATGGCTGAATAGTATTGCATTGTGTTATATGTACCCCACTTTCTTTATCTATTCATCTGTTGATGTATACTTAGGTTGGTTCTGTATCTTTGTTATTGTGAATAGTGTTGGTAAAAACATGAATGCAGGTATCTCTTTGATGTATTACTTTCTTTTCCTTTGGATAGACACCTTGTAGTGAGATAACTGGATCAAATGGTAGTTCTGGTTTTAGTCCTTTGTGAAATCACCATATTGTTTTCCATAGAGGTTGTAATAATTTACGTTTTCACCAACAATGTATAAGTGTTCCCTTTTCTCCACATCCTCACCAACATCTGTTATTAATATTTTTTGTCTTTTTAGTAATAGCCATTCTGACTAAGGTAAGATGATATCTCACTGTGGTTTTGATTTGTATTTCTCTGATGAGCACTTTTTCATATACCTGCTGGTCATTTGTATGTCTTCTTTTGAAAAATGTCTATTCCTGTCCTTTGGCCACTTTTTAATGAGATTATTATTTTTACTTTTTTGTGAGTTGAGTTCATTGTATATTCTGGATATTGGTCCCTTGCTGGATGAATAGTTTACAAATATTTTCTCCCATTCTGTAAGTTTTCTGTTTACTTTGTCGATTATTTCTTTTGCTTTTCAGAAGCTTTGTAGTTTAATTAAGTTCTGTTTGTCTGTTTTTGTTTTTGTTGCCTGTGCTTTTGAGTCTTAGTTAAAAGTTCTTTGACTAGACCAATGTTCACAAGAGTTTTCCCTAGTTTTTCTTCTAGTATTTTTATCATTTTGGGTCTCATGCTTAAATCCTTAATCCATCTTGAGTTGATTTTTGTATATGGTGAGAGATAGGACTCCAGTTTTACTCTTCCGCATATGACTATCCAATTTTTCCAGCACACTTTATTGAAGAAGATGTCCTTCCCCCAGTGTATGTTCTTGTTGGCTTTGTGAAAGATCCATTGACTGTAAATATGAGCCTTTATTTCTGGTTTCTCTGTTCTGTTCCATTGAATTGTGTGTCATTTTTATACCAGTACCATGCTGTTTTGTTTACTATAGCCTTGTAGTATAACTTGAAGTCAGGTAATGTGATGCATCTAGCTTTGTTCTTTTTGCTCAGGATTGCTTTGGCTATTCAGGCTCCTTTTTGGTTTCATATGAATTTTAGGAATTATTTTTTAATTCTGTGAACAACAACAACATTGGTATTTTGATAGAGATTGTATAGAATCAATAGATTGTTTTGGGAAATATAGTCTTATAAGCAGCATATACTTGGATCATGCTTTTTATCCGTTCAGTCAATCTGTATCTTTAAGTGCAGTATTTAATCCATTTATATGCAAGGTTATTGATACGTGAGTTTTTGTTCCTGTCATAGTATTCTTAGTAATTATTTTCTAGTTATTTCATAAATGCTTTGATTGTTTCTTTTTTTCTGTTTGTCATTGTGGTTTGGTGAAATTCTGTAGTGGTGCCATTTGATTTCTTTCTCTTCCTCCTTTGTATGATTGCTTTACCCACGAGTTTTATACTTTCTTGTGTTTTTATAACGGTGAATGTTGTCTTTTCAATTCCAAGTTTAGGACTTCTTTGAGCATTTCTCATAGGGCTGGTCTAGTATGACAAATTTGCTTGTCTGGGAAAGATTTTATTTCTCCTTCTTTTATGAAGGTTAATCTTGCCAGAATTCTTGGGTGGCATTTTTTTTCCTTCAATATTTTTAATATGTCATCCTGTTCTCTTCTGGCCTGTAATGTGTCTGGTGAGAAGTCAAATATTAGTCTATGGTTTTCCTTTATAGGTGACTAGACACTTTTCTCTTGCTCATTTTAGAATTTGCTCTTTCACTTTGACTTTAGGCAGTCTAATTCTATTGTGCTGTGGTGAAATTTTTTTTTTCTTTTTTGCATTTTATTTGCCTGGGGATTGCTGAGCCTCCTATATCTGGATGTCTAATTCTTTTGCTAGACTTGGGAAGTTCTCATCTATTATTTCATTAAATAGGTTTTCTAAACATTTTGATCTCTCTTCATTCTTGGAAAGACTGATAATTTGTAAATTTGGTCACTCTGTTTAGTCTTGAATATCTCAAAGGCTTTGTTCATTTATTTTTTAAAAAATACCAGAATATTACAGGGCTACAAATGTTTTGATTACATGGATTGCTTTCGTACTGCTTGAGTCAAAATTATAAGTGTGCCCATCACCCAGATAGTGTATGATTTAATTTAATGGGTGATGAATCACCCATTAGGTATGATTTCACTCATTCCCTCCTCCCCCTTCCCACCTGCATGATTTCTCTTGAAATTTACTTCTATCTGTGCACATGGGTGCTGATCAGTTAGTTCCAATTTTACAGTGAGTACATGTGGTGTCTGTTTTTACATTCTTGCAATACATCACTTAGGAGAATGGTCTCCAGTTCCATCCAGATTGTTGCAAAAGGTATTAATTCATTTTTTATTGCTGAGTAGTATGCCATGGTGTGCACATAACCATATTTTATTAATCTACCCATGAATTTATGGGCACCACTTATTTGCTATACAGTAGTGTTTATCAACTTATCTATGTATGACACAGTAAAATGTCATAGATAAGTTGATAAACTTATTTTATTTGGTAAAATCTATTAATTTTAATTTTGCTTTTAAAAATCTTTTTGATTTGCTTAGAAAATGTTTCCTCATGCCCTAGTTAATTTGTTTTAATGCATCTGAATTTTCTTTTGGTTTGTATGTGGTTTTTTCTTTAATTCTCTATTACCTTATGTATTTACTTTGGTATTAGGTTTGACACATCAATCTTTCTTTTATTCTTTTCACTTATGATTTGAACTAACTTTATCATTTGTCCAATTGCCATTAAAACGTTGTTATTGATGGGCAGCAATCACAATGTGTTTTCCTACTGCAGTTTATTCTTAGACTCTCATGGGTGGCTCTTTCATACTTTTGCTATTCTCAAGTCTCCAGTATCTGCCCAACCACACCATCCTTTTTCAGTTAATGCCTTGAGACATTTTGCTGAAAATTTCCACAAGGTTCTATTAGAACATCAGTTTACCTGATAGCATTTCTACATATACACTCTGTCCTCTTGATACCATATGAACTGCCTTGCCTCCTATTTAAGCCTAACACCTCTAATTATGTGCTAGATTTTATTTGCTCCACCTGCTCAAGGATACTGTGCCAGCAAATTCCCTGTCATTGTTGGTTTTTCCTCTCTACTGAATCAATCACAGACATACAACCATGTTGCATTTCTATTGACTGAAAAACATCTCTCTCAGCCTCATTTTTCCCTTTAACTAAATCCCATTTCTCTGTTTCCCTCTTTACAAAACTACTCAAAATACTTGGCTACATTCATTGTTTTCATTATGCTTTCCCCATTCTCTCTTAATCTGACATCTATAAGACATTCTTCCCAAATACTCCACAGAAATAGCTCAGCAGTGACTTTGATAACTTCTTTACAAAACTCTTTGGTGGATCGGTGATGAATTTCCTCATCTCAGTTGACCTAGGAGCAGCGTTTAATATAATGGATTCTCCTTCTTGAAAACATTTCTCCTGCCATCAACTGGATTTTTTTCTGCGTCTGAATTCGTTCAAGCTGCTATAACAAACTGCCAGAGACTGGGTGACTTATAAACAGCAAATATTTATTTCTCACAGATCTGGACGCTGAGAAGTCCTAGATAAAAGCACCGTTAAGATTTAGTGTTTGGTGAGGGCCTGCTTCCTGGTTCATTCACAGTTGTCTTCTTGCTGTGTCCTCACATGGTAGAAGGGCAAAGGAGCTCTGTGGAGTCTCTTTTATAAGGGCACTAATTCCACTCGTGAGAGCTCTGCCTCATGACCTAATCACCTACTAGAGGCCCACTTCCTAATACCAACACGTTGGAGATTAGGATTAGAACATATGAATTGACAGTAAGTAAAATGGGACAAGGTAGTATAAGACCAGAGGTATTGAAAACAAATTTTCTAGGGCATTAGAGTCTCTGTATTTGTTCCAAACAGCCATTTGCAGGAGATAAGGGGATGCCAATTATGTAAGTGTCTAGACCTCCATTATCTGCTTTTACCAGAGTGGCTATATTTCCTATGCTTAATATATATTTGCATAAAATTACTTCAGAGAAAGAGTTCCATTGCTTAAGGATGGAAAAGAGCAATTTAAAGCCATAGTTATAGGGAAAAGGTTGATTTGTTGGATTAAGAGAAAACTGAGTATAAATCTCACTTCCATCATTTAATAGCTCAGATATAAGGATTAAAAGAACGACTATAAATGTAGTATCAAAAATGTACCAAGGAAGCATTTATTGCAGTACTTGACATATGATTGGATTCATAAATTGTAGTTATTATTACTGTTACCTTTTTTCCTGGCTATATTCATTTATTTCTAATTTATAAATATGAATCCAGTCTTGTCTAGGCTTTGAGAATCCAAAAATGGAAAATCCCTATTCTCAAATATGTAACAATCTGACAAGGAGAAAAAGATATAAATATTTTAGTTATAATAAAATAATTATTATATTGGGAATAGGTAAAGGGTACCAAAAAATAATGGGGTAAAGAATTTCTAAGTCACTCAAAAAAAATAAAAACTTTAGAAAGTATTTTATATGAAACATGAAAGAGTAATAGGAGTTTTTGATTTAGACAAGTCAAGGGAGCATATTCTAGGCAAAGGAAACGATATATGCAAGGTCAAAGAGACACTAGAGAATAGAATATCCTTGGTGAGCTTTTATTTGTCAGTATTACCAAAATATAAAATGGATAGGACGATAATAGATGTGTAGTCAGTATAATATTTGATCACAAAAATATTAAAAATATGAAGGTTTTATTTTCTCTTCTTAACTAAAGGTAGACACTAAAGATTTCTAAATAGAATTATAATAGTATGTATTAATGTAAACCAAGTAAGACCAAGTGCTTTATTTATTTATTTTTGTTTCAATAGATTTAGGGGGTATAAGTGTTTTTTTGTTACATTGATGGTGTAATGCTGATGTCAGGGCTTTTAGTATACCCGTCATCAGAATAGTGTACATTGTACCTGATAGGTAATTTTTTTATCCCTAAATCCTCTCTTACCCTTTCTCTTCCTAGTTTCCAGTATCCATTATACTACTTTATGACTTAATATTTTAAAATATTACTTTTTCATTATTTTTTCTTGATAAATTGCTAATAAAGAATGATAAAGCATGATTTAAATTATATATTTTTATATTAGATGAAATTTAGTTCCTAAACTCATTTCTAAACATTCATATTATCTTTGTAGTAAATATTCAATCATAGCTATGAAATATATTTATTTGAAAATGTGACTTAAACTTATGCTTTTAAAAACCCAATTTTATACCTTAGTTTTAGTTTGTGGTATAGTATTTTATATCTTGTGGAAATGGGATTTAAACTTTTGCTTTTAGAGATTGGTTTTACACTTCAATTGTAAAGGTCATGGAACATTACTTAATACCCCAAAGTGAACGTTTAAAAGTTGTCTATCATTTGCCATTCCAAAAAGAAGGTCTTTGGCTCTCTATGGACTATAATCTTGCGTTAATTCTTTCCCTTCATTTCTGCTTACAGAGCTCTTGATATTCCCTTGAACTTCCTAAGTTACTAAGTTTTAGGAGATATGTTAATTTCTGTCCTGGAAAATCTATTTTCAGCCCATGGTATTAGTCACTAAGATGTCTGTTAGAAGTATGATCTGCCCTGTGTTGTTGAGAGGATTCCAATTTAATCATTTAAATAGTTATTATATTGGAATAGAGATGGATCTTTGGCCCCTAAGGATTGTTTTCAGCCTAGAAATATCATTTGGGTGATTATATATTATGGCTTATTTTCATGGAGTCCATAAACTCTTTCAAGAATTCAAAATATTGCATGTTCATACATTTTTGTGCTTTTCTGTGAATAGTTTTTGTAACACTCACAAAGGAAGCTATTAATATAACACCCCTACTCCCAAAAAGTTTAAGAATCACTGCTTTTACCAAAACAGTTACTAATAATTCAGAGAAAGAGCAGAGGATCACAATCCCTACCCCTCGAGAGATGATGCTGTCAAGAAAGAAATGAAGCTCTGACCATGCCAATTGTCATAAGTGCAAACCTCTTCAAGTACTAACCATTGCTTTTCTATATATGTAAGCTTGATTTTAGACACAAAAATTATTTGTGGAATTACCTACTGAAATACTTTAAAAGCTGAGAGAGTTTCATATAATATTTTACATAGATAATGAGTACTATGATCAACAATTCTACTCTTGAAGAACTGGCGGGGACTGGGGGGTGGGCAGGCGTATGACTACAAAAGAATATATCCTTTCACTCACAGTTTTGCAGAGTCCCGATTTTTGTTATTTGCTTTGATCTTTCTTTTTCCTTCTTAGCACCTTCCTTTCTTAGCTCTAGAGAAAGTTGGAAGAAATATTAATTAATATTTAGTATAAATTAACAGCCACATTTGTAAACTGATGTCACCTATATTCAACCAGGGTTGCTTAAACAAACTTGAGCGCCTAAACTTTCTCTTCCTTCAGAGTAAGTTTTCTGTATACCAGGTATGTTATGGAGACAGACGTTAGGTGATTGTTTTCCTCAATGCTGATTAAGAATGTTGTACCTAGGAGCAGAACATCCCTCTAAGTTCTAAAATCACTGCACATCAGGAATGGTCCTCTGTGTTTATTAAATATATGCAAAGGACCACTGGTTCTCTACTCTTGGTGATCTTAGATTAGTCCTGACTTCTAACAGATTCATATTTTTGCCCCGAGGACTAGAATTGGCTATCTTCTGGCTACCTCCTGTTATCAGTGGTCTTACAGTCTTCTAAGATAGTCCATTTGGTGTCCTAGAAAACATTAATTTCTTGATAATTGACTCTGCTTTGATAGCTTGAACTTAATTATCATGAATCTGAAATATGTAAGTCATTTTGAGTAGCTGTTGTCAGTAAAATGTAAAAAAAATCAATTACTCTAATTTACTGGGCAGAAAAGGTGATGATAGTATTCACCTTGTAAAAGTAAAGTGCTACTTTTGTATTTTTAATTATTGGGATCTATATTTAAAAAGTGCTGGCCTAGATAAAGTGATATTGCTTCAGTAACTGCTTTATTGATTTAAATATCCTTGAAGTGTAAAATTAGTTTTAAGTCTCCCAAACTCTGATATATTAGTGAGGATTTTTAGAGAAATTATTTCCAATTATAACACAAAAGAAACATTGAAAATTACTTTTGAGTGTGATTTATGTAACATAAAATTATAGAGAGAAAGGAGGTTTTGAAGTTTTCTCTCCTTGTGAAATTTTTTTTTTACTTTATTTTTATTTATTTTTATTCTTATTTCAGCATATTGTGGGGGTACAAAAGTTTAGGTTACGTATATTGCCCTTGCCCCCCCAACCCCCCGTGTCAGAGCTTCAAACGTGTCCATCCCCTAGACAGTGCACATCGCACTCATTATGTATGTATACATCCATCCCCTCCCCCCAACATCTACCTGACACCCGATCAATGTTATTCCTAAATGTGCTCTTAGGTGATGATCAGTGAAACCAATTTGATGGTGAGTACATGTGGTGCTTGTTTTTCCATTCTTGGGATACTTCACTTAGTAGAATGGGTTCCAACTCTTTGTGAAATTTTAAGGTAGCAAAGTTGACAATCTGAATTCCCTTTTTAATTTGTTTTCATAAAAACTGAAAAATTCTCAAGTAAGACTTCTTTTTGAGAGACTCATGTCTTAAATGGAATTAAATGATTAAAAACTAAACAGATCTCCAAGGTTATTTTGTGTAATATTATGAATATTAGTGTTCCAAACATTTTTGCAATTTGAATTTTGCTATTATTTAATCTCCTTATTGTGCCTTGTACTATTATTAAATTTTTATTAATATTTGTTTTCTTCCAAAAAAGGGAGAAAAATCTTCCTAAACTTTTCTAGCAAATATCACTGTTTAATATTTATATAAAATGTCAATCTGCTTCCCTGTTTGAAATTTACTAATAATTGTTTTTGTATATAAAATAGCAAGTATCACAGCATTATCAATTATTATAACATTTTCCCCTTGTAATAATAAACAGTTGAGAGAAGTGAGAAGAGATAGAGAAGTAAATTTCCTGAATGTATTACTTCTCATATATATGAAAGTTTTAAATAGCCCTTTTTATACATGTGACATATACTGCTTTGTATTTGGTCAAAATATTTATTATGCTTATTATAAATGAATAAATAAATATAGAATATTTATTATGTTTGTTAGTTTCTTGATGGTGAGAAGGAAGATGGAGATACAGCTCTTTATGACTACAAATAATTTTATGTCATTTCTTTTAAAACCTTAACTGCTTTGCTCTCAGTCTTGTTTTATTTTCTTTGTGCTGACCAAAAGCTTGATTAGAAAAGTAAACCCAGCACATTGAGTTGCATGTAAAGGCTATTTATTTAACCCCTTTTGTGAGTAAAGTATAGTGCTCAGTGCTGAAGTGACAAGCAGCCAGGCTTTAAAATTATTTTTTATTTCCATAGCAGAAAATAGATTGGTTGCTAAAATTAATGTTTTAGCTTATTTTTTTAATCAGTAACCAAAAATCATGTGTATATATCTTTCTGGTCTCTGTCCAGAATAGAGGAAAGATCTTAGATTAGATTTCTTGGTGTAATAAATATTTGTTTAATGAGTAAACTTGGTGCCAGTTTTAACCTTATAATAGTAAACTTCATTTTTCTTCATTATCCCATGAGATTCTTACTGTGTTCATTTCTGTACATCTAATAATTTATTTGACTGCTGAAAGATCAGAGACATATGTGACCTGTACTTTTGAAATAATCTGATACCTATTGGACATAAGTAAGACCTTACATTGTCTTATTAAAAACCTCAGCATCACTGATCAACACTAAGGTGTTCATGTGGTAGTAATGCTCACTGGGTGCCGGTCCAGTTGGGGGTGGGGTGGGGGCGGTAAACCCACAACTAATGGAAGAAGATTGCACTGTATGGGGGAAGGACACGCTTATATCCCTGGCTTGGGCAAGGCAAACACATTACACGTAACGAAAATGTTTGTACCTCCATAATATCCTGAATTTAAAAAAACAAAACAAAACAAAGCAAAAACCATGGCATCATTGTCATTTTCAAGAAACTGAATTATTTTATTAAGAATCTAATATTTTTGTATTTATACATATATTTTCTTTAATGTGCACTTACGCTTATTGATCTTAGTTTTATATAAGATCTTTGATGAATATGTATACTTCTGCTTACATTTTATATAACCTACTTGGTACAAGTAGCAAATAAAATGCAGATTTTCAGAATTCTTAATTATGATTTAGCTAAACTCACTTTTAGAAGTTTATTAAAGATTTTCATCATTTGGGTTTTAAACAAATATTTTTTCAAATTATATGCTAATATTTGAATAAAGGCTACAAGTTAAACCCAGAAGTACTAGAGTGCTATGTTGAACAAATTCTTGGTTAAGTACCTATCACATGAAGATTGCTTTTAGATCATAAAATTTGGGAGTTGAAAGGTACTGAACATTACCTAATTTCATTCTTTACTCTCTAATTTTATTCTTTCATTGAATATCTACAGCATGCAAAGGACTAAACTAGGCATTGTAAAGGAAGTACTTTGGAAAAAAAATAAATTTAGGACATATACCTAGTAGTTTTCTTTTCATGTTATATATATCATAATATATATAACATATCATATATTATAATATATTCAAAAGATCTCTTTTTAGTTCCAATTTTGTTGCTGCTAATTTTTAAGAAGCAAACTCATCCCTAAATCCCTGTCTCACTCCACATAGGTGAAAAGAAAAAAGCTGAGACTCTTCAGATTCAGTACATACAGATTTATTTATTTTATTTTATTTTTTTGAGATGGGGTTTCACTCTGTTGCCCACGTTGGAGTACAGTGACATGATCATAGCTCACTGCAGCCTCAAACTCCTGGGGTCAAGTGATCCTCCTGCCTCAGCCTCCTGAGTAGCTGGGACTACAGGTGCACACCACCACACCTGGCTAATTTTTTTCATTTTTTTTTTTAGAGATGGGAGTTTTGCTATGTTGCCAAGGCTAGTTTTTTTTTTTTTTTAAATAATTCTTGCATTTCTTTCTTTCTTTTTTTTATTTTATTTCAGCTCATCATGGGGGTACATAAGTTCAGGTTATATACATTGTCCATGTCCCGCCCATCCCCCTGAGTCAGAGCCTCAAGCGTGTCCATTCTCCAGACAGTGCTCCTGGCACTCACCATATAGTCACGGCAAGCGGTCCTCTCACCTCACCTTCCCTAGTCACTGGGATTATAGGAATGAACCACCATGCTGGGCTCCTGTTATTTATTCTATTTGTTCTGGACTTAAATTAGCGTATCAAATTGTTAAGTATGTAATTTGGAAGAAAATGAAAATTTACATTTGGAAAATTGGTCATATAAGTTTTTTTTTATTTCAGCATATTATGGGGGTACAAATGTTATGTTTACATATGTTGCTTTTGCCCTGCCCGAGTCAGAGCTACATGCATGTCCATCCTCAAGACAGTGCACACCGCACCCATTAGGTGTGAATATACCCATGCCCTCCTCCCCCCGCCACCTGCCCGACATCCGATGAATGTTACTATTATATGTGCACATAAATGTTAATCAATTATATAGAAATAAGTTTAGAGAAAGTGTAAATATCAATTTGTAACACTAAGTGCAATGCATTTACTACTCTGATGTGTTTTATCTGATGGAGGAAAAAGATCCTTAACTTGTGAAAAAATGATTTTTAATTACAATTTAAAAATCACCAAGGAAATAAAAGCATTATTTGTGAGCCAATGAATTTAACATTGTCAAAATTAAAAGATGAGGATTCATGTACAAAAAAAAGGGGGTGTAAGTGAGTGAATATTCACTACAACTTGAGACTACCAGGCTTCTCCCAGTTTACTCCCCAAGGTTGGCATCCCAGGATTCTAACCTCCAGCAGGAGAATGGAAGACTCTTTTCTGAGGAAGTTATCAGTCCTAAAGAAAACAAAGCAAACACAAACAAACAAACAAATAACCACTTAAAGGTATTGACATCTAGGTTTTTCTAATGAAATGGCTGAGCCACATCATCCAAGGTTAGGTTGACGAGCTCCAGCCATTCCCAGAGAGCTTCCAATCAACTTTTAGTGTCCTAAGGGTGTAGGGCAAAAAACAAATAGCCAGGAAGGATCAACAGACATTTGAGTCCAAAATAATAGATAGAAAAAAAAAAAGAAAGAAAAAAAAAAAGGAAAAGAGCATATTTGAAAGACACACAGCACACACATCATGCAATGAGAAAAAAACTTTAAAAAAAACTAACATTAATAATTTCCAGACAAGACACTGTATCCATGACATGAGACAATTAAGTGTATTTCCATTTTATGAAGAATGCATATGAGGACAGAGTGTTGTCACCTGAAATAAGTAACATGCTTTTTCTTCCATTCTTTCCCCCAAACAATGTACATTCTCTTACCTCATCTACAATTCAGGTTCAGCAACATAAAATTATGAATTTTGAGGGTGAACAATGGTTAAATATTGACAATTTTACATAGTTTGACCTAATATATTCTCCCTTCTCTGCGTTCCACACTCTATCAGCCAGAATATTCTTGCCTTTTTACAAAAGTAGACATTATTTTCTGAGCAGTTTTAGGTTCATAACAAACATTTTGCTGAAAGTACAGTCTTCATATTAGCACCACTCCCCAGGTTATTAGCATTTTGCATTAGTGTAGTACTTTTGTTACAACTGATGAACCAATATTGAAACATTTTTAAATAAAGTCCATATCTTACATTAGTGTTCACTCTGTGTTGTATAATGCTTGGGGTTTTTACAAGTGCATAATGTCCTGTATCCCCCATTATAGTATCAGACATAGTAGTTTTACTGCCTTAAAAATGTGCTATGCTTCACCTAGTCATCCTTCCCTTGTTTCTCTGACCCTTTGGCAATCACTGATATTTTTACTCTCTCTGTAAAAAAAAGTTTTGCATTTTTGAGACTGTCAGGTAGCTGGAGCCACACAGGATGTAGCTTTTTCAGTCTGGCTTCTTTCATATGCAAGTAAGGTTTCGCCATGTCTTCTTCACGACTTGACAATTCATTTCTTTTCATTACTAAATTATACTCCATCATATGGATATTCCATAGTTTATCCATTCCTCTATTGAAGGACATCTTAGTTGCTTCTAATTTTTGGCAATTATGAGTGAAGTTGCTATGAGTAAACGTGTACATTCATATGCAGGTTTTTGTGTGAATATACTCATTTGGGTAAGCAGAAGTGTGACTGCTGGATCGTAAGGTGAGACTGTATTTAGCTTTAAGAAACTGCCAGACTGTCTTGCAAAGTGGCTGTACCATTTTGCATCCCTACCAGCAATGAATAAATTCCTGTTGCTCCACATCCTCACCAACATTTTATGTTGTCAGTGTTTGGGATTTTAGCCATTCTAATAGGTGTGTAGTGGTATTTTATCATTGTTTTAATTTGCAATTCCCTAATGACATGTTTTTGAGCATCTTTTCATATGCTTATTTGCCATCTGTATCTTTAGTGAGGTGTCTGGTCAGATCTTTCAACCATTTTATAATTTTTTAAAAAATTGTTGAGTCTCTGTATATTTTGGATAAAAGTCCTCTATTAGATATATGTTTTGCAAATATTTTCTCCCAGTTTGTGGCTTGTCTTTTCATTCTCCTAACAGTGTGTTTCTCAGAGCAGAAGTTTTTAGTTTTAATGAAGTACAACTTATCCATTTTTTCGCTCACAAATCTTGCTGTTAGTGTTGTATCTAAAAGTCATTGCAAATGCAAGGTCACCTAGATTTTCTCCTATATTATCATCTAGAAGTCACATGATTTTATATTCTAAATTTAGGTCTATGATCCATTTTGAGCAAATTTTTGTAAAAGATGTAAGGTCTGTGTCTAGATTCTTATTTACTTATTATTTTTTTTGCATGTGAATGCCCACTTGTTCCATTTTCTCTGTTGAAAGGATTATCCTTTCTCCTTTAAATTGTCTTTGCTTCGTCACCAAAGATCAATTGATTGTAATTGTGTTGATCTTTTTCTAGGCTTTCTGTTCTGTTCCATTGATCTATTTGCCTGTTCTTTAGCCAGTACCACATTGTCTTGATCATTGTGGCTTTATATTTAGTCTTGAAGTTGGGTAATTTTAATCTTCTGACTTGTTATTCTTTAGTATTGTATTGGCTATTCTGGATCTTTTGCCTTTTATATAAACTTTAGAGTGTTTGCTGATATACATAAAATAACTTTCTGAATTTTGACTGTGAATGCATTGAATCTATAGATCACGCTGGGAAGAATTGACTTTTTTTTTTTTTTTTGCCATGGTCTTGCTCTGTCATCTAGGCTGGAGTGCAATGGCACTACCACAGCTCAAGCAATTCTCCTGCCTCAGCCTCCTGAGTAACCAGGACTACAGGCACACACCACCATGCCCAGCTAATATTTTTTTTCCATATTTTGTAGAGATGGAATTTCACTATATTGCCCAGGCTGGTTTTGAACTCCTAACCTCCACCAATTCTCCCTTCTTGCTCTCCCAAAGTGCTGGGATTACAGGCGTGAGCTACTGCACTGGGCTACTGCACTGGGCCGGAATTGACATATTAATAAATTAAGTGTTTCTATCCATGAACTTGAAATATTTAATTTATGTCTTTGATTTCTTTTATAAAAGTTTTATAATTTCCTCCATATAGATATTGTACATATTTTGTCAAGTTTAAATCTAAGCATTTCCATTTTGGGGGGTGCTAATGTAAATGGCATTGTGTTTTAAATTTCTAAATCCAAGTGTTCATTGATGGCAGATAGGAAAGAAATTGACTTTTCTATGTAAGTTTTGTGTCCTGAAACCATGCTATAATTGCTTATTAGTTCCAGAAGGTTTTTTGTTGATTCTTTGAGATTTTCTGCATAGACAGTCATATAATCTTCCAACAAAGACAATTATATTTCTTTCTTCCCAATATGTATGCCTTTATTTACTTTTCTTTTTCTATTGCATTAATTAGGACTTCCACTACAATATTGAATAGGGGTGATGAGAGGAGACAGACATTTCTTGTTCCTAGTCTTTGGAGAAAAGCATCTAATTTGTCATCATTAACTATGATGTTAGCTATAGGTTTTTTTGTAGATGTTCTTTATCAAGTTGAAGAACTTCCCATTTATTCCTAGTTTGCTGAAAGTTTTTTGTCATGAATGGATGTTGGATTTTATCAAATGCTTTTTCTTCATCTTTTCATATGATCATACGCTCTTTCTTCTAAATTAGTGACAGACATTTTTGCAGCCACACTAGTGGTATTTACTAGGGGCAGTGTCCTTATGTAATGCTTTTATAGCAGGATGTACCTGGTCTGTCAGTGTTGCTAATTGTAAATAAATCTGAAATTATTGATTTATGAAGCATGACTCTCTGGAAATGTCACTTAATTGATGCAATTATAGGACTATAAAATGGAGATCTTTAATGACTGAATAGCTTCCTTTAGTGTAAGTAATGCTATGCATGCACCATTTAGAACCCACTTATGTTAAATCTGGGCCAGAACTCATTGTAATGTGGCAAGGAAAGGGAATTGATACCAATACGCTCGTGGTCATGCTATACTTGCTGTGCTTTGATTAACAAAGTTCTTTGTATCTGACCCAGGAATCTCATTTCTTTTGCCAGCATCATGAAATAGTAACTGGCTAACTTACTAGCGTGTAGGTAGGGTAAAATGAAATCCTGCCCCAACACGTTTCTACATGGTGACAGTTGGCTTGAGCTGCATAGCACCTGCTTCTTTCAGTGAATCATATAGTCTCCATTTAGCCATGGTCCTCCCTGTTGTAGCCCACTGTCAGTCACCTTTTTTCATAATTGAGTTTTTATTTTCTTGTTGTAAAATTAAAACGCATTTATAGAGTAAGGATTAGCACAAAGGATTCAAACTATAATGCCTATATGACTTTAGGCAAGTTATTTAAGGTTCACATGACTCTGTTTCTCCATCTGATAATGGTGGTGGAGTTAATAATAGTGCTTTCTTTATGATCATTTTAAAAATGTGCTAAGTTAATATGTGTAAAGTACTTGGGGTAGGGCTGGACATATGGTAAATGTTGACTCTTACTATTAAAAACCATATCCCTATTACAAATGAGAAACTAAAAGACATATTTGGGTAAAAAAAATTGGGAATAGGATATTATTTATAGCATAATTCTGTGTGCTTATGCAAAGTGTCTGGAGTGTAGAATTAGTTTAATAATATTTTAGATGGTTACAGGAAGCTAGAAACATAACATTCCATGGTTGTTTTATGATCTAATTTTTGTATTTATTTTTAGGTTTATGGAAGTTTGCACTAGAAACCTAAGTTTTTAAAGAAAGTTAAAGTAACAGAAATTGAGGTATAAGCTCAACAATGGGAAAGTATCTTATAAAACATTCTAAGCTTTCACAGTATAAAAGTGTACCTGAAAATATTATCATAACATCTGTTGATAAGTGATACAAGAATAGTACCACTGTTCAGTTTATTCAATTCAGATTTTAAAAAATAAAATCTAAATATGATTTTATATTTATTCATGAATAAGGAATGCTCAGGACATTTTCTGTATGTCAATTCATGGTGATAAAGAGATAGACTAATCATTTAGCTTTTGGGGTTGTAATCTTGTCTCTCTTGGCCACAGTCTTTTATAAATGACATATTTTTTGAGGTATATAGGCTTTGTGGATGCCTAGTAGAGAACTTACTGTGACCTACATAATTTATGAAATACGGTAAAATGAACTTCCTGCATTTGAGATTAACCTGTAAGAAAAAAGCCATAGAATAGATAAATATCAGGTAGACACATATCTATATTAAAAGATATTGGAGATTTGACCCTGAATATTTTTAATAATATTGTTTATCATTATCAATCATGTAGAACAACAGCACTTGATGCAAACGTCTTGAATCAATGGTTGCTTTACTCAAATTGGATAGTTGATTATATCAGTAGAAATAACACTGTATGCAAATGCTAAGTTGGTAACAGTGCTGTAGATCATTGTGTAATTATATTGTTACATCACAAAAGAAAAAGACAAAAACATGAACAGCACATAAAAGTACATTAAGTAAATAATAGTAAATAATGCTAGAGCCACTCTGCCACACCTAGAAATCTCTTTTAAGTAATCCTTATGTAATGCTGTTTCAGCACATAGGTTGATTTTCTAAAATGAAGATGATAACTAGTAAAGGTCTAGCTACTAATTTGATTTAAAAAAAGTCATGCCTTTTGTAATATACTGAATTGCATATAGGGTCAGTTCCAGTGGAATAGAAACAAGGGAAAGGGATGTTTCCTATCATTTACCATAAAAATGGAGATTTAAAAAATTAAATACTAAACTTAGAATGCCAATTTGTGAATATCCAGATAATCTAGTGACATTAGTCATAACTTACTTTTAAAAAGTCTTCTGCATTCTTGGCAAGTAAAATAGCTAAACTAAAATGACTATAAAATTAAGCTTCACTCATCCCCACCAGAGCATATAATTTTTCCCATAAATGCTATTTTTTGTGCTGACTAGAACATGTCCTGAAATGTTTTAATAAATTTCCTTGTCTTGTTATGTATAAAAAATTAAATGAACCTTTTCACCTCAGAGGTCAGAGTCACTGCTCCACTCAACATTCTGAACATTATCAAAAATTTGTGTTTTATCATTCAGAATAATCATTTTCTAAGACTTTTCACTTTCTTTTTTACTTTTATCAGCACTAATGAGTTTCTTTGTATGTCTTATTTCTCTAGGAAATATAGTTTTAACATTAATAGTCACTGTGCCTACTGCAGATGCAGAGATAGCAAACAACCAGTTTGAAATGAAATGCAGACGCCAATGGCTTAAAAATGCACATATAGGCTTGATAAAAATCACAAATAAAATTGCAAATCATAGATTTTTATGAATTCTGAAAGGAATTGAAACCTTATGTGGTAAATTCATTAAAGCCAAATTGCTATTTAATTGTGATTACAGTTACTATCTTTATTAGCTGAGTAAGAGATGATCTTGGAAGTGGGACGGCACAAGAAAATGCTATACTTTTGATATATTGTTATTATTGAGGTCTTCAGAGGTAGCATTTTCTAATGGTTGGGAGTTTACTTTTCTGATAAGGCAGACATAGGAGCCCCACCTGGCTCTTCCATCTACTCCCTGCTGCACTCGTACCCAGAGAATTTGAGAACTGAGCCCTAGATTCCTAATCTTTAAAATGGGCACAATAATAGTATCTATTATAGATGAGGCAAGGGTTGCAAGGGTTATGAAGAAAACATGGAGGCTGGCACATGGCAAGTACTGATTATGTTATTTAATACTTTTTTAATTGTCAGTAAATACCATTTAAAAAAATAAGACATTTTATATGTATAACCTAATCTATTAGTAAATAATTAAAATCCTATTGTACTTGCATATAAATCATTTTAAAATGTTTTGTTTGTGTGTTAATTTTGTTCATGTTAAGTGGGTCTTTCTTTAGTTTCTCTTCCATATGTATAGTAGAGAAATCTTTAATTTAGTGTACAGCTATTAATTAGCTGTGTATGCTCATTACTGGCATCATTTCATAATGGTCCCAATTAGAAAACTGAAAAAATAATTCACTCTAAGTATGAGATCTAAATTATGTGTTAAAAGTATGTGTGATTAAAAATGAACTTTGCATATTTTTGTTGCTGTATATACTTTCTGGAAAGTCTAGTATTTCCATTTACTATTTTCTTTCTATCAGTATATTCACACATATAAGTCCTAACATCCACAGAACATTTGAAGAAACAATTATATAGATATTTTCCAAAGGATAGTATCTAATGGTGTATGTATTTGTCTTTCATGATTTTTAAAGAAAATTTTAGACATGCAATTTTAGTGAGAACTAAAACAATCTCCTAATCTTAAAAATGCCTATGCTGATTAAGAGTGGGCTCAGCTGCATACAAAATAAAACTCAAAATAACTATAGAGATTTCTGCCTTTCTGTGTAAAAAGAGATAGGTAGCCTAGGGCTCATATGAAGACTTTATGAAGTAACCAGGATCATGGGCTTTAGCCAGCTCACAACTTAGCAAGCTTAGCCATGTGGTCTTCACCCTCCCGGGTCAAAACAGCTGTTCTAGACATCACATCCACTTCCATGTCCCAGGAGAGAGGGAAATGAAAGAGTATCCTCTCTCCTTTTGGAGGAAATAACCCTAAAGTTGCCACAAAAAGTTACTTTTCTAATTGGACAATAATTTTCTTTACTTGTTAATATATAGTACTTATAGATCCACAGTCACCACTAGCTGTAAGGGGCCCAGTTAAAAGTTGGGATATTAAAATCAATTCAGTCTCCGCCACATATTTTTTGAAGAATGCATGTACACACTCAAAAGTGTTAAAGACAACTATTAAATCTGGCTTTATAAACTATAGAAAATTAGTGCACTGTTACAACCTACTCATCATTTGTTTTTTATGATTAAATTGTTATAATAGCTATGATTGGTTCTGCATGATCTGCTAAGAAAATGGTAGAGTTATTAAAAAACAGTAAATGCCATGTCGTACTACTCAACTGTTCAATACATCAAACCATTTTAAAGTCCTTTTAAAGTATTTTCACTGAGTAGGTAACAATCTTCAGTTGCAAAGAACATTTTATGGTTTATGAGCAGATAGTTCCTGACTGTCCATTAGGAGAGTTGCTTTAGAATAATATTCATATTGAATAGAATGCTTCAGTAATTGACTTCAAAAGAAATTTTTTTACCTCATACTTTTAATTTTGAAAAAATAAAAACTGTAAAACTACTAATCTAAATTTGTTAAAGAGTTAAATTGAAATCGCTATCTAATTCAGAATGTTGTTCATATGAGTAATTGTCTACCTATTCTTACTGTCTGATAAAAGCATTAAACTATGAGAGAGGTCATCAGAAAATTTACAAATACAGGTTTTTGTCTTTTCTGGCTATAAGGGAAAAAAGTCATTTGCCTTGGGATTCAAGAACATTGTGGCAGTACAGCTAATGATTTAAATTTAATTAAGGCATAGAATTTTAGAATTTGTGGAAACCTTTGAAAATACATCCTTCAATGCTGTCATTTTATAGTTGAGGCACTGGGGTCTGGAAAGTTCATGATTTAGCAAGGTCACTTTAATGAGTTAGAGGTAGGGCTGAAACCAGGATGAGGGTTTTACTGCCTTTTAATCCAGTGTATTCCTTCCCTCCCTCTCTCCCTCCCCCTATCCCTACCCCCTCCCTCCCTCCATCCCTTCTGACCTTCCTTCGTTCCTTCCTACTAACTCTGCTTCCTATATTTTAATAGTATGAGCATTAAAATAATTGTGTATCATACAGGGTTCAAATGCAGAAAAAGGAAACCAATTTGTTTTGACAAAAATTAATTTAATACAGGGAGTAGGTGTTTATAATATTGTTGAAAAAATTAATGTAGGGAACTCCAGGCTGAGCTTCTAGAAATAACTTGCAGAACACCATGATATAGTCCAGCAGAGGAGCTGAGGCTACTATCACACATTTCCACATTTTTAAACCTAGTGACTGGAATACGAAATGCTGGTAAATAAGCAGCTGTCACTAACTTCATAACTGTCACTTGACATACATAGAGCTACTGAATGGACCCTGGAATAGTGCAGCAGAAAACTCCATCTATCAACTACGTCTACCAGTAGAGCTAAACAAAACGTAATGGCCTCCGCTTCAATATCCCTGCCCTCCCATGTATGTGCGTTTAATTGTTGAGACCCAATTTACATCCAGAATCCCAACTGTAAGGAAGTTCGATAAATGTTATCTTTAAGTTTGCAGCCTCTATCAAACAAAGAAGGTACCCCAGCAGGGGTGTTTAGAAGAAAGCTGGCTTTATATGTAAAACACAGATGCACACATAAACAAACACACCCACACACAGAGACAAACAAAACAGAGCAAAGAAGAAAGTAATGCTGTAGTTTTAGAGCCTGCTCTTACTCTTGGCACACTCAAAGAGATAACCACTGTAAAAGCAGTGCAGGGCAGTGCATCCAAACATGGACTATGTTGTGCCGAAGTCCAAAGAGGCCTGCCAAGATGTATGTGAGAGGGAGTGCTGAGGTTTTTTTCTTCTTTTTTTGACTTTGCACAGGTCATTAGAGCTCCAGAGCTTTCATAAAGGTAGCAGGCCTTGAAAGTTCATGAAGTTGCTTCCATGTTTGCAAATATAATTAATTCATAAAGTTATAAAAACTTAGACTTCATAGAAACCTCGGAGAACGTTTACTTCAATGCCATCACTGTATACTTGGCACAGCTGAGGTCAGAAGAGGTTGCATGGCTTTACCTTGGGTCCTAATGGTTAGTTTGTTCCAGTGTTGAGGGTAAAACTAATGATTTCTTCCCTTGAATACTTTTTTATTGTACCCTGTTTTTCCTAAATGTGTTATTTTCATTAATATATCAAGAATTTTATTTTATGTAACATTTTAATTTCAGGACTTAGATCAAAATCACTGGAAAATATGTTTCAAATATGGTGATGAATGAAGACTTGCTTTGGTTAATGTCTTCAAAACTGGCAATAATGGTATCAACAGCAATGTAGTACTTTGTGGTTTAAGGCAAATTGTGTTAAAACGACAGAATTGATCATTCAAAGCTAGAGAAATCTGAGTGTTAACCCATTCTAGAGCTCTGCAGATGTTTTCAGCACCATCTTTTTT
Source organism: Lemur catta (assembly GCF_020740605.2). Classification (NCBI taxonomy): domain Eukaryota; kingdom Metazoa; phylum Chordata; class Mammalia; order Primates; family Lemuridae; genus Lemur; species Lemur catta. The sequence continues at coordinate 10,663,130 of NC_059151.1, read as the reverse complement.
TGTTATGCTATTCTGTTTAACAGTGAGGAATAACTCAGTTTGGGCTCCAGGAAATGATACATGAAATAAACATATTCACATGACTGCTTTAGCCGTTTGAATTATTTTGACCAATTTGCTGCTCTATCATATCAGGTTTCTAAATAACCAACTGGAGCCCTACTTTCTCATGTTCTGAATATTATGAATCATAGAATTTGCATTATCCCTGAAATAATACATTTCCTAAATTTCTGCTCTTGCCCCTTCCCCCTCTCCTCTTCTTCTCTTTTTTTTATTATCGACTCCTGTTATGTGAATGACCTATTACTATCTAAAACTGAGGATATGAAAAAGTAAGGCACTCTTGCCTTCAAAGAACTTTTGGTCTGGTTAGAGGGACAGAACCTATCCTTGCAAAAAGTAGTTAACAACAACAAAAAAGGCTTGAATGATAAGCACTAGAGAAGATCAGAGAGGGGAGAGATCACTAGTGAGTGCTTAAGGCAAATAGCAGAAATTTCAGAGGAGAATATTTCAGCCTTGACTTGAAGGATTTAGGATACAGTATAGTATGCATAAATTGTGTTAAACCCGTTGGGTCAGTGTTAGATACTCACAGGCATTTTGAGTAAATTTGTGATAAATCGTTTGACAGTTTTAATTCATGATGAAATAAATCATCTTTTAAGCAAATTTAAATTTAAAACATAAAATGATAAATTTAATTCAAATGATATAAACAAATTACAAAAAGATAGTCTTAAAATATGTGTGTATATATTGCAAAATGCCAGAAATATTTTATATACTAGAGCAAAGAGACAGGATGTGATAGAAAAATCATGTATGTTGCTGCATTTTCATTCTTTTCATACTTAATTATGGGACCCTGCCAATTGGAGCAAAAAACAATATAAAGTCTCATATTCTTTAATTTAATTCTGGCAGAGAATATAACTGAAGCCAGAGGCTACAAGCCTCAGTTGACAATTTAATAAAGACTCTTGAAAAAACAGGAGACTGGGTGCTTTTGGAAGACAAGCCCTGAGCCAGTCATCACATCTGTTTAGATAAAGAAAAGGTTAGTGAATATTTAGATAAAAGTTCCCCAAATATTTAAGTTAAATATGTTTATTTTTTATCTAGTTATCATGAACTTGAATTTTTCTTTAAATCTATTTGCTATGAAGGCTAAAGATCTTTTCAGTAATATTGAAACATTTATATTTCAAGTCTCAATGGCTGTTGAATTGTGACCATGAAACCACAAATATTCATTATAGAAAACTGCATGCTAAAATGTGTGTTGTGGAATACCTGTTTTTTTCCTTTAAAATTGTAAATGCTATTGTTCACTGGGTGCCGATTTTATCCACCACACTTGTAATACAACCTTGAAATCACAGATTTTTTTTTCTGTAATTTTCTTAGTACATAAGTGGCTTGAGTTTGATTTTTCTTTTTATTTCAAAATTCTAAGGGGGTACAAATGTTTTAGGTTACATGGGTCGCTTTTGTAATGCTTGAGTCCTGGCTATAGGTGTGCCCATCACTCAAATAGTGTTCATTGTACCCATTAGGTAGGTTTTTGCCCCTCTCTTCTCCCTCCCCACTGGTTGATTTCCACTGAGTTTTAATTCCCTCTGTGCACATGTGTGCTCATTGGTTAGTTCCAATTTAATAGTGAGCACATGTGGTGTTTGTTTTTCCATTCTTGAGATACTTCAATTAGGAGAATGGTCTCCGGTTCCATCCAGATTATTGCAAACAGTATTAATTTATCTTTTATAGCTGAGTAGTCCTCCATGATATACATATACCACATTTTATTAATCCACTCTTGAATTGATGAACACTTGGGTTGAGTCCACATCTTTGCAGTTGTGAGTTGTGCTGCAATAAACATTTGAGTGCAGGTGTCTTTTTGATGAAAAGTCTTCTTTTCCTTTAGGTAGGTACACAATAGTGGGATAGCTATATTGAACGGTAGGTCTATTTTGCTTGTTAGTAGATTGCATCAGGGTTTTCTTCCTGTGGGCTTGCTTATAATAAACCTGATGACTCTAGTGCATCCATTTCTGGAAAGCATCACAAGTGTGAGTTTTTCTCAGACATTATGATGTGTTGTCTACAATGTAGGTCATCACTTAGGTTCAGTTTCAGAAACTATTGCTAATATAAAGCTAACTAAGGAAGCTTAAAAAAGCAGTGATTTCCCGGATTTATGAATAAAAACCAGCACATAGAACCCAGTAACAAGCAGCCTCTAACTCCCCTACTTCCTCTTCTCCTACCAGGGGATTTTAACATGAATTTTCCATCTATTGTTATTTTACATCCACTGTTATCACATGCCTTCATGTGTCAAGAGAAGATAGCTGTCTCCCTCCTCCGGGCAATTCAAATGCATACAGAGGCATGCAGACCTCCTTAAACTCAGTTATGTTCTCTTGAGAGCCACCTTTAAAATTCCTTTCCTTTGACCCTCTATATCTTTACACCTATTGAAACTTTCATTCTATTACTACCTTAGTATTTGTGGACACATTTATATCGCTTATTCCCCTTATTATATTGCAAGGTTCTTAATTGGTAGAAAATGGATTGCATTAATTTTTATATCCCCTAGAGCTACTGTCCCCAACCTCTGGGCCACAGACCGATAAGGGTCTGTGGCCTGTAAGGAACCAGGCTGCACAGCAGGAGGTGAACAGCAGGTGAAGCAAAGAAGCTTCATCTGTGTTTACAGCCACTCCCCGTTGCTGGCATCACTGCATGAGCTCTGCCTCCTGTCAGATCGGGCAGCAGCATGAGGTTGTTATAGGAGTGGGAACCCTACTGTGAACTGCACATGCAAGGGATCTAGGTTGTGGCTCCTATAAGACTCTAATGCCTGATGATCTGAGGTGGAGCTGAGGAGGTGATGCTAGTGCTGGGGGTGACTGCAAATACAGATTATCATTAGCAGAGAGGTTTGTATAATTATTATGTATTACAATGTAATAATAATAGAAATAAAGTGCACAATAAATGTAATATGCTTGAATCACGCTGAAACCATTGCTCTCTTCCCCACCCCCTCCCCCCGTCCATGGAAAAATTGTCTTCCGTGAAATCAGTACCTGGTGCCAAAAAAGTTGGGGACCACTGCCCTAGAGTTCTTAATACTGATGTAAAGAAAAGACTTTGGAATTACTAGTTGTGCAAATAATTTAACAGTTTTGAGACTCAGTTTTTTTGCTGCGTAAAATGGAAATATGTACTGCTTAAATTGTTTGTGGCAATCAAAATAAGTGAAAGTGCCTCACAGTGCCCATCATGTAGTACAGCCACGCGAGCAGCAGCAATAGAAATAATATTAATAGTAATATAGTAGTTGTAATACCCCCAGCAGCAGCAGCAGCAACAGCTGCTGGATAGAGTTTTTATTTTTTAATGTTATAAGGAATATAATTTTCACATTTTAGTTTTTTAAATATAGCAATAATAATAAAAATATTGTTCAGGTCTTTCTTTGGGCCAAGTCATTGGTCTAGGTGTTCCTCCCAATAATTCCAAGGGATGGGTGTTATTATAATATTATTCTCACTTACAGATGTGGAACCTGAGGTACAGAGAGTTTAAGTAATTTTTTCAAGTTCACATAGGTGACAAAGTGACAAAGCAAGGATTCAGCCTCATGCAGCCCAACTCCTCCAGAGGCTGTCTGTCACCTACTAGGTACTCAGTGAGTATTTGTTGAATGAGTAATCTTTTATCATGTCAAATTATCTATTTGACTTTATTCTTTTATTTTCTTTCTGTATAAACATGTTACAGTCTTATATTCTAAATTCAATTGTTTTGTGGAGAATAGTGTAACACAAAAACTAGATTCATAGTTTATTGCTAAAAGGCATTATTGCTTTAGTGCTGGGAAGCACTGGTATGGAATTCAAAATAAAAAAAATGTTATTGGTAAATACAAGAACTGTGTATGGAAGTTTGTAAGTATGTAGAATATACACTTACCATATATTGTTATTGCTTGTATACTCCACACAAGGAAATCAGTCCCATTGCTTTTCAGTCACATTTCCTATCTAAACATTAGTAGACATATGACATGAACTAGGGGAGCAAAATATGTGAGATTTTACAAAAATATTTGCCTTTCCAGTAGAATCCTTTGATCCTTTTTTGTCTCAGTTGAGCCCATTTTTAGAAAAGCTGAATATAAGAGGTTGGGGTATGGTATCTATTGTTTGGTCTTATTACAGTCATTAACTGCAGTCAAGGTGCCTTTCAGGAAGAAAGGATGATAGATGGGCCACATTCTCAGGATCACATTCACTGTCATGGAGAACAAAAGTCAGGAAGGCGGGAAGTAGCAGAAGACAGAGTGCAGTGGGATACAGGTGCACCTTTTCCCGAGAAGAACAAGATGAATGTTCCCATTGTCGTTGCTCCCTGCATTTCCTTAGTCATTAGTGTGACAGGTCTGTAATTGATGACATGACATGGGACCTGTTGTGAAGCTTTTTTCTCCTTTGAAGCTACTCCTGTGTCCTTTAAACAGTATATGGTTATCTAATGTGTCAGTACATCTGCCTTCATATCTCAATCTAGGCTATCCTGGTAATGACAGAAAATCACACCACTTGTAAAAAGGGAAGATAATATTAAAGTTTCATAGCTGTGTTAACTGCAATTCTCAGCAGCAATTTCTTATGTAACAGGCAAGGTCAAGAATAAATTTATCAGAGTAAGAGAAAATAGCATAATTTGAGCTCCCAATCTGTTGCAAAAGAATGCTTTGTAGTGTAAAACTCATCGTTTTCCTTATATGCTTTAATATGCTTTCTCCAGTTGCACTATTGAGATTAAGAGAGAGTTTCAAAGTTCTATTCCAAGAAATACTGCATTACATAGATCATTTAACAGATTATTTAAATACTTGAGCAAAATAATTGAATGTCCAAATCATGACTAACCACTTTGGATTCCATTTTAATAGTTGTTTGAAAATTATTGACTCTTTCAGAAACTGCTGAGAAATATATTTGATTTTAATTACATGTTTAGGCTTATTTTATAATTATTAATTAATATTGTCCATCTGGGAATTATGGAGAAAATTAAGAAACCACAGAGGTGTGACATATATTATAGGAAATACATGTTAAAAATTTCTAATATGAATCCTTAAGATTAGAACCTTATTACTCATCAAAAGTGTTATCAACAATTTAATGAAGTTTGTTTTTCTTGGATAGAGTTCTTAAAAATGTTAGAAAGTATACCTTTTTCCCTTTTAGTTGTTAGGAATATAGCAATAATAAAAAATGTGCTTTTCAGAGCAATTATCTATAATGAGAAGCCCTCCACATTGGGAATAAATCCAATTTGTTATGTATTAGACTTAGCTACTGCACATGTAGAGTTGCTTCACTATAACTCTTTTAATATGTATAATCTTATTAGCATTATAATGACTTCATGCTGAAACTTTATGGAATAAACTTCCAAAGGAAAACCTCAAATAAAAAATAAGACAACATCAGTGGTGATATAAGTCAAAACTACATTTTATTAGTACATTTCTAGTTTCCTTATCAGTCTCCAAAGTATACTTCCATGCCTGATTCTGTAAGATTCTGTCTTCAATTGAAGCATTATTAGTTACTTCCTTCAGACATATACCTAACTTTTAATATACTGGGCATGAGACCATAGCATATGACATCCAATAACAGATGGCATCCAGGTGAATTTTAAGAGTCACGAAAATATACATGAGTATTTTTGTTTTTTTTTACAGACTAGTTAGCTCAGAGTTTGTGAAGCATTGTCTTAACTAAAAATTCACTTAGATAGCCATCAAAATTTTTGGAAACAGCTTTAAAATACATTTGGCTAGCCTCTTTTTTATTTGCCAGATGCTCATTTTCTTGCCTTTGTTTCTGAAACAAGACTTCCTCCTGAATTTCTTTCACCTCTTTGATCATTTTTTCTGTTCTCCATGATCTCTCCTCCTTTACCTGCTACTTATATGCCAGTCTATAGATGTTCTTCAGAGTCCTGTCCTGTCCTATTTTCTTCTCAGGTACCATAACTTCATTCTCAGTTTTATACTACTTAATCCAAAAGTTTTTTATAATCGCTTTTATTTTATGAGGATTGGATACATGTTGCTAGTCTTCTACTGAGATCTGCTTCTGAAAGACATGCTGATAATGTAAACTATGCTTTCCCCATTAAATCTACTCATCTTCCTACCCATTATTTCAAACTAAAAATTGTTGATGTCATTTTTAATTTCTTCTTCTTTCTTCCTTTTCTTATTCCTCAATTCTATATACCATTGTGAATTTAATCTTTGCAGCTGTTCTTAAATTCATGCATTTATTCCTATTCTCAGAGAGAATCTTTTACCTGGGTTATTGCTACAGGAATCTAATTTTGTTGCCAACTTCTCCATCTGACAGTCATAGTTATCGCCTAAGCCATAGATTTGATCATTTAACTTTGTTATTAAATCACTCTTCTGGTTCTCCTGTTCTGATATGGTAAAGTTCAAATTCCTTAGCATGGCCCTCAGGATGTTTCACAGTCTGGACGCTGTCTATTTTTCCAGTCTCATTTTCTAACAATTTCCTATGGGGGACTGCTGGCTAGTCCTAGAGTATGGCATATGTTTCTGTCTTCCTTTCTTTACCTTGGCTTTGATTGCTGCCCTAAATACCTTACCCACTTTCCACCTGACACCCTCCTCCTCATTCTTAATTCCAGTCCCCAAATATCCACTATATAGTATTCTTTGGTATATTTATTATTTATATGTATTGACTCATACTATGTATAAACTGGCTCTTTTGACTCAGTATTTTTTAAGATGTATTCATGTCAAAACTTGTAGATTGTGTTTCTTAATTTTAATTTCTAATAACATCCTGTTGAATAAGCAAATCACTGTTTTCCATTCTTCTACGGAGGGACAAATAGGTTATTTTTACTTTTTTCTTTTGTATAAGAAATGCTGCAGTGAACAATCCTGCCTTTGTATCTTTGAGCATGTTTACAAATTCATTAAGTAATTAATGAATTAGTTTCAAATGGCTAATCTGGGAACCTGTTAAGAGCAATGAGAGAACGGTGAAATGTAGACACCTGCCATCATTTTTCAAATTTTCTTTACTTGAAATGTCCTTGTATGAAGTATGATAGTGTCAAAATACCCATGTAATGCATGGTTTGGTATGTAGTTATATGATGCAAATAAACGTAAAGCATGGAAGATTTGAAAAAAAGCTATTAATCCAAATTTTTTTCTGTGCCATGTCAAAATGTGACACCATTTGACTCAACTTTCAGTATCATGCCTTACCTATAGGAACAAATACAAAATTTTGAAAGTCAATCTATATTGTGTTGCTTTCTTTGTTGTAAATTGTGGAAATAAATTATTACTTTGGGAATCATTTATTCCTTACAAACCTAATTGATTTTTACCCTCAAGTCTTACTATATATTTGCTTGAAAACTGCACTAGGCCATAATGTTCCAAATGCCACAAAATGCAAAATGGTAAGCTATTGCATTAGTCCTTAAAATATTATCCAATTTACTCTTCTTTCTTTCTTTATATTTTTGTAGCCTTAAAATGTTCGTGGAAATATTTTAATAATTGAAATACTACCATATATATTGAAGCACTATTATGTATTAGAGTAGTTCTTTACTTTGTTAAGAATTGCCTGGAGAGTGTGTTCAAGTTTATTTTTGTAGTTTCTACTGTGGATGATTCTGATTCAGTAGTTTTGGGGTATTTATTTTGAATTTTTAACTTCCTGTACTTACCACAACTACCACCACTCCAAGTGTGCCCTGGAAACTGACTGCTTCAGAAATAGGTTTGGGGCAAGAGGTGGGGTGGTGGTAAGTGGTGGTGGTGATAATTGTGATGCTAATAATGGTGGTGGTGATGGCAGAGGTGGTGGTGGTGGTGATGATGTCAATTTTGGAGGTGGTGGTTGTAGTGGTGGTGATGAAATGAGCTGCCATAGTTCAAGACTTTGGAATTAAATAGTCTTGAGTTTGAATCCCAGCTTTGATACTATCTTTATGAACTTTGTCAGATTAGTTAATCTTTTTAAACTTCACATTTCTCACTTATAAAACAGAGATAAAAATTTACCTAATTCACAAGGCTTAGTACGATGCCTATCCTATAGCAAGTACATAATAAATTAATTGTTATATATTTTTAAAGTGGCTTTGTTTTTTTTCTCTGATTTTGTGAACAGTTTGAGGGTGAATTTTCTATGGAAGAATGGAATGTGTCTGAAAACTCTAGGTCTCATAAACAAAAGCAAAGGAATATTTAAGATCTTATTATCCTCATTTTTATAAATATTATTTACTGATCGATCTTTTAACATCAAAAAACTTAAAAGGCATTTCTTAAGGAAGTATTATTATTTGTGTCTATTCTTTGTCCTGAGTGTGAATCAATGAGACGGTTACATGTTACCATTGCATGTTCTGGAGAGTAAATTTCACCCTTTCCTGCAAGTCTATAAATATCCTGTTTTATCACAGGAGATACTGAGATGAAAAAATAGAAAGCTTCTTTCAGAAACACACACACACACACACACACACACACACACACACACACACACACACACCACAAGTTGAGAACTGTAAAATACCTCACAGGGAAACTTGTTAAAAATGCCTTGCCCCAGACGTGTCAAATCTGTATCTCTGGAACTAAAGCTCAAGAATTGGCCCTTTTAAGTAGCACCATATGACTTTGAGATGGGTGGTCCATAGGCTATACTTTGATAAAACACTGAGCAAGTAGAGAAAGAACTCTGGAACTTTAGGACTTACAGGTAACGTAACCTCTGTGAATTTCTTCATCTGTAAAATAAGAAAGTATATGATATGCCTGGCTCAGATTAAGATGTCATAAATTTTATTTTCCTTGTGGAAGATAAAGTACTTAGTGGGTAAAAGCATGAGCCTTGGAATCAGACAGACTGAAGCTTAAATCCTAGTTCTACTACTGCTGAGCTAGGTGACTTTAAATAATACTTAGGCACTCTATGTGCAGATTTCTTATTTGTGAAATGGGAGTAATAATTGTAGCTATATTTTAGGGCTTTTATGAAGATTAAAAGAGATAAAGGATGCAAAACACTTAAAAAAAGGTCTGGTATATAGTCCTTAATAAATTATACATATCTAAAATAATAAAATTACTATTATTTTCCATTTTCCCATATGAATATACTATACCATATGTGCATACACTTGTCACATCAAGAATATTCACACATATAAATACATTTATTTAATTAATGCTATGCTATTTTAATAACATTAGGAACTTTAACACTGAGGATGCATTATATCATCAGTAGCTTAAACTAAATATTAACGTGATTTAAATTATTAACTACAGAATTTGTGTCAAATTTTAAAACCACAAATTCATCATATTGCAAGGATTTTTTTACTGTTTCAGTTTTATCTCTTGGATGCTGTTTGAAATAGCATAAAATTCCAGAAATCAGCAGGCCTACAGATGAGAAGACTGGCAACAAATGAGACACCTCTCAGATATAATGAATAGCTTCCAGAAAAGGACCAATAATACAGACTGTCTTTGGCATTGACAATGATTTGTAATGAGTCCTTTTGAAATTATAGTTTGGAGATATAGCAGATCTTCCCAGCTTCTTTTAATGCAAATAGGACCAAAGTAGTTTTCAAAAACAAAAAAACAAAAAAACATTTGACAAACACTAAACTGTAGGTAAAAGGGACAGTGAGTATAAACCAGATACTCCCAGGCAAACTATGATGTATAAGTTATTTATGATACATAGGTAAAACATCATTATTTGTGAAATATTTAAAATCATCATCCCAGATAAAGGTGAAAACACATAGAGACTATCCAATTGTCCATACTGGTATATAACATAAATAATCATTTTATATAAGAAATTAGTTCAAAATATCAATTTGGCAGCTACATGGAATCTTCTGTATTGTTTGTTGAAAATGTTACCAAAGACCTCGTAGGGAAACATATTTCCAGTGTATTGAAATCAGTGTGAGGCTTTTCTTTTGAAATTTATTGTAAAATAATATTTTGTGCATCAATCTGCACTATAACAGAAAACAGCAATCTAAAGACAATACTTTGATTAGAGTTTAATGAGCAAAGTAGATACACAGGAACAAGCAAGATATAATGAAATCATAATAAATCTTAGGGATTTATGATATGATGGATATGGATTGTGGAAGACTGATCATGTCGCAAAGATCTTAGTATACAACTACTAGTCCTAAGAACAGTCATGCAATTCATAGACTGAGATACTCATTTTATTGTTAAGGAAATGGGCTCAGAGAGGTTAAGTAACTTGCTAAAATTTATGCATCTCATAAACAGCAAAGCCAGGTATTTCTAGTTCAAAGCCTATGTTTGTGTTTGTTTTGTTTTGTTTTTCACTGCACTTGAGCTCGTATTTATTATAAATTGTTTTCTTAAACTTTCAAGGATGATTCTGTATTACCCATGGGATCATTGTTGTATTTGTGCTAGCTATCAGTGGATTTTGTCTAGGATTTCTTTCATCATTTTAACAATAATGTAGCATTTAAATCATTTGTGTCTTCATAGAAACACTTTGTGAATATGTTTTAGAAAATGATCTTTCTATCCAAAAGTATACGTTTTTGTTTATTTTCAGTAGCTTAGCTAAATGTGCGTCATTTTTACCAAGATTGTGAACCTGGTAATCCCTAATGCAAACAAATCATACTAGTCAGAATATAGCTAATGGAATAATATATACACTAGATAATCAATGCAATGATTGTAATTGGAAAGTTCATCAATCTAACTAATCTCTTTCATTTACTAACTTTGTGATTTGGGGTAATTTATTTAATCTTTTGGAGTCTCTATTTCCTCATCTATAAAATTTCTAAGATTTTTCTGGGGATCACATGAGATAATATATATAAATTACTTTGTACCATCCCTGACCCAGAATAAGTGCTCAATAAATCTTCTACCCAGATTTTACTTGTCCTGTAAGTGGACTGGATCAGGAAATGTTGCCATTATTTAGTAGATGGCATGGTATTTCATGAAAGAATTATCAATAAAGAACTCACCCTTTTTCATCCATTCTGGCAGGTGTTGAAGAAGTTCCTAATACCATGTGTCGTATTTCCTCTTTAATTCTGATAGGATTGTTGCAATATTCTGGTTCTGGTAATTGTGTGTGATAAAGCATACAACAATTCTCGTCAAGGCAAGGCGGGTGCCTTAGTAGCTCAATTGCTCAATAGCTACAATGCAAAACTTAATTTAACAGATCCGTCAATATAATGTAAAACTTCATCTACAAATGCCCCTCTCTCTTAGGAGGATTATGTCCAGACTGCTGATCAAAGGCCGAAAGGAACCTTATTGTCATGAATTGTTGTTGAGGTGATAGATGTGTGCTGTCTCAAGTTAACACAATATACGCTGGTATTTTATAGCTTCTTTTTCCAGTTTTTTTAAATGTGTGTCCACCAGGTCAGCTAAGCTTTAGCAATTCAACTTTTTTCTCCTACTTACTATTTATTATGTAACAAAAGGGGGTCATGTCCAGTACTGTAGGTAAACTGTTCAGAAGCCCAAAATAGTCATTATTATATCACTAAACTGGTACTGAAACCTCTAAAGTTTATGCAGTAGGCCAAAGCACTTTTTTCCTCTTCTTATTGTGCAGACAAAGCTTTATCTGAAATAACTACTTCAAAAATAAAAAGGTCATTTTTTTTCTCAAGCTTTCTAGCAACTTCATGAACTGACATAAAGCATGAGAGTGTATAAAAACACACTGCCATGTGAAAGTCATTATGTAAGAGACTACTTTACTTCCTTTTATGAAGTAGATCCCTACAGTTTTGTAGAGATCTAAAGTCTAGTTTTGTAGATGAAATGATAAAACCCTTGGATCAAGCTGTAATTCTGCCTTTAATAGTTTATAGTAGTTAGTCCAGAGCCTGCATATCCTCAATCCAAGCCTAATAGCAATTAAAATGTTACACACATACTGAAGTTATTTTGTTGTCTGTTATACATGTGCAAATGGCTAATGGATGTATAGCTTTTGAGGGATGGTCTCTAACAGATCCTCTTTAGTCCCACCCAGGTAAAGACATGGAGCCTCCCTGGTTCCTTGGAGAAGTGATTCAAACAAAAACATTTTGTTTCCATGACCACTTTATACTCTTAAAAGCTGTTGAGAACCTCAAAGAGCTTTTCTTTCTATGGATTATATTCATTAATATTTACTGTAAGCATTAAAACAGATTTTTTTTTTAGTATTTATTAATTTATTGCTTTTCTCCTGGGTGTTCCTCCCCAAGGAACAAAAAATACCTGGTCAAATAAGTTGGAGAAAGGCATATGGAGGAGAAGAGGATAATAGGGACAGAGAGCTCTAGGATTCATATTTTTTTAATGTTAGTTCTACAGTGTATGCATTTATTTGTGAATATATATATTTCTTTAATACTCCCACTGGCTACAATAAATCCTACTATGTTAAAATTTAAATCTGGTACATATCTTCACATATATGTATGTGTATGTGATTTTTTTTTTTAAAGAAAATTTAACTTCTTAGAAAGCAGTCTTCTGGTCAAGTACTCCTTGCAATACAAAGTGTCCCATTCATGTTTTTATTCTCTTAGGCCTAGTACCCACCCAGTCTCTGTTAGCATCTCTCCTTATCAAGGATATATGAACACTGCTGAGATATCATTTGCTATTTCAGGATTTATGAAGAGGCTAGACATTCTTTCCACGAAACAGCTTGGGCAGTCATGCTACAATTTACCCTGCCATGAGGCTTTAGGGGTCTATTTCTAGGTATTGGTCCTTTGACCCATGGCATTTTCCTGCAGGCCATGCATGTCTCTTTAGCAAGGTATGGTGTAATATTTTCTGCATATTGGGACAAACATAAATGATTCTGCTTTATCTTGCATCTTTCAAAAGTTTTCAATTGAACTTAGATTAATATATTTGGAACTAGTGTTGTAAAGTTACTAATCACTTATATACTTGAAGACAATGGCTGAAATTTATTGTACATTTTTCCTTAAGTATAAAATCTCAAATTTAAAGATTGTAGGCATATATTGTATTTAATACTGATACAAGGAACACAGCACATTATAGCAAATATCTTCAGTTTATTTATCATCTTGAAATATTGGCATTCTAATTGTTAGAAAGCATGCCTATGAAATAGGAGGAAGAAAGTGATAAAATCTGGACATTTTAGAATAATTCATCATCATGGAGTTCTCCATCTTTGAATGGAAAAAAGCCAATTACATATGTTCTTCCAGGAAAAAAAAAAATCTCATTTTTCTGTGTAAGTCACATTCTCTGAAGAAGCAGCAGTTTTGACTACATTTCTCACACAATATGCGGCAGTTTATGTGGTACCTCTGCTCGACTGTACAAACATAAACTGATAGATACTCATAAATGTGTTCATAGATGGGATTTTCATTATTTAGTTAGTTGGCTTTGAAATTATGTCTTTACATAACAATCGACTTACAACTAGTTGACAGGTTTTAGGTATAAATCAGCATTCATGTAATACCATAAGAATAAGTGACTCAAATTGGATTACTTTGAGTTCATATCAAACAATATGGTAAAGCTAAAATCTTCAGGTAAACCACTCTAATGACATATTAGTTGAGGATTAGATGTAGGTTGATTTTTGAGCAAAAGCAGAACAAGATGAGGCGGCTTAAGGGAGTTTACGAGCTGCGACCAGGATCTGCACGTCCACCCCTCTGGGCAGCTGCAAATGGAGGCCTACATCCCTTATTTCTAAATAGCTAAAGTCATACATCAAGCAAATAAACTTTTAATTACAATATGTTCTGTCATCCTGCCTTATTAGATATACCTGTATAACCACTAAATTAAGAAAAAAATATGTGTAAATTTATGGTTTTATATTTTAGAGTTGCCATAATAGCAAAGATGATAGACATTATTAGTAATTACTAAGCCTGTCTGAGTGATCTGGTGATTGGCCAGTAGTATTCGCCTGAGTAATAAAAAAATAAAGACATACATAATTCTAAATTATTATATTTTATTCCATTAAATATATTTATTTTTCTGGTTTTCACTCCAGTAAAATCACCAATTATATTGTTATAATCAAGATCCTTCACATAATTTTGTTCTATCGACAATAATGATGTAAACTAGGATTAGTATAAATGCAGTGCAATTGCATTCAAAAAGCATACCACGTATGATTATATTTTTAAAAAATTTTTCATGTATATTTTCAAAAAAGTTGTTTTTCTTCTAAAATAATTTAAAATATTATAATTAAAGGATAAATTCAACTTGTAACTAATGAATAAAAAAATTTAATAAAATATAGAGAGCTGAAATTTAATTAATAATCTTAAAATTTAATTATTCATTAATTTTTTTATTAAAATTGAAACTATATATAATACTAGCATTCAATGTCATCTAGTTGCCAATATAAAGAAATAATTTTATGCTGCGTGCATGTTATGTCATGTATATTCATATTTAAGAGTAATATGAATTGTTAATACTTTAAAATGTTCCTGGGCCACCATGTGATGTGGAATTATTGTGAAGAACATGCTAATCCATGGCACACAGAGAGAAGCAAGAAAAAGGATGCTCAGAGATTCTGGGCAACAATGCCTTGTTATGTGATACTATTGCATTCATCTTATCTGAGAGGAAGGATTTGACAGATAATTAATTTGTCCTCTGTCTTACTTAAGCCTTTACACTGCTCGAATCATTCCCTCACTCTGAAGCATGTCTCTATCTGATGTTGGCAGCAGCACATACCACAAAGCCTGGTGTTTGGATGGAGTCACCTTTTATTTTGAGGATCTGGGGAAAGAGATGTGAAGGGTTTCCCTGGAGCCAGTGGTGTTCGTCATCCGAGTGGCTTTGTAATGTTGCGGGTCATGGTGTGCCGGTGCTGAGTGCTGCATCCCAAGTGTCTGAGACATCCATGCGTTCTTTGACACATGTATCTTCGTGGGTTTGTGGTGTGCAGGGCCTCTAAGCACAGAACAGAGACCGTGCTTCTTTGCTGGTTCTATGGGTAGCCTAAAGATTTGTAGGACATGATTGCTGCGACTACCACTTATAGACAGTGGATCTCATAATATATTTTAAGACGTACATCTGTGTAGCTGTTGTGATTACCACCACATGAGTCATCTTAAAAATATGAAATAACAATAAGCACCACTTAATGAGAGAAAAAGGTATGTCTTAAATTAAGTTCTAGCTTGGCATCACTACTTAGTCTTAAAAGTATATATATAGGCCAGGCGTGGTGGCTCATGCCTGTAATCCTAGCACTCTGGGAGGCCGAGGTGGGTGGATTGCTTGAGCTCAGGAGTTCGAGGCCAGCCTGAGCAAGAGCGAGACCCTGTCTCTACTAAAAATAGAAAGAAATTATCTGGACAACTAAAATATATATAGAAAAAATTAGCGGGGCTTGGTGGCACATGCCTGTAGTCCCAGCTACTCGGGAGGCTGAGGCAGGAGGATCGCTTAAGCCCAGGAGTTTGAGGTTGCTGTGAGCTAGGCTGATGCCACGGCACTCACTCTAGCCAGGGCAACAAAGTGACACTCTGTCTCAAAAAAAAAAAAAAAAAAAAAAAGTATATATATATTTACTTATTTCGTTAGACTATGACAAGGCATTTGGAGACTGCATTGCTATGAAGTATGGCATAATTTCTACTTTTTTTTTCTAAATAAGCTATTTGTAATACTGCAGCAAGGTCAGTGATAGATATGCTATTAAAACTGAAGTAGAAAATAAAACAATTCTGCCAGCTGTTTTAAGTGAATACCTAAAGTCTCCTGTTTGGTGCCCTTAAGCATTATCAGTTATAATGGGTTTTGTGTATTTTTGATCTTGATTAAAATAGAAATGTTTTATTTTCTTGGGATTTTATTTCCTCTGTTCATCCAAAATAGTAATGTAAGCAATTGACATTATTAGGTTGGTGCAAAAGTAATTGCGGTTTTGGATTGTGAATTTTATTAAATCATTTAACTAGGCTCAAACACATCTTTATTAATCGAAATAGAAACCATTACAATCAACACATTTTTGCCAACAAGAAATAAGTTTGTTTATTCCTGTAGCGTGAAAATCCATGTTTCAGGATTCAAGGAACTCTTGGAAAGCATTTTCTGCCTCCTGCTGGTTGTGGAAGTGTTTTCCTGGCAAAAAGTTGTGAGATGCTTGAAGAAGTGGTACTTGTTTGGCAAGAGGTCAGGTGAATGTGGTGGATGAGGCAAAACTCCATACCCCAATTTTGAAGTGCTGCTTGTGCAATTTGTGGTTGGCGTTGTTGTGGAGAAGAACTGGACTCTTCCTATTGACCAATGCCGGCTGCAGGTGTTACAGTTTTCGGTGCATCTCATTAATTTGCTGAGCACACTTCTCAGATGTAACAGTTTCTCCAGGATTCAGAAAGCTGTAGTGGATCAGACCACCAAACAGACATGGTGACTTTTTTAGTGCAAATTTGGCTTTGGGAGGCACTTTGGAACTTCCTCTCAGTCCAACCACTGAACCAGTTGTCTCTGGTTGTCACACAAAATCCACTTTTCGTTGCACATCACAATCCAATGAGAAATGGTTCATTGTTGTTACGTACAAGAAGAGAAGACGACACTTCAAAATAACAATTTTTTTTGATTTTCAGTCAGCTTATGAGGCACCCACTTATCGAGCTTTTTCCCCTTTCCAATTTGCTTCAAATGCCCAATGATCATAGAATGGTCGACGTTGAATTCTTTTGCAGCTTCTCATGTAGTTGTAAGAGGATCAGCTTTCATGATTGCACTCAATTGGTCGTTGCCAACTTCCGAAGGCCGGCCACTGTGCTCCTCATCTTCAAGGCTCTTGTTTCCTTTGCAAAACTTCTTGAACCACCGCTGCACTCTATATTTGTTAGCAGTTCCTGGGCCAGATGCATTTTTGATGTCGAGAGTTGTCTCTGCTGCTTTATGACCCACTTTGAACTCAAGGAAGAAAATCGCTCAAATTTGCTTTTTGTCTAACATATCGATAGTCTAAAATAAATATAAAATAAACATCAAGTAACAAGTCATTAGCAAAAAAATAAAGCAAGAAATGTGAATTAAAATGATATATAATATAACATAACTACATTTATTTAAGAATGTATTCCAGTATCAAAGGGCAAATTTCAACAATGCTAAAACTGCAATTCCTTTTGCACCAACCTAATACTATGAATCAAGACACTAACTGAAAAGGTATATTTTGGTTTAATAATTCTATCAGATCCTTGAAAAGATAAAAGAGAACAACCTTAAATTTAATGTTTTCTACAAAATACACAGAAAGAGATCCCACGAGAGAGCTGTATTTAGTAAAACTACTTTAGTTCTCTTGCCACTGGTTCTTCACCTCAAACATACAGATCTAGGTTACATAAAAATTGACAAGGTAGTACCGTCAGATAATATATACAAATATTATGATTATTTTCCAATGTTTGTTTGATGTTTGGTCAATTCACTATGTTGTAAAAAGTAAAGATTCAACCATTTAACCACTATTGGCTTTCTATATTAGATTCACAGTGTTTTCACTATGAAAATAGCTTTATCATTCATTATGAGTATAAACCACATGCTATATAAAATTCACAGTAGAAAATAAGGAAAATCATCTGTAATTCTAGAGGTGATTGCTAAAGATAACTAGGGGATAATATTTATTTACATTTATTATAAGTTTAGGTATATAATAAACTTGTATTTTTAGCCAAAATTGAGGCATGTTGAATATACTGTTTGTTAAACTGCTTTGCTGACTTAATTATACATCATGCACAGTTTTTCATGGTAAATACATACATCCATATCATTTTTAATCTGTGTAGGGTATGCCTACATTATATAAACTATACTTTTTGGTCATGATTTATGATTTTTCACTGTTATAAATATTAAGATAAACTTTATTTCATCACTTTTTCTCTTATTGTATAATGATATAATTATGGAAATTCATTCATTCAACAAATTTTATTGACTACTTACTATGTTCTGGCCACTCTTCTTGGTTCTGTGTGGCAGTGAATAAAGCAGACAAAGATCCTTGCCCTTGTGCGGCATATATTCATGTGAAGATAACAAAAAAGAAACAAAATAAATAAGTAAAAATGTGTAATTACTAGGTGGTGATATGTACTATGGAGAAAAGGAAAGCATGGAAGGGTGATATAAGTGTCAAAGGTTAGAGTTGCAATATAAATAGAATGATCAGGAAGTGGAATTATTAGATCAATGTACATCAAACATTGTGAAACACATTGCCTTATTATTTCCCAGAAACCTTTTACTAGTGACACTCCCACTAATAATATAGGAGAGTGTATTTTCCTCACACTATAAAAAAATAATCTTTTAAACATATAATTTTAATGGGCAAAATCCAAATATTTAAAAATTTGCATTTCTTGATTATTGATGATGTTATTTATTTTTTTCATGACTCTTGAAAATTTGTGTATTTTTAATGTAAAATACCAGATCATATCATTTGCTCCTCGTAGCAGATGCTATAGATACCCTGCCATTTTTCTTGAAGTATACACCATTTCACTGAGTGCCAACCAACTTCCAGCTACCAGTATCTATATCTCTTTCCTTGGAGGTGCTCTCCAAAGTCACTCTGCCCTCCCACATAGTTAACCCCAAGTGTCAGGGGATTGAACATTCCATGGGAGCCGCTTTGCATCAATGGCTGACAGGAATTGGTGGTAAAAATCCATCTTCCTCTTCCTTTGCATTTGTAACTCTGATACCAGCGTTCTACATTGTTTCCCCAATTTTATCTGTAGAATTAAGCCACTGTTCCCTGCAATGGTAGCTGATATGATAATGTTCTTTTTCTTAGTGGTCTTCCCTTCCCTATCTCACTTTCCCTCCCCTGCCATTGCTTCCAGTACCTCCCTCATAAATTACTCACATGGATTCTTTTTTAGGTTCGGTGGACACCGAACACCATTCTCAGACAAGAGTTGTTCTACTTCTCCTTAACTGCCACAAACTTTTAAAGTATCAATAACATACTTTTGTCAGTTATATAGCTTACAGGTATTTTTATACTTTTGTCAGTTACATAGCCTACAGATATTTTCCTAGTTTGGCTTTTTTTAATAGTGTTTTCTTGGAGGGAAGTTTTTTATTTTTGTATCCAGTTGTTTCCTTTATGATTTCTGGTTTTAGAGCCATGTTTATTTTTTTAACCTCCCTCTAAAATGTAAAAATTAAATTCTTTTGATGCTTTGTTAGTACTTTTATCGTTTTATTTATTTATTTATATTTTACTTTTCATGTGGAACTTTGGTGGAAGATGAGAGAGAGATTCAAGGTTACTTTTTTTCTCCATACTGATAACTATTTGTCCCAATACCATTTATAGAGATGTTATATTATTATCTGAAATCAAAACTAGTCTTTGGCCATGTTGTTAAGTGACAAAATTAGATCAAAAAGGAAAACCAGTTTTCCTTTTTTTCTCATTCTGTTCTGCGGTGTGGTTGCCTAATGTCTATATCTGCAGTGCCTGTAACACTTGCAATATCTGAGTCCCTAATAATACCTAATGCCTGCATTTAGGAGTGAATCTGATATTAATCATTTACCTATCTATCTCACATTGTTAATTTAGGTTAGCTTTTTACTAAGGTCTCTACTTTTCTTTACATATTTAAATTTACTATAAGAGTTATTGTAGTTGAAAAATGTCTATCTTCTATTAAAAGTGTATCAGGAATAATTGTATTACATTCAGACAAAAAGTCCTCTCTTAGCACCCAATAAATCATACCAAGCAATGATCCTTTCAGTCTCTCTAGGTTTAAAGACAATCTTAGTGACATCAGTAAACTGAGTTGTTGAATAATCTACTCAGTTATGGTTGATCTCATCTTTGAAAATTTTCTTGGTTTTAAAAGTTCTCATGCTCTTATGAAACTTCAATTTTATGATAGAAGAATTTCAACATTTTTTATATGCATATGTATTCTCTCTCTCATGGCCTTTTACTATCCTTTAGGGCATAGATTTAATTTTATTTGTGATTATCTCCCCAATGTACAGTGCTAAAAATGAGGTAGAGAATTTAATTTATAATTTTAAATAAAATATGTAAATTTAAAATTGTTTTATTTTATAAAATATATACATTGTAATATAGTTAGTTTATGGGTAAGTGTCAACTTGTAGTATATTTTTTCCCTATAAGAGCGTGCACTAGAAATTTCCAGTACTTTTTTTTTTTTTTTCAATCCTGAGTAGAGCATATAGAGGTCAGAGACAAAAAAAAGACTGATTCCAAAGGTGTACTTTATAAGGAAAAAGACATACTTGATATTGTTTATAGTTTCATCAAATTTTCCCCTTATAAGTTATAAAACAGCTATAAAATGGAGTGTATTTGTAGGACATGGTAGAGGACATGATAGCAATTTTAAGTCTTTTCTATGCTTTGCTTTCTTCATTACAATGTGTAAATATTAATAGATATATTTGTCATAAACCCCATAAAATTTTTATCATAAGTGATATCTCAGGGCCTTTAGATAAAAACTCATTTGGGCTTGTGCAAATTTGTGATAGTTAATATTATCATCAGACTATCCATTTATCTGTTTAAGATTATATACTTATTTTTCTTATATGTCAGATAGTACAATTCACATTAATAAGCATTACCAAAAATTTCACTCGAGATATTTTTAGAATAACTATATTCACAAAACGTGAGTCCTTTCATATGGCAAGAATAATTTTCTATGAACTTACTAAGAGTCAGTGAAGACACTTCAAATGTATTTTATATTATGTAACATCTAATGTCTTTAAAAATGTGGAAAATTATTTTAAATAATGTGAACCTGTTTTTCATTTTTTCTTCATTCATTTTTCATATCCAAACTACTCTTTTTTAGTTCTCATGCAACCATCATCAGTTGGCCCCTAATTATTTCTCATCTTTCACTATTCTGTCACTTATTTTTGCTGCTTTTATCATGTCATCTATAAAATGGTCAAAGAGAAGAAAATGTGCTTTTTGTTACCTGGAAAATAAAGAACTTACAACAAAGTCTAGAATGTAAGTTTATTTAATGAAAGTATGTTATTCTGATGTTTAAATTTTCTTGTTCAAACAATTGTCTGCATCATTTAAGTATTTATATTAAATTCAAATTCTTCAGTGATGATATTAATTTTTAATGCTCCAGATAGCTTAAGTACTGATATAAATTAGAGCAATGTAATTTATTTTAAAATTTCCTCATGATTTTTAAGTTTGGAACTATTTTATACTCAAGATCGATTTTTATAGTGGTAATTTAACCTGTTGAGACTCTGATGCTGAGAATTTGCAATAAAATATTCTTTTTCAACTGAGTTTTCTTCATATTTTGAGATTTAGAAATATTTTACAAATAAAGTGATATAATGTCTGCTCTGTATTGGGAAACTTTACTTGTCTAACAAGAATCACATGTATACAAGGAAGGTATTGACATTTGCAGGATTTTAAAATTGTAATTGTTTTAAGGGCTCTATAACTTGACTTGCATTTTTAGGAAGAAATGGTGGGAGTATCTTGTGCCTTTCACACAGTCCTATGCAAACATACAGCAAGTATGGTTTTTATTCTCTTTGGTTTTCTAGGAGCAACAAATGAATCGAGATACAATTGAACTGGGCTATTACAACTTTTTAATTTCAGATGGTACCTTAGTTAAGTCCTAATCTCAAGACAGGAGTCCTAATGTCTGTTCCTAGCTATATATTGAAACATCTGCTTTATCCTTCTTCACCTCCCGTTGGTGGCCCATCCATCTGCAGGCAAAGCCCAGTGAATCAATCCCTCTGCTGTTTTCAGCCTCTACTGGCTGGAGATTAATCTTCCAACTTTGATAACCTGCCACTTTATGTATCCCTAAAGCCTTCAATAACATAAAATAAAAAAATAAAACTCTTTTTAACTAATCTTTTGCCCTAAAAATAGCCTGTGATAGTTAAGATCATTTCAGATTAAAGCTAATTCAAGATCTAAGGGAAAGAAATGTTTTATAAAACAGAGTGTTACAGAATACCTGCTTTTCCAATTAAATGTTAATCTGATTATAGAAATGAAATAACTCTTACCTGAAGCTTTTAAGCTGGACTCTGGGTCCTCAGGTCTATGGAGTGAAATAATTATCTCACTTCTAGAAAAATACTGCACATAATTAAGATAATAAGTGTTATTACTCTGTAGTGATAATAATAGTCAAGATACCTGGCCAGGTGCACAGGTATCAGCAGGATATACAGGTATCAGTAGGGTGTACATCAGAAAGCATGTTTTTCCTTGTTCCTATTCTTTCCTCAAAGCATTTTCTGACAATTAGTGGGGAATTCTTTAATTACATCTATTTTTTAGTGAAAAAAGAGGTCAAACACTATGTTTTGAAGCAGGTTTGAGTTCTAGATGTGCAGCAAAGTTATAACCAGGATATGTAGGACAGATAAGAAAAAACAGAATTTACCTAATCAAAGTAATAGGAGATTGACCTGAATATTAAGTCTTGCCTTTCCCAAACAAAATAATGCTGACTTTTTCACAGTGTATTGATAACACTACCAATAACACAACAACAATAGCACAACTTATTTTTTATTTATTTCCAGTTATGAGTTTCACATACTTTATATACATTTCTTTAACCTCCCAACAGCTCTGAAAGTAGACATTATTCCTTTGATAATGAGAAAATGAGTCTTACTGTCTCATAGCCTCAGAGAGCAGAAATAACTTGTCTGTGATCACTAAAGATTGTAGGAACAAAGCTGGGATTCGAATTATGATGTATCTGACTTCAAAGCCCATGCTCATTTCACTAGTATTTAATGTCATTGTTGATAACATAAGATCTATTTAAGTAAATGCAAACACTGATAATAAGTGGTCCAAACTTTTCAGGGAGGTAGAACAGAGATATTTCTCTACAGTTACATTTATTCATCCACTCATTCAGCAAATATCTGTTGGGTACCTTCTATTTACCAATCTATATTTAAAGACAGATTGATGCCAACATTGTGATTCTTTGAGGTTTACGTATTGCAGCAGAAAACTAGCCCATGACTGAGGGACGACAGCAGTGGAAAGTCCATGCAGAGTCTAGATAGGACTGATGTTTAGCTGACACACATTGAAATACCTTTACTTGTTATTGACGTATGTCTATATCTGTTGATGAATAGACTTTATCTCAAGCTCCCCTTACCCAAAGGACTTTACCACCCAGCTGCCCCAACCCACCTCTAGGACTACTTCAGAACCGCCCAGCAACTAAAAGTTTAATGTCTATGTTAATGGGGGGCTTTTAGGACCCTGCTTCTTCTCTAAGACTGTCAGCTGTTGTGAGTGGTCAGTGCCATTGCAGGCTACACTCTCAGATTAGTCCTTAGGTAACAACATGGTCTTCTGCTTCTGGTAATGCCCAACCATCTTGCCTGTCCCATGTCCAACTCGTGTTCCATGTTCCAGGGACCTCAGAGTGGGTGCCATTTAGAGCCATACTGGACCCTGCCAGTCTGTTAGACTGCCAGATGGCCCACTGTAGCTTTTGGACCGGCCCATCCATTTCTGTTTTCTTATGCCCAGAGCATATCCAAATTCTGAAAAGAATGGTGATGTTCCTAGAGATAGTGCTAACATCTTGGGGGACAAATGCTTAGTATCCTTCTGCCCGCATGAAGTTGTTGTCACCACCACTGGTCCTGCTCTGGCCATCATCAAGTAGTGCTTGGGTAGACTGTAGCTTCTGTAGGACATTAAGAAAGCAGGCAGAGAGGTGCCAGGCTGGTAGATAGGGCGTAATGGGGACAGCCTCGGGTAAAGACCAGGGACTGCTGGATCTTCTGGCAGAGTGGGATTTCTGCAAAGGAGGAGGAAGGAGAGGATGGAAGGCACCTGCAGGAGTAGTGTGGAGTCAGGAGTTGCTAGAAATGCAAATCGTTGTTTTCAAGCTTCTTAGTTAAATATCACCTCTATTTAATTCACTGTGTTAAAGCTAGTCACAGGAATTAATAACACTAATATTAGCAATAAATCAGGGACCAGATACCATTCCAAGACATCTGACTCTTCCTCATTCAACAGGCAAGGAAATGGAAGCTTATTTAAAACTCAAATGTCAGAGCCAGGATTTTAACTTGGGCAGCCTGGCAACATGCCCATGATCCCAGCCACCAGTTTATGCCACCTCTCACCTCACCAGAATGATTATTTTAATGCCATTAAACATGAGAGTCAGGTTTATTGCTGTTGTGTTTTAGTTTATCATAGAAAATTGAACATGTAAGGATCTCAGACTTGGACTACAAAATATTTAAATGCCATTGCTGTTTATTTAGTGGAAGCTGAAAGAGGAGTCAGCACTATGGACAATGCTGTTGATTTGAGGAGAAGTTCTCTGCCTGCTGAAATGCCTAATGACTATCCTAATGATGCCCAATAACTATCAATTTAATGGGAGAAATTGTTTGAAAAGTTTGAGGTAGCTCACTATGTCAAATCGTGGACTAGACAGAGGCTTTACTTAGTGACAGCCATATCAAGCAAAAGATTATATCAAACATTTCTAAAATAAAAAAATGATTTTTCAGTTATTAGAAGAATTTGTGAATAACTTACACTCTAATTTATATCACTTTTTAAGCAGCTGAATAACATATTATTCTAGTTGGAGAATAGAAGTGAGTATATTATATTTTAAATAGTATATGCATATATTGGTTTACATAAGGCATCAAAGCTTTTGGAATCTGTGAGTGCTTAGGATGGAGAAGTTAGGAAATGCTGAAATGAATTAAATGTATCGATGCATATGGGATTTTTCCATAGGTTCTTCTATTTCTGGTTTCCATTACAGATTTGTGTTTAGTTAATATTGATGTATAATTCAAGTTTTATATAAAAGCCTAATTTTTCAAAGTAATAGAATATATTATATTATTGATTTCCTCCATGAAATGAAACAAGAGATACTAAAAAAGAAAAAAATTAAGTGGCCCCTTTGGAACCTTAATAAGACTGATAACAAGAATACAACATGAAACTTCATTGAGATTCAAAGGGTGGGTAGAAGACTTGGTTTTCTTATAATATATCTGACTTCCCTGGGTATAGCCTTGCAGTTTGTAGAAATAAAATGTGTTCCTCAGAAAAATTAAAAATTGCTGCTTACTATAAAACTTCAAGGACTCTCACAAATCTTCAGAACTACACATTTTAATCTGTGAAACCCAACTAAGGGTCTACTTCAAGCAGCATAAAGCTTGTGATTGATTACAGGTAGGAAGGCTCACAGAACCATGGACTTTTCCAGTTAGAAGGAATCAGATCATTGAGCCCAATATGTCTTTATAAAGATGAAGCAACTGAGACCCAAAGAGAAGAGAGATCTCTGGGCTCAAGAAGTGTGTTTATGTCAGGATTTGGACAAGACTTTATGTATAATGGAAACACTTTTCGTAGTATTCTATGTTGTCTTTTCAAGTTAAATACTGGAGAAAAAACTAAACTATTTACAGTAATGGTTTTTACCTCTTAAATTTTGGAAGGAGTCTAAAAACAATCTTTGTAGCTATAGCAAATTAAGTAAAACTGTAACTAATTCAAGCAATGCAGAAGCATGAAGTTGGTCCTCCCAAATTTAAAAATGTCCTGAAAAAAATGTCTTCTACATCACAGTTTGGTACTAGGACATACCATCTGGCTAATTTCTCAGAGTCTGGAATGAAAGTAACAAAAGGTTGCCAACCCCCTATGATCATAAATGAGAATCTCTGACAATGCTTATTAATTATGTCATAAAACTCACTAAACAAGCCACATTCACATGGCACATGGCAGAGGTTAAAACGCAGCTAGTGAAGTCTAAGATTTTAGAGTATTTGAAACTGATAAATGTACTCTCTTGGATATCAATGGCAAAATAAAAGGCTTCTTGATATTATTTTATGAATTCTACATTTAAAATCCCAGCTTCAAGTCCTCCATCTGAGGAAGACTATAACGCTTAACTATACACATTGGTGTGCCGCTGGTTTCTTTGTTTTTTCAGCAAGATGCTTTCTGCCCACTCTATTCAGCAGCTGCCACGTAGCAGAGATTTTTTCCTTGTGAGGGTTTTTTGGGTTTTTTTTTTAACCATAGCTATAAAAAACAATGGGCCACACTCAGTTCTCCATCTGTCTTTTATGTCCCTCTGGACTGCTTAGAGAGG
Organism: Lemur catta; assembly: GCF_020740605.2. Classification (NCBI taxonomy): domain Eukaryota; kingdom Metazoa; phylum Chordata; class Mammalia; order Primates; family Lemuridae; genus Lemur; species Lemur catta. The sequence continues at coordinate 10,636,685 of NC_059151.1, read as the reverse complement.
CAACAGCTTATTTGTAACCTCTAAATTATACTCAAAATAATATTTGATGAAGACTAATTTTTAAGTTATCAGAGAAATTATGTAATTGTACCTTTAGAATATGAGAAAAAGCACATTATGGCTTCTTTGACTTTCCCAATACTGCCGAGCCATGCAATTTACTTATACACTTTATCCAGTTTTGAACGTGACATTGTGGGGAACAAAAGATGACAGCAGTTCATCCAAAATCTAGTGTTGTCACTGACAAAAAGCTATAATAAATCTTAAATCTGTGCTTGAAAGGAGAGAAGCAAAGTAAATGTTTCAAAATAAAGAGGCTTTAGAAAACTAGAATACTAAAGGATGTTACTAAAGGATGTGCTCTAGAAAATCATTTTGCTGGTTCTTAAAGTGAGAGAATATTGATCATCATTGCACTCTTCCCCAGTGAGATATGCTTAATTGAAAAACAGCTTATATTATGTTTCGGGTTCCCAAACTCCCAGTGTCAAATTTAACCCAGAGTTCCCATGAGTGATCAGAACCACATGATGTTTGCTTCCCTTCTGATTCTCTCCATTTGGTATGAAAAGGTAGGACACATCAAGTCGTTGATAAAATAATGCACATTCCTCCAGCACAATGTCCCAGACAGTTTGTCACAGAAAATGATCCATTTGTGGAGTATTCATTTGTTCTTTTTAAGGTGCTTGTTTGTTTGGCTGGGACCTAACAAATGGTAATTCATTTGTCAAAAGCATTGACACTGGATAGATAGAATGCTTATTTTCTCCATGAGTTCTGTGACAATTTGTATTTTATTTTCTTTGAAAGAGAAAGAAACTAATGTATTCTGATGTTGTAAGTGTTCAAGATGCTTTACAAACGTTTTGTTTATTTTATTGTCAAAACAAATATGTGAGGCAAGTATTTTTCCTAAATAATGTATAAGCATGCCCATATTAAAATGAAAAAAATTACTAAGGCTATATTTATATTTCATAGATTTTTGAATATCAGAAGATCAAAGGTTATATCAGATAGGTATAATATCCTCTTTAATTTTCATTCTCTTAAATCATAGGGTGGTAGTATGTGAAGTTTGCCATATCAATTCAAATCTAGATTTTTAAAATTTAAGATATTTGATATTAGATTGAAAAACACCTTTAAAAGATGTTCATCTACATTGTTGGAGGTAAATTTAGTATTTCTCATTTCCTGGTGATTCCCAGTTTGGGTGGCCCAGTTTGCAGCCTGCAGGAATTGTTAGAAAAGTAAATATGCCTGAAAATAAGGAGAGTTTTTACCAAAATTATCTTTGTATAGAGGTAGCCATCTCAAATTTTCTTGTGATATCAGACACTCTTGAAATAAAGTCCCATTTGGAAAAGACAAATCAATCTAATACGACTTTAATCACTGCTATATATGCTTATAGAAGTCAACTGAAATAGTTCCTTAAACAAAGAGGCAAAGAAATTTAACATTAACTTAATAAACATGTCTGGGTATATAACCTCACAACTGCATATTTAATGTTATTGCAAACAAACCATTTCAAGTAACTTAAAGAACTAAAGAGTTAAATGATTATATTGTGGAGTTTACTTATGTCTGCAGAACGGGTGAGGGAGAACTAGTGTTGCACTGTGATACACAGGTAAGTACACGTGGTTTGGGATAAAATTCACATGACTGCGCCAAAATTTGTTTCAAAAATGCTGTACTTTAAACTACTTAGTTAGAAAAGGAGATAATATGCTTCAGGAAACTGTTGTGTGTCTAAAAGTAAATGTAGCTGTGCAATGAGAAAGCTATTATTGTCTACAATGTATGTATGGGGTTTTAATGAAATTATTTCATCAAATGTGAGAACAGAACGAAAGAAATTCTCCATTAATAATTTAAATAGCTTGAGTAGAAAATTGAGATAATTTTGGCAATGTCTTTAAAAGCTTAGGTATTCAAATTGAACAATCTCTTCTTTTAAAATTGTCATTAAAATTTCTACTAGAGTATAAGCTCCATGAGGTCACATTTTTGTATTTCTGGCACATAATAGGGATTCAGTAAATATCTGTTATATAATGAATGAGGACTTATTTTTTATTGGTTGCAAGGAAAAAGTTACAATTACATAATTTAATTGGTTCATTCATTCATCAGTATTTATTACTACTCTGGTCTAGGCATTTTTCAAAGTGGTAATTAATATTGCCTTAATTTTGAAAAGTTCCGCTGTTGTTGAACTCTTTTGAATTTATTTGGTAGTTATTCCCTGAGGTTTAATTTTCTCTTCCCTTGTTTTGGTTATTTTATCCTTTTCTAAAATTTTATTTAATGTATTCCACTGAAACTTAGGATGTAAATTTATATTATAAGGAAAGTTCATATATAACATGAACTTTCTTATATTTTATTGATTGTGTGATATTTTCAATTTTAAGTTCAACCATGCCATTCAGAAATGGAGAATTAAGATTGTATTTACATTAACTGTTAATAACTGAGCTCAGTAAAATAATTTTGTTACATTTAGTAAAACAACTTCAAATTTTATCCTGATCTCCATGAAAACCAGTTATATACTGCTTTGATTTTTCTAGAAAATGATTTAACATTAGATATAATGGGCATAATATATTTTTCACTTCTTTGATTCTGAGAAATTCATATAATAATGAAATATTTCTATGAATTTTGTTATACTATTTATAGGTCAAAATTTATCAAAAAGTATATTTTGTATTTTTAAATTTTTTGCCAATTGCTATTTATCATAAATACTATCAATGGTACTTCCTAAACCTTAGATACATCAATGTTTATCGCAAAATATATGATACTAAAGATGTTAATATATTTTTCATGAGCATGTTGAATAGTATATCTTAACATTAAATATATGAATTATGAGGTTTATTTTGACAATGCAGAGGAGATAATGTATTACATGAGAGTTTCTTATTCTTATTTTTATACTAATTTGTAGTTTATATTTTCCTAAAAACACTCTACAAATTATAAGTAGGTAGTAATTTATTTTCTTTGGAAGTACTTATTTTTAAAAATTTTTTAGATTTACTTTTTCCTCCTTTACTAAACACGCAATTTCAACTCCCATAGGAAATCATCAGCTCCTTTCCCTAAATAGCATCTTATTAAAATCAAAATCATTTTCATGACATCGATTTGAGCTGTAAAAGTCACAAGCAAATCACTTTCATTTGTCATTATTGTTAATAAAATAATTTGGAGAGAAAACAAGTTTATGGTTTATTGATTAGAGCATAAGTAAGTTAAATGACAAATATACCAAGGACAAGGAAGGTGTTATTAGTTTATGAATGTAATTGTGCTTTGTTCAGAAACACTGTGCCTACAACTTACTTATGTCATATTAGCTCTTACATATTGATGAAATGAACTACTGAATAAAAAGATAAAGGGAGAGAAGTTTAGTCGGTATTATTTCATGCTTTGGCAAACATTGCTTATTTGGGGGAAAAAGAAATAAAGCAATATGAAGAATTATTGAGAATACTTCAATGGATTTCCTTTTTTATTGTAGTACTATATGATAAATGCATGTGTTCAATTTTTTTATTTTGCTCATTTGGACATGAGCAAATTTGAAAGAATTTGAGTTTTAGGTTTTTTAAAATCTGTGTAACTGCTTTGCTGTTACGGTGTATGATAAGGTAGAATGAATAATAGTAAAAGTTATAGTAAAGTATAAAATTAGCTAAAATTGTATTGTAGATCTTCTTGTATTGCGACATGTTCTGCTCCAGACATAAAATAGAAATACTAAAATAGAACCGATAGATGTAAATATTACTATATATAGTAAAAATACTAAAATAGAACTCATGAATATTCCTGTCTGTGTGTGTGTATGTGCAAACACTCATATGCTATGATGAATCAAAAATTCTGAAGGATTGATTTACACTTTAAAATAAATAAAATATTCTTTTAAAATAAAGAAAATAATTTTGTAATAAAATTGGTTTTTATTATTTTTCTGACAATATATAGAAATATGGCCTATTTGTGTATTTTAAATCTTATAATCTTAATAAATTAACTTATTAGTTCTAGTAGTTAGTTGCCTTGTATATTCCTTAGGGTTTTTACATTGATAATAAACATTGTGTGCTAAAAGAGATGTTTTATTTCTTGCTTTGAATCTTACATGCCTTTTATTTCTTTTATCTCCTTTTATTGCACTGGGTATCACCTCAAGTACAGTATCAAATAGAAATGGTGACATCTTTGCCCTTTCCCCAGTTTTGGAGGGAAAGATGGCAGTATTTCATTTTATTTATGATGTAGGTTTTCATAAATGTAGGTTTCACATAGGCATTATATATTTATTCTGCGATTACTTCTTTTACAAAACTGAGCTCGTTTGGCCCTCATAATACTTTTGCATTGCATGCTACTTAATTTACCCCTAACTTTGCTTTTAAACTATTTTGTTGACTCTATCTCTGCCCAGTTTTACTATTTATTCTCTCTGTTGTTTGATTTACATATGCCTTTGACACATCCAAATCTTTGATTTTCTTTCTTTCTTTTTTTTTTTCTTTCTTTCTTTCTTTTTTTTTTTTTTTTTTGAGAACATCTTGCTCTGTTGCCTGGGCTAGAGTGTAGTGGTGTCATCATAGCTCACTGCAACCTCAAACTCCTGCCTCAGCCTCCTGAGTAGTTGTGACTACAGGTGTGCAACACCACACTTGGCTAACTTTTCTATTTTTTGTAGAGACAGAGTCTCACTCAATTTCCCAAGCTGGTCTTGAACTCCTGGCCTCAAGCAATCTTCCCACCTTGGCCTCCCAAAGTGCTAAGATTAGAGGTGTGAACCACCCTGCTCAACCAAATCATGACTTTCAATATGAAAGTTTAACAATTTTATATGTGTTTTATTTAATATGGAATTTTAAATTTTTGTTTATATTTCTTAGTGCTTTCTCTTTCACCTTTTAACTTGTTTTTGTTTGGCTCTTTTATGTTCTGAGTTAGAGTTTTGAAAGCCATATTTCCTGTGTTTTCATTCATTCTACTAGTGTTAACATTAAATATTCGAACATAAAAATACTTGAATACATATTTGTCAGATTATCAATATAAAGAGTGACATCATATGATTTATCTCCCTTATTTAAGGTGAAAAATTATTGACTCATTTATTAAATACTTATCAAGTAATTCTTTATTGTAGAGGATGTTCACCTTCCTCTACCAATTTTTGGCTTTTGTCTTAATTAAGTCTTTAAAATCAGGTTGTTTTCAAACTTTTCAGAAAATATTATGCATCACTTCTTTCAACAATGCATTTAGACTTTTGCAATTAGTTTTGCAATTACAGAGGTATTTATGTATTAGGTTTAACTTTAAGTATTTCACATGCTCATCATGGTTCCTTTGAAGCCACCATTTCAATTCTAGTTCTTCTCTTGGAAGAATGTTCATGTTTTCAGGAAAGTTATTTGACCAATATACCTTCGTGCACATTGTTTATATAAACCTGCTTTCCTGCTATTGTCTCATACCAGTGGCAAGCTCATTGTTGGATTTCCTACTAAGCCCATAGTATAGACCCTAAATAAGCAACTCTTTGTATTTTTCACAATATGTTTATGTATCTCTTAGAGTATATAATTAACATGTTAAACAAAATTGAACTTTTCTTATATAGTTGTTACAAAAAATTAAGAGTTAATATATATAAACAAGTTTGTGAGCCTATAGTTTTTCATAGTAGTCTCTGATGATCTTTTTTATTTCTGTGATATCAGTTGTAATGTCTCCTTTTTCATTTTGAATCACGTTTGTTTGGATCTTCTCTCTTCTTTTTAATGTGCACTCCACAGATGATGGTTACACTAAAAATCCAGACTTCACCATTACACAATATATCCATGTAACAAAACTACACTTGTATCCCTTAGATTTATACCAGAAAAAAAAAGATAGAGTTAATGTATGTAAACAGAAGATCTTCTGACACATAGTAAGTGCTGAAGAGTTATTAACTTCTATTATTATTGTTATTATTACTATTATTATTTGTTTTTATTGTTTGTTGTATATTATTAACACCATTATTCCCAAATAAGTACATTTTGATTTGGTCTTTTGGGAAACAATTATTTATATATTTTTTAAGATTAAGTAGATTATGTATATAATCACTGAAATATATGTTTTCCCAAATTTACTATCAAAAAAGAAATCCTTGAAAAATTCTGGAAAAATTTGGAATTATGTGGAGTGTTAAATGTTATATATCTTTAAATGTTTGTAGTCCTTCCAACTCTAGTATCTTGCTATCGTTTATTTCAACCTTTGTAGTTTATTAAATATCAAAGGATTCAACAATGTTGTCTTAAGACTTTTGAAGTCCCTGCAATGAACCAATTTTGCTTTAAAAACATTTGTTTGATTTGTAAACAAAGAAAATTTGCATAAAATGTTGTTACTTTATAGGTATTTTTAAATTTTTCACTTTAATTGCCCCCTGAAAATAAGGAAATACAATTTTCTTTTGGGAGATTATGTTTGTAGCAAACATTATTCCAACTTTTTCATTTGTATCTGGAATTAAGTCAATAAAAAGAAAAAGATTAATAGAACATTAAAGCTTTATATTTAAAACAGAAGCATAAGAACCTTAATCATCCAATAATATGTCTTTCTATAAGTTTTTAGATTAATTTAATTATTACAAATTATAAGAACGTATGAATGGTAGCAAAACTAAAAGGAATGGATATATGTGCATATACACATGTATACACATGTGCATAAACATATACTTATGTATAGTAGCATTGTTGATAATATTTTCTTAAATATTTGGGAGAAATATCCATCTCTGTCTGTTGGTTTGTCTACCTATCTACCTACCTACCTATCTATCATCTATCCATTCACCATTTAAATATAATTAGGGCAATGCCTGGCATATAGTAAACATCTAATAAACTGTTGAACAAATAGTTGATAATTCCTAAGGTCATGTCTAATAACCTTCTAATTATAGGATATCAACTTATTTACCTTCTTAGGAGCACTTCAGCATTTTATCACTACATTGATGCAGAAATTGGTCTTATTGCCACATTCCTTCCTAGACCTGGGCACACTGAGTTCAAGCTCTGTATCTTACTGCATGCTTATATTTTCATTCTTTATCACAGTGACTGGTACAGCATTTTTTGTTGGCTCATATTAGTTATCTTTTTATAAAAGATATTAGTTCCTATGAGTCAACAAATGTGTTAGATTCTTCTTGAAAACAGAATTTGTGTGTGTGTTTACATTGCATTTCAGAGCAAGGACTCAGAATCATAAAGAAAATCATTTTGTTGACATATGTGAAGTAAAGCATAGAGTAAGATTAGGTAATTAGATTTCCCCCTCAAATTGTGAGTAAATATCAACACTAGTTGATGATTTTACTAGATTTTTTACTGTTATTGACTGGTATTTAGTCTTTATGGTATCTTGCTAGTTTTTTTTCCTCCAAAATATAGCTATCTCTTTTAGTTTTCCCAGTGGGAAACTCAGAAATAACAAACAATAAGCATGTTAAAATTTATGGGAATTTTAGTAAGCCTAAAAAGAAAAAAATGCTGTTATTGCTTGTATATTTTAAGCTTAATAGTGATTTTAAGAATAGAAAGGGGCTTATTGTCATAAGAAGGATGACCCATTTTTAATTTTAATTAAGCTTTTTTGATGAAGGTACAAGTCAAAATGTTTATAAAGAAAGATTTTTATTTTTCTTAAATGTCTAAAGTAAGGAGTATTTTAATATTTGTCTCTTTTAAATATAGATTAAATTTATGTGATATACTTTATAAATGTATTCTGATTTCGGGATGTGTTTTTGCATATAATGGAAAAATATCTATTATTCAACATATGCCTCTTCTGATCTGTTTCTGTCTTTCATTAAAACATTTCACCTATCTTTTCTTATTTCTATTATAAATTGAGAGATAGCAAAGAAAAAGTAGTCTACTTTTTTCATAGCACATAGCCTTGCACTGTCAAAAATGTCACAGGTTAATGGTACAGCTCAGCTCCATTTATCTTATTCTGACAACTCAACCAACCTAGCACAATCTAACAAAAACATTCTTCCTAGACCAGGTGACATTCTCGGCCTTTGTTCCTTTAATATGGTAGCTGTGAGAGCATTTAGTGTGCAATAACTTTGTACAGAAACTTTTTGCTTTTGGTTTCTTCAGTATTTTCCATTAAGGGCAAGGGTTTTTAGAATTTCAAATCATCCATCAAATATAAATTACTTTCAGTGAACCTGAAGATTATCTAAAAACTATAGAGATCTTGAAAATTTTTATCATTTGAGAGCTGTAAAAAATTACACAATATATTTTTAATTCTCAAACTTTTTGATTGTGTAAACAATATTTTTTAATGCTGAAAAAGCTAATTTTAACATCAGGATTGATATGAGGTCTTGTAAACGTAGTCCAGGTCACTTGGTAAATGAGTGGGAGTATCTGAGGAATATTTCTGTACTGTGTTGATGGAAATTTAAACAAGTTATGACACTTGAATATTTCTAAACCCATTTCTTTGTTCTGAATTTAATATTGAATAATATCTTGCCTTCTCTGTCAAGGAAATAATCATATTAAAATAGTGACTCTGTAATACTTTTCTTCTCTATTTTTGATTGCTCAGACTTGGTAAGATATATTTTTCCCACTGTAATAGAAAATCAATTTCAAAAAAAAAAAAAGGAAAGCAATATTTGAGTTTTAGAAACAGTAAACACATAAATGTGTATGTGAATATCTTGGTATCATTTTCAGAATGATTTTTACATTTTTAAAATAAATTAAGACTGTAGTCCAAAAGATGTTTGCTTCTTATCTGATCACAGAACAGTGAACACTCTATCACATTTTGCATTCATTGCTATTATGTAGTCAATTTTGCAAATGTTTTCATATTTAACTTTTCATATAGATCAGGTAGTCTGTTAACTCTGGAGAAATTGCATGTTTTGAATCAATTTTATAATGTTATTTTTTGTATTTTATAAGATTTTTTAAGGACTAATAAGATAAAAATGACCAGCCACCTTTGAGTTTGAATGCTTCCTTCAATAGAGCACTCTCACAGCTATAATATTTTTATAATATACTTAATTTAATTGTTTTGATATTTCTGCTTTTGATGTGTTAGTTTTATGGGCAAAGCTAATACTTATTTTTGCTGAGGGACAAATATGTCTTTTTTCTTTCTAATCTGAATTTCAGATTAATCTTCTGATAAAATGTGTGAGATGCAGTGTGGTTTAAATGTATACATAAATAATAACAGATGCTAAAGTTATTTTCTATAAATAAAAATGAAAAATCAAAAGAATATAACATTGGGCCAAGAAGTAGAGTTAGTTTTCAACATATTTTACAGTAATTTATGTTGTTTTTAAAAAACTGAACTGTTTTCATCATTACTAAAATGTAGTTAATAACGCTTTTTAACATAATGAAAGTTGCAAAACAGTAGTTAAAATTGCTTCGGGCATACCTCAACAGATTTCAGTATAGTAAAAATAACCACAATATTTTCTTTCAAGATCAATAGGAACTCTAAGAAATCAATGAATCAAATCAAATAGAGCCCTTGGATTTTCTTTTTGATGAATCTAAGCATTATTTTGTAGTTTCACAGCAAAATGTGCATATCCTACTGCATCATTTTGTTTTTTTATAATTAGCCAATATATCCCATTATTATTTTGCACTGATAAACTGAATTAGTTTTTTCTGGAAAATGTTCACATATTTAGATGGATTATAGACCTAACAGATGGTGCTTAATACGTGGATAATTATTAATTTATTTCATAACAACTCAATGTCAGGGAAGATTGATTTATTGTCGGATTAACAGTTTGATATTGTCTGTGGAATAATGGGCACATCAGTTTCACATAGGGCTTTCCTAGGTTTTGTGCCTCTGCAAATTCTGTTTCACTTACAAAATGTCTGTTGTCTTGGCTTGTTAATGATTAATCCCTTCTTGTTTATTCTGCAGTCCTAATTCCTAATCTTAATTCCTTTCATTCCATTATCCTCTTGTATTTCAAGATGCTGCTGCTACTCTCAGATTTTACAGTTGAAATTATTTTGTTGCCAAATATACTTGCCTTCTTTTCAAGTTTAGTGTTTCTTGTAACCCTTTTACTGTTTCAGGCATTCATTCAACCAACAGTTATTGAATACTTACTTGGAGAAAATTAATGTGCTCATTAATTCACTATATTGGCTTAAATCATTCTTCAGATTTTTTTCTGTTATTTGATATGAATAATTGGTATTCTTAAAGTTCATGGTTAAGATTTACAGCTGAGTGTATGCTGGAACAAAACTACTCCTTCCTATTATCTTTATCTTATTTTGTTTCTAAAGGACCCCACACCTGTCTATCAAATGTCTATAGCATGTGTGTGGGTGTGCGTGTGTCTGTTTATCCCAGTTTTTTATCTCAACATTTGTCAGCAATATGTTCAAGTAGCAAAAGTGGTGAATACTTTTCTTGAATTATTAATGAGAGTCATTTATTGTAAATGCTCTTTGCTCAGCATTGTTACTAATTCTATCTTCATAAAGTAGTTTGCTTTCTTATATATTAATAAAATTTGCATGTAAAAATAATTATTTAGCTCTTTCAACAGCACATTATTATATTGATGGCTTTTCAGAGGCTATCATCATCATCATTATTATTATGGGAAACTTCTGTCTCCAACTTTATTTTTTTATCCCTTTGTAGCCCATGCTATACAAAACATATTCAAGGTAATTAACTTACTGAACATATGAATAAATATGGAAGATCAAAATAAGGTAACATTTTGATATTTAAAGACTTAAATATCTAAGCAGAGACAAAATATGCTCAAAGCCTTTGCTTTGCAAAGTTTGATATGAGACTTTTCCTTTAAAAAATTGGGATTGCTACCCCTTAGGATGTGTACAGATTCTATTTTTTAGCAAAAAGTTAATCTAGAGGCAAATTGTCCATGAATGAGAGTATTGTAAAATTTTCCATTATTTTATGCATTACTATGAACAAAAAATATGCTGCCAGTTAAACTCTGGTCCTTAGATGATTTGTTCACTGAGGGGTTTTATTTATCTACTCACACCACTAGGAATAGCAGCTAAGTTCCTGTGTGCACAACCTGTAATAAGTGAATTCTGATATCTATGTGTCTGACAGTAATTATAAGGTAAATCCAGGTTTAGGGACGTTAAAATATGAAAAATAAGTTTCTTGGAAGTGATAAAATATAGTAATGCATATTAAGTGCTAAGTACAGTCCCTGACACTAAATAAACATTTAATAAATATTAGAGTATTATTAAAAAATAGGAAACACAAATTGAAAATATATTTCATTTCCATTGCTTCAAACTTTAAATTTAGTTTTGGTAATACTTATTGAGAATATTTGCAAAAATCTAGACTTGTCAATCAAAACTATGTAGCTTAATTTATTAATATTTACTTGGTCACAGCTTTATTTTTGAGAAAGCTAACATGGTTGGTGAAAAATAGACTCATGCAGTAAATTTATCATCCATCTTAAAAATGGCATTTTATAATGTCTTGTTCAATCTCACAGCGTTTTTATTGATAATCCTGCTAAAATCAGGAGCACTGTCTTTTTTTTTTTTTTTTGAGACAGAGTGTCACTTTGTTGCCCTGGCTAGAGTGAGTGCTGTGGCGTCAGCCTAGCTCACAGCAACCTCAAACTCCTGGGCTTAAGCAATCCTACTGCCTCAGCCTCCCGAGTAGCTGGGACTACAGGCATGCACCACCATGCCCGGCTAATTTTTTCTATATATATTTTTAGTTGTCCAGATAATTTTTATTTCTATTTTTAGTAGAGATGGGGTCTTGCTCAGGCTGGTCTCGAACTCCTGAGCTCAAGCGATCCACCTGCCTCGGCCTCCCAGAGGGCTAGGATTACAGGCGTGAGCCACCGCGCCCGGCCAGGAGCAGTGTCTCTTAACACAAAGTTCTCAAACAGTAGTGTTTCTCCGACTATACTGCACAGTGGGTAGAATGCAAAACTGTGATAATTGATTTTTTATGTCAGCTTGACTGGAACATGGAGTCCCCAGATTAAACATTATTTCTGGTATGTCTATGAGGGTGTTTATGGATGAAATTAGCATTTGAACCAGAGGGCTGAATAAAGTAGATGGCCCAGGCACCACTTAGTCCTTTGAAAGCCTGAAAAAGATAAAAAGACAGAGGAAAGAGGGAATTTTCTCTCCCCACCTGACTGCTTGAGTTTGGACATCAGTCTCTCCTACCCTCAACTGGGACCTACACCATCAGCCCTCTGGTTCTCAGAATTACACCACACATGCACTGCAATGGATCTCCAGCTTGCAGACATCATGCCAGGGGACTTCTCAGCCTCCGGAGTGGTGTGAGCCAATTCCCTATAACAAATCACATTCTATTTTCCTGTTTCTCTGGAGAACCCTAATACCAAAAATTGTCTATGTATCTACGAATAATTCTGTCCTTTAAAAATTTTATTATGGAACATAAAAAGAGAGGGGAAATCCATTTTTGCAAATGCATGCCGAATTACAGAATGTCCCTCAATATGTATGTATAAGAAAACCCCTCAAGATACTATATATTATATTCTGTACTTTCTCTTTTACATAAGAGTTTGAGAAATGTACAACTCTTCTCTAATCAATACTTTTCTTTCAAATTTAGCTTAAATAGGTTAAGTATCCTAGTTTAAATAAAGGGGTTAGCATAGAAAAATTACTTTCCAATTTCATTTTTTAAAAACAATTTTGGAACACTTAGATACCTTACTAAAATAAATATTTTTCATATTTTTAGAATTCCATACTGAACAGGGCTATGCAATGAATCTCAAAGGGATGCAAACTTTAAACCCTAGAATATTAGTGTAGCCTTTATATATTTTGACTGAGTAGGGAATGCCTTTAATTATTCTTAATTTTCCAAATGTAGATTCTTCAATTTATCAGATAACTTATTTTTTTAATTTCATAAATCTGTTTAGTTGATAGCTCTGAGGTAAAATAAAATGAAAAAGGAAAAGGAGGAAGATAAGGTGAAGAAGATGAGGAGAAGGAGGAGGAAGAGGAAGTGGAAAGGAGGAAGAGGAAAAATGCAACATCTTTGATTTAAGAAAATGGAAATGAGAATCCCAGTGAGTGATAGAATATTTTGGAATATTCTGAATTCCAAAGTGAGTGAGATATACCTTGCCCTGGAGAGCGTCATAGTTAAAAAGGAGACTAATTATGAGCATAGCTTATGATATAGCAGAGGGGTGATGTGCACCAAGACACCAATTCTCTTTAGGTGGGAACAAGAGAGAGTTGAGGAAGACCCCCCCACCCCCGAAGGAGGTGATAATTTACATGAGCCTTGAAGAATAACTAGAAGTTTGTGATAATGATAAAGAAGGAGACTATATTTCAGATAAGAATAAAAAGTGTAAAGTGTGAAAGAGCATGACATATACGGGAGACTGCAAGGAATTCAAGGCTATATAGGGCCAGGATCATTATGTTAGAATCTAGGTCAATTTTACTCAAAGTTTTTTGAAAAAAGAGAGTTTATAATAAATTTTGTGGTAGCAAATTAGATCATTGTTTTATATTAAGACAAATTTAAGTATATTATGGAGTAGAGAATAACATTTTGGAGATTTCAAATAAATGATGCCCTTGGAAATGACCACTTTGTCCATATAATTAACCTCAGGCCCTACAAGAAAAGATAAACTTTTCTCAGTGGTTATGGATGCTTTGCTATCATACGTTAAGAACCTCAACTGTAGGTGATAAGAAGTCACTTTCCAAGTATTCTAAAATCATCATTCCACCCAGGATCAGTAATACCGCTGCGCTAGAATTTGTATGAGGGTATCTAATGGGTGTCCACAAATGGCTTAAAGGTTCATGTTTCAGGCTGGTGGGAGGTTTGCTCCATGGACTCACAGTGGGTCATAATTTTAATAATTTTCATTTTAGCTAGAGAGAAGAGGAGAGGAAATTCATAGCTAGAGATTCCTTTTTGCATGCATCTCTGCTATTCATATTCTGTTGGAGAGAGTATAGACATATGTACCACATTTATTCACAAGAGAGACTGGGAAATGCAGTCATAGCCTTGTGCCCAAGAAGAAAGGAAGAACAGATTTTGGTAGCCAGCTTGCATCTATCCACCTCTAAATGATGCAATGATATAAATTATTGGTTAAATCATTTTCTATTTGATTATAAAAACCCTGTTTCTCATAGCCATATTTATTAAAGTTCATCTGCCAGCATTATTAACATTTTTCCATATAAAAAGATATATAAAGATGCATTTTCTCAGATGTCTATTGTATTTGCCTGTTTGGGCTGCTATTACAAAATACCTCAGACTACTTGGCTTGAACAATAGCAATTTAGTTTTTCACAGTTCTGGAGACTAGAAGTCCAAGATCAAGGTTCTGTCCAATTAAGTTTCCAGTGAAAGCTCTCTTCCTGGCTTGCAGACAGCCACATTCTCACTACGTCCTCACATGGCCTTTCCTTGTGTGTACACAGAGAGGGAGTGATCTCTCTCTCTTCTTATTCTTATAAAGCTACCAGTCCTATTGCATTAGGGTGCAACCCTTATGACCTCACTTAACCTTAATTACCTTGTAGTGACCCTGTCTCCAAATACGAACACATTAGGGGTTAGGGCTTCAACAAATAAATTTTGCGGGGATACAGTTCAGTCCATAGAATCCATATTTCATTGTTTTTACCTATGGAATAAACTTCGCTTTTACTTCCCTATAATTGCTCTAATAACTATATTTTAAATTCTGTTTTTAGTAGAAAATATATGTACTTAAATTAGCCCCTACAAGTAATTCTTGAAAATAGAAAGGGTGTCTTCTAAATCTTCAATTGAGCTAACTAAATAGGAATAAGGTTTCTGGAAATAGAATGAGAAACCAAGATATTGGGGCCTTGTCTTTTCTTACTCATTAAGTTTTCATAGTATAATGTAATTATAGATTAGGGCTCAAAAATAATTTATTTGAAAAACCAGCCAAACGTATCACAAATAAAGAGAATTTTCCTGCAACTTTTACAACTCTTATTTCAAAATATTTATTAAGACTTTATTATGTGTCAATTATGTGTCCTAAGCATCACCAATACAACTTCAAAACCTACCTTCACAGAGCTTAAAGTGTACTGTGTGAAATGTACGTGAACTGTCAGTTACAGTAATGTGGTGAAGACTCTGATGTGAAAAGCACAAGGCACTTTCGTAGTACTTAGGAAGGGTGAAAAAGCAGAACCTTAAAGGGGTATGGGAGGCTTTTTGGAATAGCTGACAGTTCCTGAGGGAGAAATATTTAGCCTGGAAATTGTGTGTGTGTGTGTGTGTGTGTGTGTGTGTGTGTGTGTATGTATCTGTAGTGGAGGTGCATTTTGTGTATTGGGTAAAAGAGGACAGGGGAACATTGTTCCTGTTAGAGAATCAACATAGGGAAAGGTCCTGGAAGTGAGAAAAAGCATGGGAATCACGTCAGGATATTATCTTCCTATTATCCATCAAATCAAATCGTGTAATAGTCCTATAGTGAACTTGCTTCAAAATTTTAAAACCCTCTATATGCTAAGATCTACAAAGAGTTTGGTGTTTGACCTTACTTACAAGCCTGACACAGTTTCATGGATGCTGAGCAAAGATACAAAACACCTGGATCTGAGACATAGACCATTCATTATTCAGTAATAGCAGTAGCAAGAGTATCAGCATTTACATTATTTTTCCAATGCTCATTTCCTAAAGGGTGAAATGAAGAAGACCAGGTGAGGCCTGCACATACAGTGAGTTGCATTACAGGACAGGAATATCAGACTTAAGGACTGTTCTTAGATATAGCACCATATGTTTTGATATTTGTGTCTTTTAGTACAGTATTTATTTGGTTAAACCTCACTTTGTCTTTTGATTTGCTCTGTAATTTTAGTAAGGCCAGAGAATATGTTCTACTTTTTAATAAAATATTCTGCAGCATCTTTGCTAATGTCCAGACATAGATGCTACTTAACAAGTACTTTTTAGACAATTGATGCCTTTGGGATGAATACATTTCATTTATGTTTTTAGGGATAATATTAAAAGTAAACAAAGAGGAAATTGGGAAAGTATTGTTCTGTACCTGTTTAGAAGAAGTGTGAGGGTTTTTGTTTGTTTGTTTTTTAGCTCAGGGGCAAGTTTCCTTGAGCTGTCCTCTGTAGTAAATAACATAATAAATTTCTTTTTTGCTCTTACATTCCTAATTATCTAATATTGTCTAGTGTTTTGCTTTCACATGTATTGGCATGTAGAAGTGAGTAGCCCTTCTTATATTTAGGGTTAGATAACCTTATAAAGTTACCTTATAAGTTACCTTATAAGTAACCTTATAAGTTACCATGATAAAGCTTCTAACTAGAACGTCAAAGTGGTGTCTATACTTTTCTGCAGACACTACTATAGGTACTGCTTTTCTATATTTCCTCTTGGACAAAACAAGAGGGTTTCCCACTTGAATTTTGAGATAATCGGATGATACAGGAATCAGATACAAATGTAAACACACACACACACACACACACACACACACACACACACACACAACCTTATATTTTTTCCCTTATCCCATCCCTTTTCTATATTTTAACAGATAAATTGACTTTTATGCAAAAACATTAAGATGATGCTCTCTGTCCTTTATGCAAAAACAGCTTTTTAGGTAGTCTTCAACACTTACTCTTTCATCCTCAATAGAAGGGATGTGTGCACTTTTAGGGAAGGTGAGAAGGAGCAGCTGTAATCAGAAGAGGAAATAAAATGGGAACAAATGACTCCCCAGTTAGGTCCTGTGTCAAGTTATTTGTCACTTTTGAACTGATTATTGTAAATAACTTAGTAATGAATCATTCTACTATGTTCTATATCTCTCATATATGTATGAAGATAGAAATTTATGTCTCACTTATATCTAACACCACTCTGTTGATGAATACCAAGAAACAACTCATAACAAAAGGCTTGCTAGTAATGGGTGCATTGCTGCTATTCCATTTACCTAAGAACAATGAGAATACAAAATACAGAGTAAAAACGCCACCAGAGCATGAGTCTTCAAATTGATTCTGGCAAGTAAGCTCCTTGCAGTGAATGAGGACCACTTGATTAACAATAAAACAGCATTATATTGAACAACACAGTGCATCATGTATTTATACCAAAGTCATCCCTTCAGTTGGCATTAAAATTTTATGGATGAGCTGTTTTCTGAATGAGCTGGAGCCATGCAAGAACTCATTTATTCAAGGTTTCTTATTCCCTGAAATATTTTACATTCTTAATGAGTTGAAAGCATTGTTTCCATATATATTATCTATTGGTATGTATCAAACCACCCAAATGTTTTGTGGCTTAAAAGAAAATTAAAAAAAAAATCTGTCTCTCATGAGTCTGTGAATTGACTGGCTCCAGTTAGGCAGTTCTTAATTGGGGTCTCCCATTGAATTGCAATAAAATGTGAATAGCAGCTGCCATAATCTAAAGGCTTGGCCTTCAATACTGGAAGTTGATGCTGGCTTCTTCTAGTGTGGAAACTGGCTTAACAGAGGGAGCTTCCTAAAAAGAAGCATTCTAAGAGACCCAGGCAGAAATTATAGGCTTTATAGCTGGTTCTGTGTTCTGATTCACTGGTCTATGTCTCTGTTCTTGTGTCAGTGTGATGCTGTTTTTGATTACTATAGACTTGTAATATAGCTTGAAGTCTGATAAAGTGATGCCTCCCAATTTGTTCTTTTTGCTTAAGGTTGCTTTGACTATTCAGGGTCTTTCTGGTTCCATCTGAAGCATAGAATTATTTTTTCTAGATCTGTGAAAAATGATGCTAGTATTTTAATGGGGATTGCATTGAATCTCTAGATCACTTTGGGTAGTGTAGACATTTTAACAATGTTGATTCTGCTGATCTATGAGCATGGTATGCTTTTCCATTTGTTTATATCCTCTGCAATTTCCTTCCTCAGTGTTTCATAGTTCTCCCTGTAGAGATCTTTCACCTCCTTGGTTAAATATATTTCTGGGTATTTTATTTTCTTTGTTGCCATTGTGAAACATATTGAGTCTTTGATTCTCAGCTTGACTATTGAGATATAAAGGAATGCTACTGATTTCTGTATATTGATTTTATAACCTGAGACTTTGCTGAATTTATTTGTCAATTCCAGGGATTTCTTAGCAGAATCTTTGGAGTTTTTTAGATATAAGATGATATCATCAGCAAAAAGCAATAGTTTGACCTCGTCTTTGCCCATTGGGATACCCTTGATTTCCTTCTCTTGCCTGATTGCTCTGGCCAGGCCTTCTAGCACCATGTTGAATAAAAGTAGTGACAGCAGGGAACCTTGTCTGGTTCCAGTTCTAAGAGGTAATGCTTTCAATTTTTCCTTGTTCAGTATGATGCCGGCTGTGGGTTTATCATATATGGCTTTTATCATTCTGAAGTATATTCCATCTATGCTTATTTTGTTAAGAGTTCTTGTAATAAAGGGGTGCTGAATTTTGTCAAATGCTTTTTCTGCATCTGTTGAGAAGATCATGTGGTCTTTGTTTTTGCTTCTATTTACGTGATGAATCACATTTATAGATTTGTGTATGTTGAACCATCCCTGCATCTCTAGGATGAAGCCCACTTGGTCATGGTGGATTATTCTTTTGATGTGCAGCTGAATTCAGTTTGCTAGGATTTTATTGAAAATTTTTGCATCTATATTCATGAGAGATATTGGTCTGTAGTTTTATTTTTTTGTTGTGTCCTTTCCTAGCTTTAGTATCAAGCTGAAATTGGCTTCACAGAATGATTTGGGGAGGATTCATTCCTTCTCGATGTTATGAAATAATTCCTGCAATATAGGTACCAATTATTCTTTGTAGGTCTGAGAAAATTCAGCTGTGAAACCACCAAGTCTGGGGCTTCTTTTGGTTAGGAAATTTTTTATTGCTGCTTCAATTTCGTTGTTTGATATTGGTCTGCTCAGGAATTCAATTTCTTCCTAATTGAGCCTAGGAAGGTTGTGTTTTCTAGAATTAGCTCATTTCCTCAACACTTTCAAGTTTATGTGCATAGAGATTTTTATAGTATTTGGAGACAATATTTTGTGTTTCCATGGTGTCAGTTATAATATCTCCTTTGTCATTTCTGAATGAACTTATTACGGTCCTTTCTCTTCTGTTTCTGGTTAAGCTAGTGAGAGGCCTGTTGATTTTGTTTATCTTTTCAAAGAACCAACTTTTTGTTTCATTAATCTTCACGGTAATTCTTTTATTATGGATTTCATTTAGTTCTGTTCTGATCTTGGTTATTTCTTTTCTTCTGCTGAGTTTGGGATTTGTTTGCTCTTCCTTTTCCAATTCCTTGAGACAATTCATTGAATTGCTGATTTGTGATCTCTCTGTATTTTGGATGTAGGCATTTAAGACTATAAATTTTCCTCTTAGAACTTCTTTTGCTGAATCCCACAGATTTTGATAACTTGTGTCCCCTTTGTCATTAGTTCCGAGAACCTTTTCATTTCCATCTTAATTTCCTTCTTGACCCAATAATCATTCGGCAGTAGGTTGTTTAATTTCAGATATTTTGTGTAGGGTTGAGTGTTTCTGTTGGAATTAATTTCTAATTTTCTTCCACTGTGGTCTGATTTTTGAAAAAGCAAACAAAAACATACACCGGGGAAACAAATCCCTCTTTAGTAAATGTTCTTGGAAAATTGGATAGCTGCATGTAGAAGCCTGAAGCAGGCAGCACTTCTTGCAACTCATAAAAATCAACTCATGATGGATAACAGACTTAACTAAACTAAGGCATGAAACTATAAGAATTCTAGAAGAAAATGTTGGAAAAACTCTTATAGACATTGGCAGAGGCAAATAATTTATGAAGAAGATCTACCTGTGCTGAAAATTATTTGTTGACTTTCTGCAGCTCTTAGAACTAAGTCAAATTCTTCATCTTAGGTTTTAAAGGCCTGAATAAAAATACCCCAGTGCTAATTTTTGAACTTTTCCCAACTATGTGTATGCACACATTGTGTTTTACCTACTGTGTGTGTGGAAGTATCTTCTAGTTACTGCCTCATTACTTTGCTCATACTATCTCATCCTCACAAAATATCTTCTGCATACATCTGCTTCTGTGGGAATACCATCCAGCCTTCAAAGCCCAATTCATCCTTTTCCAGTTTCTTGAGACGATTTATTAGATTATTGATTTGTAATCTTTCTGTCTTTTGCATGTAGGCATTTATGGCTAATGAATTTTCCTCTCAGGACTGCTTTAGCTATATCCCACAGATTTTGATAACTTGTTTTCTTTTTTTTTCTATTCTTCATAGATTTTGATAACTTGTGTCCCCTTTATCATTTAGTTTGAAGAATCTTTGGATTTCCATCTTAATTTCTCCTTGACCTGACAATTGTTCAGCAGTAGGTTGTTTAATTTGCTTGACTTTGTGTAGAGATGAGCGTTTCTGTTGGAACTGATTTCTAATTTTATTCCACTGTGGTCTCTGAGAAGATGCCCAATTCAAATATTGCCTCTTCTACAAAATCCTTTTTGAGCCCTCACCAATATAAAATAGTCATTGGAGATTCAGATTTATTTGAATACTTTTAAAACATTTGCCTTTTTTGGTTTGTATTATTATTATCTGTATGCTTATCTTATTCATGGTATTTGATTTTATGCCCTTTGAAGAAAGGACTTTATTTTACACCTGTTTATATTCCAGCAGCTAGCATGTTTCTGCATGAGGGAGTATTTGATAAATATTTGTTGTACTGAATAAAATCCTTAACTTTGTTTAGTTTGTATGCACTCAGTATCAAAAAAGAGGGAGGTTTGATTAAAAAATCCCACAATAAAAGTAAACTTTATATGTGTGATTAATTGCTTGAGCTTCATGAATTGAGATCACAAAAATATATTAGTGCAGACCCTAGGTACAAAAAAAAGTGTATAATTTCAACCTCTTTTTATGACACAGGTCCTGTTTCTTGTCTGTGGTGAGCGTATCTTGCTCTTCCTCAATAAACTTCATTTTGTGCTGGTTCTGCTAAAAAAATGTGTATAATTTCATTATCCTCCGAAATAATTACTTTTAATGAAGCAAACCTTCTAAATGAGTATTCAAATATTTTGGGCTTTCAGACTCAATTTTAGAAGTAGATAAATACATTCTCTTAGATAACTAATCAAAATGAGTATTTATTTGAGTTCTTCAGTCCCACGATGGTAATTTAAAAATTTTATCAATTTTAATATTATTAAGGGTTAATTATATTTATTAGAATGATTATTGTTTTTCTATTGAATTTCCAATTCCTATTTCTTCTCAACCTTTATTCAATGCAATTTACTTATTAGAATACATATTTAATATATTTCCTTTCTATACAATTCACAGTGTTTGAGTTTTAGACATTTTGTTTCATTACAAATTTGATTTTAAGGCACTGGGATATTTTTCTAAATTTTTCAAAGGAATAGTATGCTTAGGGAATTATTAAAATGCACAAGTATATATCATCTATTTAAGAGGATATTTTCAAACATTTCTTATGATTTGCAACAAATTATACTCTGGAAATCTTAATGTACATCCTGTGAGAAGGTAACATGAATTAGTTACCAGCATCCTGACTGATGACATTCACAGGATTGATGATAAGGTTAGTGTATGCCTTCTGAGAAAAACGTGATTTGGATATTGATACAAGAAGAAAAAACCAATTTGGTGGCAGTGAACCATGGCACACTGGGGTACAACATGTGCTTGAAAGAAATAAAAAGTACATTTTTCAGAATTTTATCCCCTTATCTCTTATTTCACATCATTTTTCATCTTCAAGTGTGATGATCTGTGGAAGAATCAGGTTATCCAAAAAGTGTTTCATTTATTTATAACTACAAAACTCTTCCAAGCTGCTAAAACTTTCTTTCCTTTTGTTTCAAAAATTGAGCAAGTTGGCTTACTCACATAGAGATATTACATAACTTGGTCTTCATTATTATGTAAACTGATTAATGTTAGAAAAAAATGGAGCTGCAAATATTCATCCTTTGCTGTCTGAGTATACCCTTATGTCCTGTATTTGACTGTTTTTTGTGGTCTGATTCCAAATTCCAGGGTTTGCTAGTAGAAATTTATTTGTAAGATATAAATGTTACAATTTTATTTAAATTCTTTTAAAATATTCTGATGAATGGATCCACTTTCTTTAGTTTTAATTTCTTTGTTGTCATACAATTATTCCTTAGTTGCATATTTATTAGTTCTTTAATTAAAATAACTTTCTTCTGTCTTTGAACTATTTTTACTGCTGTTCTATAAACAGCTTGCAGGATTAGTCTGTATGCTCCAGATACTGAGGTGTGGGACTGAAGTGAGTATCTAGATGGAAGCTCAATGTAATTGTTCACTGAAGAATTTCCCCTCCTGGTTTTGATATTGGATGTCTTGTACTTATCCAAAAATAGCAATGACCTATTTTTCTGATGCATTTTAATATAAAGCTAGACAGCAGTTGTTTCATTTTCTGTTCGTCCCTTTTTTTAATGAAAACTCTGAGAATAAAGCTGTATCAGTTAACATAAAATTTATATTTGGATAGCTTTTATGATTATTATTGGCATTTGGATACATTCAGTAAATATAGCAGTTAAAGGTATAATTGTGCGACCAATCAATTTATCATTCTGTACACCTTTTGCTTAGTTATATATACTATGTTTTGATTTAAGCTTTTTCTTTCCCATATCTCAAAAATATTCTTTTCTGAGAAATCATAAGATATTTAATATTTATTGGGGAAATAGATTTATTGATGATTAATAAGAATATAAATTAATAACAAAGAAAAAGACAATTGTGAGTATAATTAGCAGGTGTAAGAGAAACAGAATATATAGGCAAATTAATTTTTACTGTATTAATAATAGTAAAAATTATAAATAGTCCTCTACTTATTACAGGATTGGGTCACTTTTGTCTTCATTTAATATCATTTGTCATGAAATTTGTAACTAAAAAAAAATAAAACTTGTGTGTATTGCATTATGATGTTTATAATTTTTTTCAAGCTTATCTATCACTAAATTGATCTTCTAATCCACTAAACTGATTCAACCCACAATTTGGCAAATGCCAGTGTAGGTACATGTATATTCTATAGGTCTTGGCAGTTTGTGGTGTAGGTAACATTTGGAGAAATATTGGTTCTAAAGTCAATGTTTGACTTACACAATGAAGGGAACCCTGGAGCAGAAGCAGGAGATGGGATTGAGACAGAGGCTGTGGTTTTAGAAGCCAGTGTTCAATGTAGCTGCAGCTCCAAGTCAAAGAGAAAATTATATTAATATCTACAGTTCTACTTACAATAGTTATCAAATAATAAGGCCAAATAAAAAATAATTATAAATTGGGAACAGAATAAATGAAACAATTGTTTTCCCATTGTAGACACTAGAAAGATTCTTAGAGCTACTAGATACAGGAAACAGGAATTTATGGCTGGGCTAGAAAGGTAATGTGAGGAATTCTAGATCAGATTAGCCAAAATACAATTATAATTCTTTGGAACTTTAGTTCCTTCAACAAATGTTTTATGAAATAATCTTATTTTATGAGTATTCCATAGCCACATTAGAGCTATTTTTAAAAGAATTGCAAGGATCTTGTTTCAGGGCAATGGTTGTCCTTCCCCATTTGTCTTTGACCATAGTATTACAATAATCATTTTCCACTGGGTGAACAGCAAAATGAAATTAAAAAACCAATTGATGAGTTAAATTATACATGTTATAATAAGATGTTAGATATTTAGACTTTATAGCATAATTACTAGTTCCAAATTATTTTTGAAAGTGGGCTGAGTCCAGACTTACATGAAACTATTATATGGATTAGTTAAGTATAAAGTAATCTAAGCTTGCATTGCCTGATCTGCTTTTAACATATTTCTGCATTATTCTCTGTAGCCACTGAGTGGTGCCACATATAATTTTGATGTAATTGTTTTATCACTACTGTACATATATAAATTTTGCTGAAACTGTAGCGTTAACCAGAGTATCTTTGACTAATGGGTAATATTGGTTGTCAAAAGCCAGATGCAGTGGGAAAGGCAGAGATTCTGGAGACAGGCTGGGTTTGAATCTTGGTTAAATCAGTTCAGAGTGTGAATTTCCCAACATGGTGATCTTTTCACTCTTTGTGGTGCTTCTGGAACAGCACTGCCCAAAAGAACTTTCGGTGACGGAAAAGCTCCGTATTATCTCTCAATCGAGCAACCAAAGATGGTTAGTGTGACTAAGGAAATTAATTTTAATTAATTTTTTAATTTTAATTAATTTAAATTGAAATAGCCACAAATGGCTAGTGGCTACTCTATTGGACACCACAGCTCTAGCATGTAAAAGTAAAAAATTAACCATCATTACAATCATACCCCAAATAAATAAAATAATGAAAAAAACATTAACTTTTAATCAAAATTTTATAATTTTATTTTTTCTGCTTTACAAAAAATATGTAGTTATTAATAGGAAAATACTGAGGAAAGAATATTTTTACAATTTAGGCACAAATATAAGCTCTGATGCTTACGTAAAATAACCATATCTTCATGAAAACTCAATTATATCACATAATCAGAACCTCCATCAACATATCTGAAAAATTAGTGGGAATAAAGTATTTCATTAACTGGCCCAATCCACATCAAATTATGATTGCCTTAGGCTTAAATATTTACCTAGTATAGAGTAGGATTACATGCATAGAAATTGCTTTCCATTAAAGCAGCTTGTAGTTATTTGGAAGCATTGATTCTTGATTAGTCATTAAAATATAATTTCTTTGAGGAATAATTAATTAATTAATTTTGAGATAGAATCTCACTCTGTTGCCCAGGCTAGAATTCTGTGGCATCAGGGTAGCTCACAGTAATCTCAAACTCCTGGGCTCAAGCGATCCTCCTGCCTCAGCCCCGAGTAGCTGGGACTACAGGTGCACACCACTACACCTGGCTATTTTTCTATTTTTAGTAGAGACGGGGTCTGACTCTTGCTCAGTTGGTCTGGAACTCCTGACCTTAAGCGATCCTCCCACCTCAGCCTCCCAGAGTGCTAGGATTACAGGCATGAGCTACAGAGCCTGGCCTTCTTTGAGGAATTTAAATGACTCTGTGTGTGTGTGTGTGTGTGTGTGTGTGTGTGAGAGAGAGAGAGAGAGAGAGAGAGAGAGAGAGAGAGACTGAGAAATTTTTGTCATGGCTTCTAATTATATAGGAAACCATAAGTGATCAGTCCTTCTTAAATATTAATAATCAAGTAAATAGGTAAAAGAATCTTTAAATTTCCTTTGGAGATAGGTACACAATATTTATTCTAAGTGATGGTCTATCAGATAATCTTTATGGTGTGTTCTATATCAGTGATTATACCAGTCAATGATTACATCATATGATCATTATAACTTGTATTATATTAACATAAATTCCATGTGTATGTTATCTGGTGATTCTGGTAAGTTGTCCTCTAAAATGAGTGAGCGAATGCTGCCTTGTTACTTCATTGCAGACTAAATACAGGCAGTGAGTGTCTGCATTTTGACTGCTGTTGAAGAGTTGCATAATTCTCCTATTACGGGATAATAACTATGTGGAATGGTATTATTTTGAACTTAGGTAATTAGTGTAGTTTATTGCACACCAATATATTAAATACCCATTGAAAAAGTTAATATACTTACCAGAGTAATGAAGATCATCAATATGCCATCAGTCCAAACTTTTATTATGTCTTCTTGCACAATCTGACTGGATGTTTATAATTGGTGATAGATAAATAAACTATTCATATATAACATTCAGTTTTGATGATTGTGTATGTGCAAATCTATAACAACTAATGAGAAATAGTGTTTTCAATAAAAATTTAGTCAATTATAAAATATAATTGGTTTTTAAATTAGGAAGTGTACTCCAATTAGTCTGCAATATCGTGTAAATCTGATTAAATGAGAGAAAATCTAGTTCCATTACTGAAGACCAAGGCATGAGCTTAATGAGTGTGGATCGCCTTAGTGTGGTGCACTTTAAAGCACAGCCGAAGAGTGATCTATACAAGTACACACATGAGTTAAAGTAATTTAAAAGTTTATTTCTTTTATAAAGGTGGCAGCAGTTAAGTGCCAACTTCCTACTTAGGAAATAAAGGGACATAATTTTGAAGTTTTCTCACAATATTCAATTTTAATCCCTTATTAATCCTGTAGGTATTTTAAAATGGAGTTTAAACAAAAGTGGAACTTGTAAAATCAAGCAATAAATTAAAAGCACAGAAATCTTTCAAACAAGACTCGCATTTTATTTACTCTCAGATTTCTATTTAGACATATTTCAAATCCTGGTGTTAGGAGTGAAGCTATTTTTTTTTAACTCCAGTTATAACATTTTACTTTGAATTTTCAAGTACCTAAAATAAGGTAAATTAATTAATTCATTCATTCACTTTGTTTTTCTAAATAGAATAATTAGTAAAAGTAGTTAATGTTTTAACTCATATAGGTGGTGGTGTACATTTTCAGGGTATGTATGTGTACATATGTATTCATGTATATAAATGAAACTCCTGAGTCTCTTAATATGTATAATACTTTTCCATTAATAGAAAAGTAACATTGAATACATTCAGATACCATGTAATAGCCATAACTAATGATCATTACTATCAACTTATTAAAAATATATGCAAATTCTTTTTAGAATTAGGTAAGTGTTTTGTCTATAAATCAGTTTCAGTTTAAATATTATTTACTGTAAATATTTTCTCCTTTGTCAATCCAGAGTTCTTGGCTGAAAACAGATGAGTATTTTATTTTTTAGATAGTATGGATATTGTTCATTTGATGCTAAATGAATAGGAAACTTCTAAATTCTGAAATCTTAATTAATTCTGTCCCACGGACTGTTTTTAATTTTCAGTTCCCAGCCAGTGGGGTACATGGCTGTGCTATAACTCTGAACCTAGTTATCTTAGTACAGAGGTGCTTACTATAGGTAAATTCAGTTTTGGATTGCTATAGTAAGAAGGGCTGTTCTCATTATTAGAATTCCTGATTAGGTAAATATTTACCAAACACTCCTTTTTGTTTGTTTGTTTGTTTTAACCTTTGTTGAAAATTTCAGGGAAATGGGCTTTCTATTATGTGACTAAAAGGGGAAAAACAATCAAAACTCTTGTTTTTTTTCCCTTCTATTACACTCATACCAATAATTCTGCAACCAAATGTATGGGGCTATATTATTCATTTTAAATGAGTTGAGTTCATTTGTTACTATTTGCATTCAGTATCTTTTTAATATGAAAAACATTGATATGTTTCTAAAAGTCAAAACTGCAACGATGTATACGTAGAGAAACATCACACCCCGTAACCTTTTCCCTGCTTCAGCAGGACCCCTACTCCTTGTAGGTAAATCATTTCATTGATTTTCTAGTTTATTATTTTTAAGTTTCCTTTTGTAAAACAAGCATATACATGTATATTTTCTTTTACTACAATTTCTTTAAGCAAAGGTCATATAATGTATAATATATACATATACAATATATAATATATATTTTATCCTTTATTTTATCTGGATATAAAACAATATATCATTTGTCCTTTGCTTTTTACACTTAATGAAGATAACTCCATATCAATTCATAAAAATCTTTCTTATTCTTTTTACAGCTGAATGGAACTTCAGTGTGTAGATCTAGCATAGTTTATTCACCCAATGTCCTATAATATATCTGGATGTTCCGGTGTTTTGCAATTGCAAATAACGCTGAAATTAATAGCCGTGTATAAATGACTTTTCTTATTCTTGGCCTAATATCTTCAGGTTAAATTCCTAGAAGTCAGATTGTAGGGAGAAGGGGCAAACGTAGATAATAGTTTATTTAGATATTGCTAAATTCCATTATTTTGTTATTACACCAATTTGTGTTATTACCAGCAATGTATGGGAGTGCTTATTTCCCCACAGCCTCACCAACAGAATGTACTGTCCAGGTTTTAAATTTTCCCAATCTGATAGCTGATAAATTGTTTCTCAGTATAGTTTTAATTTAAAGGAGATATATATATCTCCTATATGTGTGTGTGTGTGTGTGTGTATGTGTGTGTGTGTGTAATTTTGGTATAGTTATGACTACCTTAAAGTAAGCTATTGTCTTGGGATTTGGGGCAATAAAAATAGTATGAAATTCAGCTTGATAAACTACATAAGGATTTGCTTAATTTTATAAAGTTCAGGGGAGACATTTATCTTTTTCTTTCTAATAACAGCCTTGGGTAGGGGTCTTTGATCTTTTTTATCTTGTGCAGGCTCTTTTAAACCCAGTGGTCCAGGTGACTAGAGATTATCTCTCTGGAATCATGCTTTCTAATTGTTTTGTTTTGTTTTGCTTTGCTTTGGCCTATGGATGTTTCTCTCTTCTCTTACAAATGGACAAAAGAGGAATGTAGAGCTATGCCTCCAACAATACGTACTCGTCCTTCAGTCCAGCGTTACATTGAAGAGGGACATACATCCATGGTTCTAGTATCTGGGAGTCCTTCTCTTCTTAAATATCCCCTTACATCTCCAAAGAGCACCTAGTTCTTCCCCCTCTCAAAGGGCATGGAGTCTTACTCTTCCACAGTCATGTTCTTCTTCACATAAGATTTAGTTTTCCTTGACTAGATGCTTCTAGTACTATGAGAAGGAAAGGATGGATGTCTTTATGTCTGTACCCAAGGTTTACAATGTAGTTGATAAGAGAGCACATTAGACTTTGCATTTAGGCCCATATTCCTAGTTGTATCTCAGCAGAGTATTGTTTCATTATTAGGAAACCATAATTTTCCCAAGATGTTCTCCGAAATGTTAGAATAAGAATTTTAACTCCGACTCATCTGCCTCCAAGACCAGTTTCCACTGTACCATGCTGCTTTGGAGAACAAGTGAGCATCAGAATCTGTAGTCTGGGAGGATGTCAGTTGTTAAGTCCCAGTGATGGGAGCTGACACTGTTTAATTATCACCCTACCATGTGGATTTGTTTGTGAGTAGAAAGGATTGAGAATTGTGGGAGACAAATCACTTGGATCAGCTGAGGGATGTTGCAGAAGGAAGGGGCAAGGAAATTATAGTAAGAATTGAAAATGCTTTGCATACACTAGGCTCTTACTATAGATTTAATATTTATTGTTGAGCAATGAAGAATTGGTTAAAATATTCTTGCTGTTTTTGTTGAAGGGGGATTATGAACTGGAAGTGGCATAGGATACTTAAAGGTAAGATAACTCAGGCAAGAGTAGAAACTGAATCAGTCAAAACTCCAGACTAGAGGCTGGATTGAAGGTTACATATACTGCAGTACTGAGTGCAGAGTAACTAAAGTTTTGGAAATCAGAAAGTTAGGACAAAAGTCAGTGAAGTCACATTTTAGAGTAGTCACAGAATCAAGGAAGTCAGCTGAAGCTGAACAGCTTTTGCAAATTTTAGAGGGCAAATAAAGAACAAAAAAGGATTATAGAAGGATATTGGGCTTGAAACAGTTTCTTCAATGAATGCAAACACCAAGTAAGCTGCCATATCCTATTAGTGGGAATGCTTGACCTCCACTCACTTTATGCTTTCTGCCATGTGTGTGTGGGCCTAGGCAACAGGCTATTGCAAATATTAATAAATTAGTGCACACACTCCTACTTGAAGTAGAAATAAAAATACTGGACTTAGATGTAAAATAAAATTTTGATTGTCTTCTTAACCTAGCTAAGTATATTGTATCATTTTATATATTTAATTTTTAATTTTATAACAATTATTAGTCTTTGGTAATGTTTAAATAATAGATATTATTTTCAATTTTCTAGATTTTTCGTTTTCTTAAAGTAAATGATTTCCCCTTTTCTCATTCTTATTAAGTAGATAATCCAGGGGAAAAATAAATCTCCTTAATGAAATGACTACTGATAATGTGGCACAAATTTATAGCAAAAATTTTAAAAACAGCCTTTATAGAGGTCAGTTGCTCATTTCTTAGTCACTTTAATATAGTTTATTCTAAATCTAGCAATAATAAGGGCATTGTTTTTACTTGTTCAGGCATTTGCACAACCTTTAGTGACTAAGTGATACAATCACAAAGAAATAAACCTTCTTAAGACAAAATGCTTTAAAGAGTGATATTGTATTATTTTTCTGTCATTGTTTAACAGTTTGCCTCAACATTTAGTGGCTTAAAGCAACATTTATTATCTCACAGTTTCTCTGGTTCAGGAATTCAGGTGCGGTTCAGCGGACTCAAAGTCCTTTGACAGGCTGCAATCCATGTGTCCCCTAAGCAGCGGTCACTTCGAGATTTGACTGGGGAAGGATGCTCCTTCTTGTGGGCAGAGTTCACTTCCTCATGGGCTGTTGGACTGAGGCCTCAGTTTCTCCCTGGCTGGTGGCTGGAGGTTGGCCTGGGTTCCTTGACATGTGGATCTCTCAGTAGAGCAGTGCCCAACAAGGCAGCAGGCTTCCCTCTGGGGAAGTGAGCAAGAGAGCCAGAGATAGAGTGTGATGTGAGCAAGATGGAAATCACAGACTTTCAAAACATATTCTCAGGCATGATACCCCATCACTTTTTTCCTTAAACGCAGGTCACTAGGTCCAGCCCACACTCAAGGTGGGGATCACACAGGGTTGTAAATACAGATAGGTGGAGGTCATTGGGACTATTTTAGAAGGCTGCTTATGACGTATGTTTTACTGTACCCTCCCACTCTAAGACGTTGACTAATTATCACGTAGGATTTACATCATCCACAAATCCATAAGTAACATTTCCTAGACTGGCATGTTCATTCTCAACTTTATTAATTAGTAGGCTGTAAATATTTGTTGAGAAAACCTGAACCCATGTGTGGAAGGACACTATATATATGACACTATATGGATTTTATCATATGGTTTGATGTTAATCACAATGTATGGATTTATTAGTCGCAGCTATATGCAGCTACTCTAAAAGATATACTAGAGTTCTCATGTAACAATTAGTCCTTGTTAAGAAAATGCAAGGAAGGCTAATTTGGTTTAGGAAGTAGTGTGTAGGTTCTGCTTTAATCTGGATTTCTCATCATGTGTGACACTTACTCTTATTTCTATGCCTTTCTTCCTTGGCATTGATATCTCTTATTTCAGGATCCTGATTCTATTTGCAAGAAATTCTCAGTTCCTGCTAATGCATTGCTCGGAGGTCACTTTAAGTATAGTCTTTATAAATTGATTTCTACAGAGTCCTTGCTTCCTTTGCTCCAATATGTCCTGCAGAATGCTTGCCGCCTGCATTATTTGTTAACCTCAGGAATAACTTTTGTCTATTTGCTTGGCCCTGCAGCTCCTTCTTTTTTTTGCCTGAGAAATCTGTGTCTGCCCTTGTGTCTTTTCTGCCATCTTATTTCTCTTTCTGATGCTGAGGTTAAGGACATGTTTTACATTCTATTCCCTTTGGCAGGATGAGTCAGTTTTTGGGCATCTGAGTTGAAATGTGATCCTGCCATGTTTGCAGTACTATGACATGAGAAGAATCTCAGGAGTAATCCTCTGTACAGCATTTTACACTCACTCTTTTGTATGCCACATGATGATATCATAGAAATAATAAACATTCTGCTCATCTCCTTTGACAAATGCTGAAAAACTTTATTTCTGTGTCATAATGGCAAATACCACGTCTTCATTTATTTTGACTCCCTTTCTCTCTTTCTCTGATAGCAGAATTGGGAATTATAAATCAAGAGATCTTCTTTACAAGTTCAATTATTTAAATGAGTAATTGTTTCTAGTTTATACAATTTAGTTTTGCACTGGCACAGCTTCCTAATAAAGAGGTTTTTTTAAAAAGGAAATTAATGAACTCTATTGATATATAGGTGTTTGTTTTTTTTTTTTTTTTTGGTCCTGTAACCTTTGATTCAAAGGACTATGGATGTTAATAAAATAAATGCATGCACACTTTTTCAGTCCTAGTTTTAATCTTTTTATTCTTTCAGTCTTATAAAAGATAATGATAGAGACAAGGAGAGACTTATAATTTTATTTCAAAAGTAGGAGAGAAATGATTATACCATTTTTATAGTTACTGTTTGTTTCTCAAATAGAGCTAGATGTCTTATCTTTCTGTTTTAGTTTAATGCAGTAAAATCTTCAAGTTAGTGTTCTGGCTTATTAAAGACTTGTTTTTTGTTGAGGGAATCGCATAAAAATATGCAGATTGTGTGAATTCAGGTGTGTGATGTTTTCAGCAGCCTACAAATCATAAAATGCAATTTTCTCCTTTTAGTGCCTAGTTCATGATACTAAATGGCTTAGAAAATTGTATTAGGTAATTTTCTCTAGTGCATTTGATGCAAATTGCACTAATATTGTGAAGTGCCTTTGTTTAACACATTTTCTTATAAGTTAGATAAATTAAAATTTCTGAAGGATGGAATTGGATCAAGATGATTATGATTAGGAAGATGGCTTATTCCTCTTCAATAACATTAAGTATGGTTAATTTTATGCATTACTGATGTAAACCTAAGTAACTTCACCATTTATTCTAATGACCACTTTCTTGCTTGTCTATTAGTAGATGAGGAGTGCTTTGTCTAATATTTATGTAATAAAGTCTCTTTATTTCTGCAAATGTATGTAGGAGTTGTTAACAGTGTCTTCCATAAAAATGTTTTTATCACTCAGAGTAGGTATTTTCACAGATACCTAACAATGACTCCATTCACTTTAGGAGTTTTTAAAAATTATACTGGAACCTAAAGCAAGAGAAGACTCTATTACCTATATCTATAATGCTCAGGAAAAGAATGTGTGTTGTGTTAAAAATTTATGGAATGAAAAGACTTTTATGGAATAATAAATATATGCAGCTGATGGAGTGGTACAGGCAGGTAAGAATAACTTACTCAGAACAAGAGTTTGTCTCTGTTTTCTCCCACATATAAGGATAAGGTTTCTATCCTTATATTTCTCTATTTCTAGGAGGCTAGTTTTTTTCCATGCTGCTCCCAGTCTGTTCTGTACTACCTATTTTGGGATTCTACTTAGGCAGAACCTGGCATATGTTGCGTGCTTAGCATATAGTGACTAATCAATTAATAAATGTTAATTTTACAAATTAATCTCTGGAGCTATCATTATCCCTTACTCTTATAATAGCATAACCATAAATAATTGTTTTGAGTTACCCTTTTAGGTTAAAAAAAAATAAAGGCATTAATCGTAGATAGTGTGTTATCTACCTCCTTTCTCATCATCATTTTTTCCACAGTACTTCTACTTTTACAGGGAAGAAATCCTAACATGGTAATTAATTTTATAGGAATTTCAATCACTTAGGCAGACTAAGGTTTAAGGAGATCCTGTTGGTATCCTCAGCATCACATCACCTAGTAAAGGAGAAGAAAAATAATTTTCTCCTCTACCTTTCATGAATTCTTAGCTGGGACTCCCTGTAACAAAAGACAAATTAACAAAAGAAAAACAAACAGAAGTTTAATAACATGTATAACTCTTATCTACATGGCAGATAACCTACAAAAGTGAGTAAATCTCTAGAGTAGATTTCAAAGAGTTGTCTTAGACTTCAGGCTTAAATACCACAGTTCTCTGAAACAAAGAAAGAAGGATATGGGGAAAAACCTAGTTAAAACAACATGGCCAGGAAAAGTACCATAAAGCAAGGGAAAACTTTATTTTGAAAATTTAAGTCAATGCTTTCTCCATTGATTAAGAGTCTCTAGTGACTTGATCATCCCTTCTCTTCCTGTGCCAGAGAGGAAGACACCCTTACAAATGGATATTTCCTTTAGAGGTGTGCGTTTGTCTTGCAAAAGTGTAACTTTTCAGAGTTTCTCTTTTGTCCATAGTTTCTCAAAATAACCAGTTCAGAATAATTCTTATTCCATTTCTTCAATAAATGGAATACGAATTATTGTTGGTAACCTATTTATGATGACATATTCTGGTCTTCTGCAGTCATATTTTGGGATGGCATATTCTGAAACTCATCACTAGCCAGTGTCTTCTATTGAAATGAAATGAGATCAAGACAGTTTGCAACCATGCCTATGCAAAGAAAGAGTGACACAATTCTTAAAAATAGATGTTCTTTGAGTGCTTGAGATGAATAGCATATATAGTTATAGTAGTATTATCATTGGAGTCTTAAATTGTTCCTTTTCTATCTCTAAAATTTTAGGACACATAAGTTCAGATATGAATATTGTCCATGGCTCAAAAAATTCTATTCTTATATCACTTTGTTGAGAGATAATTAGAAAATAAGACAGAGAAAAAGCTCAGATTTACCAATAGAACAATGAGAGAGTGACATCAGCAAGATGGTCAACTAAGAAGCCCTAGCACCCCCACCTTTCCCCATCAACACACTGAATGCAGCAGGGAATTCATGGACAAATTCCCAGTTCTCTTTGTGAGAAATCCAGAAACTAATGGAAAGGCTCCTGTACCTCCAGTGAACACAAAACCAGACTCCCTGAAGCCAGCGAGGAGATTTGGGACACACTTTCACCAGAATTCCTACCCCTTGCACGGCATTGTATAATCAGAAAGAGACACCCTAATTCCTAGCCTCTCCCAGAGAAGGAAAGGGTTTGGTTTGTGAGTCCAGTGGCCCAACTTTTCCAAGGGGACTCTCAGATAACTGGACTCTGTCTTGCAAGTCTTGGAGCTCTGCAGTACTATCGCAGTCCAGCTGCCCAATGAGAACAGAGATGATGATTTGGATGTAGATGCCATAGATTCTCATCACTGCTCAGCACAGAGCAAGCCCAAGATAAACCCCAGCTCTCAGCTTCCCCCTAGGGAGGAAGAAGTTGATCTGTGGGTCTAATACCCCAACTTCTTCAGGCTGCCCAGAGCATAGAAAGGCTGCTCAGAGAATGGAAAAATGAAACTAAAATTGTTGGAAATGATTAGTAGAAGATATTTATAATGCTATTTTAGAAGAGATAAAGATAATGGTAAGAAATTAAACATAGACCTTAGAACTGTTAGGAAGTAGGGAGTTGAAGTTGGAGCTTGAATGTGTGAAATATCTCTTACTAAAGGTTTCTCAATAGCCTAAGTATTAAGGTTGGGATAATGGGATTGAGCCAGTACTAAAAATAATGACATATCATTGTCACTGTCATGAGGTTTGGTTTGCAAATGCTGTTGAACAGATTAGCCCAAAGATAGAATAGGTGTAACCAAAGATAGGGTGCTATACCCATAGCTGATCAGAGCTGCCTGCTATTGTCCAGAAAGACTTGGGGCTATGTCAAGAGAGGTGAAAGGGTGTTCCAAAGATATAACAGATCTTGAGTAGCAGAGTAAATTTGAACCCAGTTACCTGACACCCAGTCCAGTGTTCTTTCCAATATGTCCAGATTCCTTTTTACCAAAAGTGTAAGTAAATACTGAGGATTTGGAGTTAAAGAGAAGGCTCATAAATGGTGTGTTTAAATAAAAGTGATCCTAGGAGGTATTGACAATTATCACAGTTTAGAGCCTATATTCATAAAACTGTTTGTATAGCCTATAGCTCAGTTTCACATGAAGAAATTTAGTAATATTTAATAGTGATGGAAAAAGGATAACTTGCCCTCACTGCATCTGTAAGAGTCTGGTGATTGTTTTCCTGAGCATTTGCAGAATATATTATTTTGTAACAAAAATAAAATGGCCATGATATAACTATGATAGAAAGAAAAAAACAATTTCATTTTCTGCTACGATTAGGAATGTTTTCAACAAAACCACTCATTTCAGGTTTGGCCACTTATCTCACAGACCCTTGTTATTAACATTCATGTCATAAAGAAAGAGAATGTAAGCCATTAACTTCTTTTATAATAGAGAAAATTAGAGATGTACTTGAGAACTATAAAGAGGAGCATTGCCATCTACTTCTATAATGGAGGTAGATTATTCAGAAAAAGGCTGCGTGAAAAAGTCTTGTGATTGCAAGTTATTACTGCAATAGAAAGTGATTAAGTGTGAAGACTATGAGTCTGGTTTGATTTGCTTTAAAACAAATAGCGTGGCTTCATCTTTCTCAAGATTCAGGGCCCAGTATTCTCAGTGTTAGATAAAATTATTTCACTAGGCTACTACTATCACGGAGAACAATTGCTCCCATGCTTTTGAGAACTTGAAAGTGTTCTTGTATTTGCTCCACTGTTAGTATTCATATCTGGAAACTCAACATCTTTCATTTTTCTTCTTTACGTTAGACTTTGTTACCCAAAAGTATAATGTTTAAATGTATAGTTGTAATGAAGTTTTAAAATCCAAAGTCTAAAAGTATTCCAAATACCAATAGATTCTTTTATGTTTCCTTTAGTCTATATAATAAATTCATTTTATATGCTTACTTCTTCTGAAAAGAATTCAGCCAGAAAAAAATTACATCTTGATATCTTAAGAACTAATCTTTCCTTTGATATGGTGTCCAGTCACAGAAAGGTGGGATTGCTTAGAAATCAGAATCAGAGCTGGCCAAAATGTGGCAAAGCAGGGACAGAAACAACACCAATTGGCTTGGAAAATTATCTACTGTCCCATAAATTTCTAGACTCATCGTGATTCTAATTGCTAATATAGTTCTTTATTTTATAAACACTTTTTAAAGTGCTTATCCTATGCAAGAACTATTCTGTTTCTCATATATTTATTCACTTCTCATAACAACTTTATGTAGTAAGTGGTTCTTATTTTACATATTTTACAAATAAAGAAATTGAGACAAAGAGAGGTAAAATAATTTGCCCAAATTGTCCCTGATGAGGTCTGAGCTACACAGAACAGAATAGCATACACATCAGACTTGATTTATATATTGGCTATGTTTCCTCTATTTATGTAGACTAATATTAGATTATTCTTTTTTGTCAATCCCAGTACATTCTTAGCACCAGTAGGGTTTGTCAACAACCCAATCCCCAATTCTTTTTGATGTGAACTGAACTAATTTAGATATTTATTATGTTTTATTTGTATTTTCTTTTAAAAATGTGTCTTTAAATTTATCCCTGTTGAATTTCACATTGCTTATATCATCTCATTATCCACCTTTATTGAAATATTAAGAATCTAGACAATATCATATAGCGTGGATAAGGCCTCTAAGGTTTTGCTCATCTCTTGAATGGGTACAATAAGAGATATCTCAGTTTCTAACTGATAGTGAAAATGCCCATAAGCAAGCAACTAGAATACGAGGGACCCACCAATTCTAGGTACCAGCAAGTGCTTCCCTGAATCTATATCTGTTAATACATACTTGACAATTGTCAGATATCCAGAAAAATAATTTTTGTAACAGTAAGAGTGTTATTTTTTTCCAAGTACACAAGTAGGAACTCCTCATTTTGAAATTATAACGGGCATAACGGTAACTACAGTTGCCTAGCTATCAATGACAGAGTAGAGACTAGAACTGAGGTTTCCCTTGAAGATAGCAATAAAGACTGAGATTTATTTTGTTGTAATGCAAACTGAATATTAACAGCATATGTTTGATAAAAAGTGATTATGAAGCCACATTCTAAGAAGAAAAACTCTCAGAAATGGCATAGTGCTGTATTTAGTTGTGTGGATGGTTGAAAGCCCTATTTCATACAGATAGAATTTAACACAAGCTATTTCAAAATAGCTTCCTTTATTACTTTTATTTGGCAATCATAAAAGTATTTGGATTTTTATTAATTTTAAAGTGAATTAACTTCCATTTTAGAAACCATAAGGGATGTTTTCTTCTTCTTCTCCATAGTCATAGCAAATAGTCTTAAAAACATAGGTAATTAAAACTGTTAGTGTTGTAACATTCCACACAGGGTGGTGAATAGCTACAGAACAATCATAAAATTTTCCTAAACTAGGCTATTCCATGTTATAAGCGAAAACCTCTTTTCTGTGTATCCTTTTTTATTCCAAACTATGTCACTAAATTTATTTATAAGATTATGCTATACTATTCTAAGTAATTTTTCATATTTCTTTATTATTTTCTTATTTCTTAGCCATATGATATCCTTCACCCACTAGATTATAAACATTGACACTATTCTTTATTCCTTTTTTCTTATCCTTCTGCCCAAAATACTTGAGGACTTTCTACCACAGATCAGACAACATAATGAATCTTTAGAACTGAGTAGCACTTTGTAGTTTAAAAATACTTTTATAAACATCATTTCATTTAATCAACACAACAACCCTATGTCATAGAGTATAATTTTATTATTTTATTGAAAAGAAAATTGCAGTTCATATAGGTTAAACTGCTTGGTCAAAGTCTTAAACTTAACCACATTAGTTTTCTAGCCTGCCATAATAAATTACCACAAACTTGGTGCTATAAAACAACAGAAATTTATTCTTTCACAGTTCTGGAGGCCAGAAGTCAGAGAACAAAGTGTCAGCAGGGCCATGCTCCCTCTCGGAGCTCAAGAGGAGCTCGCTCTTCCTCTTCCAGCTTCCTACTGCTTCCAGCCTCTGGTGGCTGCAGGAATTTCTTAACTTGAGGAAGCCAACTCCAGTCTCTGCTTCCATCTTCACATGGCCTTCTCTGTCCCTGCGTGGCCTTCTTCTTTTGTTCAGGCACTTATCATTGGATTTCTTTCATATTCTGTTTCTAAAAGAAGCAAAGCCTTCTCAGAATCTGCTAATAGAAGTGGTATATCATGTTAGTACCTCATTCAACATTATTGAGGGGGACATAGTATAACTATAGTCGAATATCACAATAAAAAAAAGATCAGTTTTCAGATGTTAAACTGAAATATGTTTTTATTATCTTGTATAGTAGGACAATTTTAATACATGGATATTTTTCAATAAAATTGTCAATACTTCTGTACAGCTTAGTGTCAGAAATTATAAATTAAAAAATGTGAAATTTTCTCTAACACATCTTATGTTTATTTTAGTATCATCAGAATTTGTGAAATGTTTTCTTTTTGTGTTTAGAAGCAGTAAGTATTTTCAAATTCTAAACAACTGCATAAATCATTTTCCTTTGCAAAAGTTGTACTACTGTCAGAGCAAGAATTCAAGACATAAATCGATAATGTAAAATAAAGTAGGGAATCCAAATGAATCAACAATTAAGTAATGACAAAGAGTTTATTCTGTAATAATAAGTAAATATTTACTCTCTTTGGCTCAGTTCTGAGCACTGGGGATGTGTTGGTGAACAAAACGGACCAGATAACTGCGCGATGGAGCTGACATTCTGGCAGAAGGGCATTAACTTACTTCTCTATAACTCTGGCAATCAGGATGCTCCTATTTTTTTGTTTGTTTGTATTTTGGTTTTGCTTTCATGACCTCAACATCACGCTCTGTTAATTTTCCTTCTGTCTGGCTATTTTTTTTCTTAGTCTCCTTTTCCAGCCTGTGCAATAAAGGTTGATGTTTCTCAGAGCTCTCTTCTAGGCTCTCTTTTCTTATAATTCACACATTTTCCCAAGGATAGTCTATCCAGGCTACTCATTTTTTTTATACAACTAAACTTTCACATTCAAAGAGCTCCCATCCTTGGCTTATTGTACCACAGATTTAACTGCCCATGGACATCTCACTTGGAATACCTTTTCCTCACTACCAACTCTCTTATCCAATCAATTAGAAACTTGTTGACTCTTACCTACTAAACGTTTTTCTACTTTGTCTGCTTCTGTCTATTCTCAATATCAACACCCTATTCACAATCACCTATCCTGTAAAAACTGTGTAAACTCACAGTCTTTAATCTTTTTCCCCACCCACTACCCCTAGTCTATGCTCCATATTGCAGCCAGAGTACTTTCTAAAATTAAAATTTAAATATATTTATCTACTGCTTTAAAACCATTCAAGAATTTCTTATCTTTCTCAGGATAAAGTCCAACCCCTTATCTTGGTGGCTTGTATGTCTGGGCCTTGGTTTATCTCCCTAACCTTTCCCTTTTCATTTTTAGTTTGGACATGCTGAACTTCTTTCATTTGCAGTACTATACTATGCAATTGCTTCTGTTGAATAAGTTAGCATTGCTGCCCATCACTTGAATAATATTTTCAAACCCCTTACATTAGGAATCAGGTATTTCAGAAAGCTTTGCTTGATAACCTAAGTTTGGATTGTGTGTCTCTTATGTATGTCATGGTAGCATCACATACTCATGTACTTCCTCTGTTGTTCCACTTCTCATATTGTAGTGTAACTGCCTGTGGGGTTGGCTGGATGAAGTCAGGGATGATGCCATATCAGTTTATTTCCCACATCTAGCACAATTACTGGCACATAGTAAGTATCACCTAATGAATAAGTGATTATAATCTCTTGATTTAGGCTTTTTCAATGACATGCACTTAATTTTATATCTATTTCTTTATAAGACTTGGCAAATGAATTTTTAAAGTGTTTTTTAGAAATGCTAGATGCAAAAAATTAGATCCATCCTGCTTGTCGGGTTGAATAAAGTAAACTTTTTTCCCCCTACATTTTATTTTTCTACTCTATACTGCAAAGTATACTGCAGTATAGGAACAAAGGAAAAATTATCCTCCCACTTCTAATTGATCAGATGATCTAATACACTGCATAGCATCTTCAGATATAGCTATAGGCCATTATTTTTAAATAGTGTCTGCTAATCTTATTCTGTCATTTTATTTACGTTGATAATATAATACCTTTTACAGTGAATTTTTCGTAGAAAAACATTGTTAAGGACAAATACCTTTTATCTGTATGTAATACTTGTCAACCTTCTAATATAATTGGATTATATTTTTTTCTATTACCAGAAAATGGCCTTTAGAAATATAGGTAAATTAGAGTGCCCACTTGGTTTTGTCATTAGTATTCATTATTTTATGTACTATTACATATCCTTTTAATTTTTCCCTTTCTCAACTAAATGTATCCTTCAGTCTTTTATCATAAAGAGTACCTCATTTTCCTTATGAGAGTAATGCTTTTTCATTGCTTTTCTGGTCTCTATTTTTTTTATATAGCCACCTAAAACAAAGATGACTAAGATGACTACTATAATACTATAGTTAAGATAAAGAGATATTATTGATTTGTAAATTGAGGTATTATGCTATATGTGTCCTATTTCTGGCCTCTTTTAATATGGTTTAATACCTCATTCCATTTTTATTGCCTCTAGGTAGTGAACAAATTTCTTCATTGAATTGCACAAAGAGATACATAAATCTTATTCCTGAGAAAATTACATTTAGTGCAGAGCTCATCAATGTGTATGAGTAATTTAAATTTATTTTTCAAATGTGCTTTGCCTTTATGTATTTTAAATGGATTTTATCAACCTTTGTGTTTCTTAATTACCTTACATTGTTAGGCTTTTTTGGAATTCAACCAATTTCCCTAATCTCAAGAAAATTAAAATAAATTTTGTCTGCAAATTTTAAAACTTCACCTTTTTTCCAGACCATTAACAAAAATATTGAATAGGAGACACACAGTTCTGGATTCTAGACTAACCCTGGTAATTAACCTCTTTGCTTCCTGAGGATTTGAAACTTATTTCCACTCAATTTCTACCACTTAACTTGTTTTTAATGGCTTAGGGCCATCCACAGGGGGGTAGAGGGACCTGAGCAAATCATTTTGCAATCTCATTGCTTAACATTTTTATTCATGTGAAATCCTGTGAATGTTAACATCAAGGACATCCTTAAAGTGTAAAGCTCCTGGGACTAGTGTAAAGAAGGCTGTTTAGAGGTAGCAAACCCATTTCCAAACCCTCCTCCAGCCTTTTCTTTATGAGCCAGTGCTTCCCAAATTTTAGAATTCATAGAGAATCACTTGGGGGAACATGTTAAAAATGTAAATTTCTATTCCTCTCCTTGGATGTACTGAATCAGAATCTAGCATGATTTGGTTGACTCACTTTACCTTTTTAAGAAAAAGGACTAAATGAATTCCCATTGTCCAAGCTTTGCTTCTTAAAGTGTAGTCCAAGGATCAGAAGAATAAGCATCACATAGGAATTTGTTAGAAATGCAGAATCTCAGTCCACTGAATCAGATACTGAATTTTTGACGATACTCTTAGTTGATTGCTTATTAAAATTTGAGAAGCAATCTATAGACCACATTTTGAGAAACTATAGTAAAATCAAACTATCACTTATATCATTTGTAGTACCAGCTGTATATTTCATTTCCTCCTCAACTCCCTTCTCTCCTCTAGCATTTACTGGTTAACCTAGATGTAGACCTTGCAGTATCTGCGGTATGTCTGCTTTCTGCTGGGTACTAAGTTACATGCTGGACATAAATAACTCTTGCCTGACAGAACTTATTATCTAGGACACTATATCTAATTTTTACAAAGATTTTAGTAGAGATTAGGCACTATATCTCCTTTATCCTAGTGTTGCATACATATTTTATACCCTTTAATTTAATATAGTGGGAACTTTAAAAAGCCATGTTCGTTTCATGCTTTCATAATATCCTGGCTGCTTAGGAATCACCCTGTCTTCGTTTTTCTTATAAATATTTTTACCTTATGATGTTGTATTGGACAGCTGTACTTGCTACAGGCTGCTTATATTACACAATTCTCTTCCTCACAACTTTGTTCAATTTTTCTAATCCTCTGGAACAGTTGATGTGATTATTGTGTTTCCCTCATGAATCTCCTTGAAATGTTTGAAGATTGCTATTCCTATTGTCCATGTTAATGTCACTTAATCCAGTGATCCTAACTTACTTTCAACACATGACTCCTGCAATAAACATTATAGCACATACAGTGTGGATATAATCTGCAAATCCTAGATCCTCAGTAGTGCTGTTATCTTAATCTGAACCATACACTTTGTGTGTGTGTTTTCTTTTAGAACTTTTATTTTTGTGTGTGTGTGATTTCTTTCTTTCTTTTTTTTTTTCATTTCAGCACATTACGAGGATACAAATGTTTAGGGTACATATATTGCCTTTGCCCCACCTGAGTCAGAGCTTCAAGCGTGTTCATCCCGCAGATGGTGCGCAGCACACCCGTGTCTCCATAGATTCCATTAACTTTGAGGTCACACATTCTGAGATACTGACTTGTAATGTAATTAACTGGAATTGTATCTTCATAATTTTGTATGCATGGAGCTCTCCTTTTAAATTTATTTCCTAATGAAGTGTATTTGCTTAGTTAAGTTTATTAGGGAACTATTTTATAGATATGTTTAACTTTAACTTCCCGTGACCTCTTTGTAGAGTTTCTGTTTTGGTGAATCATTATAT
Source organism: Lemur catta (assembly GCF_020740605.2). Classification (NCBI taxonomy): domain Eukaryota; kingdom Metazoa; phylum Chordata; class Mammalia; order Primates; family Lemuridae; genus Lemur; species Lemur catta. Next base: position 10,593,165 of record NC_059151.1, on the reverse strand, counting down.
CATGATTAGGGGGGAAAAGGCTCTTCAGTTTTTGTACCTTTTGGAAGTGTTTCTCATTGAAGTATACAAATGTGTGGGAAGTAGAGCACATGTGTCAAGAGGCTGCTAATCATGCCCTACAGGATCTACTGAACCTAACCATCTATATATTTAATAAGTCCCCCAGGTAATTCTTACTAAACTCTGATAACCTTTAAAAGCCTTTACTTGTGCTCTCAAGAAGACTGGATCAACATTGAGGGTCACATAATCAATTTATTATGCTGCAGAATAAAATTATATAAATCTTATGTGTCCAAAAGCATGAAAGGAATGGTGGCTTTAGTAAATCATACATAATTTTGATTGTCACATAAATCTGGGCAGGGTATTTTTTCTCATCACAATTTTGCCATCCAATATAGTAACCTAAATAAAAAAGACAAATATATGTGGCAAAATGAAGGCTGGCATTATTGTCTGGCATGTTTCTTAATTTATTAATATTTATGGTTATATGATTTTTAAAGTTCTTTGAAGCTTAACATTTTATTGCTACCTACATTAAACCTATATTCCCTGCATTGAACGAGACGCTGCTTTAGGTAGGAAAATTGACTCCATAGACTTATGTGCCTTTCTCTTTTCATAAATGCGTTTCTAAGCTGTAAGTAATCAGTCCCTCTCTTTTGTAATAAGTCAGAAAAATTGATTTATTTCTTTTCACATGATTCTGCCAAGGGAATTTCTTCTTTATATACTAAATTTCTTTTCCAGACAACTATGCCTCAAGTGGGTATAAGAAAGCCCCAAACCATTGATGTGGGATCTATCAATGTCTATTAATGAAGAATTCTAAACCTGACAACTTGTTTTCCAGAGTGAATATCTAGTAAATATATTTGCATGAGCTCTCAATGGGCCTTCTAGGAAAACAGAGGCTAGGAACTGATGATTACGTATGAAATAGTGGAGCTCATGCCCTCAGAAGAGAAGGTGAAAAACGACACTCTCTGCTCTTTCCAGGGGTGTTCTTGGTGGGCAGATAATTCATTCTAAGCTAGGAGATATTTGATATATATGGGTACCATGATGGGACACTTCTTGGATCATCAGCAGAGATTGAGTGTAGAAGTCCAAGATGTTGTGTTTTGATTTTGCCACATGGCTATGTCAGCCCACGTTCTCCATGTTCCTACTAAAAGAGGAAGCTACAAATTAGAAGAAAATCTCACCTTCTCAACACGTCTCTCAAGCCTCTACATCATCTGGCTCCTCCCTAGTTGGACCACTCGCTTCCTCACTCACTGTACTCCAGCCACAGTGACTTTTGAATGTCTGTGTTCCAGCATCTACTGCTGCCCACAGGCTCCTTGTCCCAGGTTCTTTTTAAGCTGGTTCCTTCAGGTCTTAGTGTCTCTGCTCAACTATCAATTCTTGAGATGTTTCCCTTTAACTCAATCTAAAGTAGCTTCTATTGTGTCATACTATATTTTATTCATGATATTAATAACTCTCTGTGCTAATTTGTTTACTTACTTGTATTTTTCATTTATTTATCTACTTTCTTCCTCCACTAATACTTAAGATTTATGAGAGCAGGTATAGCAATTAACTTCTGTAAAATAAATTCCCAAATTAAAAAATAGTATAATGTCTCATTCAAAGTAAATATTTAGTCTTCAATTTCATGATATTCCATTGTGACATTTGTGGTCAGTGGGAGGGGCTTCCATGTGGTGATTCAGGGACCTAGACTCCTTGCAACTGGCGCTTCTTCCCTTCCCTAGGACCCCAGAGTCTTCTGTGGGAGTCTCCTAGTGATAGCACTGATTAGTTTCAGAAATAAATGATTGTTTTGTAACAGTGTTTTTGTTATTTTTAAATATTTTTCTTTTATCTGAAGTACTCTAAGAAAGCAAGGGTTATGCTATATTGAGTTCATAATTGTACGAAGGAATGGATATGTTTTATCACTGAGAGTCTACAAACTAATATGAAAGTCAGTGCTTAGCTGAATGTCTTAATTATTCTAGGTCTCTCAGGAATTTTTTAAAATAACCATAAAAAGTAATCCTAATACAACTGACATCTACAATTGATTTATGTATCTCTATATGCATATTTGATGTGATATATATTATATACATATGTATGTATGTATATGTTTGTGTGTGTGTGTATCCCAAATTGATGGATGAAAAGTGACTCATTCATTGAAGTCACTTTTACTCCTTCAATATTTGGATAAGGAAGAAAGGATGCCCACTTTCACCAGTCTAATTTTTTAAAATTTTTTAAAATTTTTATTTCAGCATCTTATGGGGATACAAATGTTTAGGTTACATATATTGCCTTTGCCCTGCCTGAGTCAGAGCTTCAAGTGTGTCCATCCCCCAGACAGTGCACACTGCACCCATTAGGTGTGAATATACCCATCACCTCTACCCCTATCACCTGCTTGACACCTGATGAATGCTACTACTATATATGCACATAAATGTTGATCAGTTAGTACCAACTTGATGGGAGTACCCGTGGTGCTTGTTTTTCCATTCTTGTGATGCTTCAGTTAGTAGAATGAGCTCCAGCTCCATCCAGGATAATACAAGAGGTGCTAGTTCACCATTGTTTTATTCTTCCATATGTATATTTAATAGCTCCAGCAACGTGTTTTCAAAAAACTGCTCTTTACCCATGGAATTCTTTTGCACCTTTGGACAGATCAAATGACCACATAACTGTAGGACTATTACTAGATCCTATTCTCTTCTTTAAATTTTGATTATGAGTTATAATTTGCGTACATTAGAACTTACCCTTTTATCTATAATTGTGTGAATTTTGACAAATGCATGCAATCATGTAACTACTACCACAATCAAGAAATTGAGCAGTTTTCTTAGCCAAATAACTTCCCTTGGGTCCCTTTATAAATAAGCCCTCTGTATCCCTGTAGCCCCTGACAACTACTAATCTGTTTTCTGTGCTCATTCTGTCTTTGACAGAATGTTTTATAAATAGAATCATAAGATAGGTAGCCCTTCTAAGTTTGACTTCTTTCATTTAATACAGCGTATTGGAAATCCATTTGTGTTATTGCATTTTTCAAGCATTGGTACATTTTTATCTTTGAATAGTATTCTATTTGATGAATGTACCACAATTTGTATATCCGTTTACCGGTTGAGGAAAATTCAAGTTGCTTTCCATTTTGAAAAATGATGAGTAAAGCTGTTTGTAAACATTTATGTAAAGGTTTTTGTGTGAACATCTCTTCATTTCATTTGGGTAAATATCTAGTAGTGGATTGCTGGTTTGTATGGCAAGTAGATACTTAATTTTATAAAACATTATGAAACTTTTTTTAAATGGCTGCATTATATTGAATTCCCATCAAAAATGTGTGAATATTCCAGTTGCTCTGCAATGTCACCAGTGCCATTACCAGGTTTGTGTGTTGCTAAAGCACTTCCAATTAATACATAGTGCTGTCTTTCTGTGTGTAATTCTAAATTTCCATCTGAAATCATTTTAAAGATCTTTAGTTTAAAGAACTTCATTTAGCCTATCTTTTAGAGAGTCTGTTGGCAGTGAATTTTCTGAAAATGTCTTTGTTTCATTTTCATTTTTGAAGAATATTTTGCACAGAATATTAGATTGACATTTTTCCCTCTTAACATTGTAAATATTCAGTTTTGTATTGTTTCTGTTCAGAATTTGATAATTATCTCTTCTTTGCTCTTATGTATAAGATGAACTTTTTTTTAAAGCTGACTGATTTCAGATATTTTCTTTTACATTGGTTACAATTATGAATCTTAGTGGTGTTTTATGCTCATCCTGCTTCAGATTTGTTGACCTTCTTGGGTACATACATTTATATTCTATGAAAATTAGAAATGTTAAGTCATTTATTTTAATATTTCTATATTCCCTCACTGATTTTACATTTGAGATTACAGTTACGTATATCTTAGAATGCTATATATTGCTCTGCAGGTCATTGGAACTCTGTTATTTTTTTACCATCTATTTTTTTCTCTCTAGATTTCAGCTGAATAGTTTTTATTGATTGGTCTTCAAGGTCACTGATCTTTCCTTCTGCAGTATCTTTGTGTTTAACCTGATTACTTGAATTTGTTGATCTGTGGGTTTATATTTTTTTATTTTTAAATCAAAATCAGAAAAAAATGCCATTAATTATTTAAATATTTTCTTACTCTTCATTATATATACTTTTTTCTTTAAATCCTTGAATATACTTATAATTGCTCTTTAAATGTCCTTGTGAGCCAACTTCATCAGCTTACACATTTCTGGGTTCATTTCTATAGACTGATTTTTCTGCAGATTATGGATCATAATTTTCCTGCCTTTTGCATGTATGGTAATTTTTTTCAATACTGATCAGTATGACTATTATGTGGTTTAATACCTTGATATTGTTATTTTTCCTCAGATAGTGTTGAAGTTTATTCTGGCAAGCAGCTAATTTATTTGTGGATCAGCTTGATTTTTTTTTTTTTTTTGAGGATTTTTTAAGCACTTTTTGGACTAGAATAGCTTTTATTCTTACTACTGAGGCACAGCTCTCCTTCATTCAACCAAATGCCTTGGTAGTTCAACAAAGTCTCTACACTCCGGCTTGTCTGAACTTGAACTTCTCTCAGCCCTGTGTGAACTCTGGGTACTATTCAGGTTATATCTGCCCCATAATTTTTCTTTCATGATGGCTCTTCACATATATTTATGGAGTCTTACCATATGCACAGATTACTATTTAGACAAAGACTCAAGGGACTCTTTTGCAGACTTTTGGGGCTCTTTTTCACCATAGCTCTCTCCTCTCCAGTTCTCTAAATCTCATATTCTGGCTGCGTCAGGCTCTCTAACTGCACTGTCAGTGTTCTCAGCCCAGAGAGCCCTCGTACTCTTGTGCTTGGGTTTCTGTTCTTTGTACTAGAGTCCAGTAAATACCTCCAGGTATTAACAGAAATCCACGTAATTACAAGGCTCAGTTTGTTTCCCTTTTCTCATGTGTCACATTCCTATATCTGGGCTGTTTTTTAATATCTGCAAATAGTGGTTTCATATGTTTTCCCCTCCTTTTTAGTTGTTTATATCAATAGAACTAGTCTGGTACTGGTTGCTGGCTACTCACTTCATTTTTATCAAAGTATGTCTGTACAGAAACTTAGAGAAGTTTTATATATTTTTATGAGAAATCAAATATCAGGTTTATAATTCATGTCTTGCTACAGCTATTTATATCTAAGTAATAGTCACCAAAATTTACACATTGTTTTTAGGTAGGCCAACATGAGCTTATATATAACCATTGTATTGCAAGCAAAAAGGATTTATAAATGAGTTGGTTGTTAAATGCCATCTTTGACTAGCCTATTCTAATTTTTGGCATAGATGCAAACAATGATCTATTGACCCAAAATATGTTCAATGTTTAAATTCTTTTGTAATTGCAATATTTTAAAAAGCATTGAAAATTAGATATTTTCAAGTGAGGGTAAATTATCCTAAATTAAAAATCCTTCATATGCAGGCACAAATGAATTTAATATTTATGTTTGGGTTTCTAAAGCATATCACAGTACAATTAGAGCAAAATGCTAGAGTGTTCCAAATGTTCACCCTTCTGTAAATAATATCTTCTAGAGAATCACTCTGGTGATTTAGAGAGAAATGAATCATTTTAATAATGTAGTTTTAGAGAATATAGGAATATCTCTGATGAATTATAGTTTATTTTGATTGTTAAATGGTTAATTTTTATATAACATGCAGGTTCTATATTATGACAAGTTTATAATTTGAAAGGTGATTTGCTGTTTTACTCAACTTGAGGTACCAAAGTTGAATCCTTGAAGAAAAGAGGCATGAACAGAGGCCACTATTTAAGAAGAACAAAAAATTCTCAGTGTGAAGAATCATTCTTAGAATGTTAGCCTCAGCTCAGAAATCCAGTGATTGGATTTCAGAGAGAAACTCAGAGGTGGAAACAAGATAACCTTCTACTAGGAAGAATTTCAGAAGCTTGTTCTCCAAAAGAGAGGGTTATATAGAATGAAGATATGCTAGTTCTTCCACTAAAAAATAATAATGGACTTGCTTCCTTGATTTCCATAAAAATAAGATGCTTAGGATAAGAGCACTGATGATCTTTTGGGATTTCAGTGAAACAGCAAGAAGCAAGTTGTCATTAATGTGAAGAGAAGGCAATAGAAGTTAAGGAAGATGAAATGAGGAGCTGCTTATAATTTGAGAAAAAGAATCACAGCAATATAACACAAAATTAACCTTGCTCATCAAAGAAATTTTAAAATTCACTCTCAAGAAAATTAGCACTATAAAAAGTTGTAAATTTTTTTGTTTACCAAAAAGGAACAAGCCTGGCACTACTGTAGTGATAAGTTTAGAGATTTATTGAATAGAGATAACAGTGTTATAATATAAGCACATTAAACAGTAGGTAGCCAAGTTTATCTTAATTTCCTTTGCTCCATATTTTGTTAGCTATTGACGTTTAGCTAGAAATTCCATTCTCTACTCCTGTCACCAAACTTTATTACTTTGTTGAATGCCTGATCAGCAAAAGTATCACCATTCAGAAATCTTTCCTGTCCCATGAACTCAGGTCTCATTCCTCCTATAGAGACTCCAATGTCTTACCTGAGGTTTTAATTGTGTACTCATTATTGTGATTATTTTAATCTCATTTGTGTCTCTCACTTTACTATAAGTCTAAACCCTCAGGATCTGCATCCGTATTGGTTTGTCACTGTTTTGCCAACGTTGAATACAGTGACTGCCAAATAATAGATGTTAAATAAATAAATGGTTAATGCCCATAATTTGCTGTTGGATGAAATAAGGGAATTATTTCAGCCTAGAAAGGACACACTCACTGCCCAATGTTTTTTTTTTTCCTCTGAAGTTAATGTATTTCTGACAATTCCATTTTACAATGGAATCATAGAAAATCCAATAATTACATAGTAAACCATATTGTTACCTTATAAACATTTTTCTAATAAACAATCATTCCTTTCTAGACTGTCAAGTCCAATAAACAACTGTCCAGTCACCCTTTACTGCAACTAATTTGCTGATAATCACAAATTACATTTTACATACCCTTTTCTTGAAAGGATATGGGAAGTATAGTAAAATAAGAGAACTGATAGTTATTTAGCATCTATTATGTGCTTGCTAGGGACTTTATATAATAATTATTTTACTTAATCATTATAGCTACCTTAGGATGTATAGATATGATCTCTATTTTCATAGGTGATGAAAATGAGACTAAATATTTAAAACATTTATCCAGCTAGTAAGTAGAAGAGCCTATATTATAGTCCAAATGTATCTGATACCAAAGATCCTGAATGCTCTGTCCATACTTCTAGCATAGTGAACTAAATTTTGTTCTGAAAATTTCAGGTTATGTGTCTAAGTCATAAAATAGTAGAAAAATGTCAAATACCATGTGCTATTTGTACAGTGAATGAAAATGCTTTGCATTGCATTAAAGTTGTAACTTTAAAGCAGCATGACATTTTAAATTGTTTAACTAGCTGGCTTCTTTAAGGAGCTACTTCAAGAAACTCTTCCATTTACATGTGACAAACATCTTAGGTGGTACAAGAATACATGGTATTTCAAAAAATTAAAATTGTAATATCAAAGCTGAAAAGACTTATGAATGATTATTCTCTCCAAGCTTCTGCCTTGAGACATAAGATTTTTTAAGGTATTCAGTATAGATGATGAATCATTGTCCTTAAGCCTAAAAACCCCTCTAGAATGTACCAGCATTTAATTTATTCTTCATCTGTCCAACCAAAAGGTCTGGGCAGTCAACCTTTTCATTGTCCATCTGTAGGACAACTTCCTAACATCTCTGTGTGTGTGTGCTTAAATCAGCCCTATTTTCAGAGCTAAGACTATTACTTAAGATTAGACAAAGACCGAACATTCTCTGAAGGATGGTTTGTCAGGTTTGCCTAGTGAAATTTGTGTTATTATGAATTATTAAACTTACACTATTTGCCCCTAAAGTAAGTATATTTTAAAACATTGAATTCAAATAGCTAAGTGAATATTATGTGCATTGTGGAAAAATTAATTCTAACAAAGTTTAGTATATAATTATTTCATTTCTACTGGATTCCATTGTAAAACACTGGGAAAAGTGTTTAGCTACCTGAAATTATAAAAGTTTGAAAACCTACAAACAAACCTCCTAAATTCCATGCTGAAAGAAAATTGGTGATGATTATGAAAAAATAGCAACATAACTCAGTGGAAGAAAAAACATGGAAAATATAATTACAGTACCAGCAATTCTGTTAGTATGTATTTTAATACTATAGCATCAAATTATTAAATAATAGTCAAATGTATCAAATTAGTTATTTGTATAAACATTATTCAATTAATTAGATATTTGTAATTATGTTTTAGTGTCTCCTTTCCTCTCCCCACGGATGTAGGTAGAGTCAGGTTTAAAAATATCGTATCCTTTGAATACAAGAGATAGCAAATCTTAGGCTTCAGTTTGAAAGGGTTTCTGGTGTTTTTTTAGTACTGGTATCTATTCCTATTACAACTAACATTTTTCATATGCTATCCTTGTATTGTGTATCTCCTTTTTTTTTTTTTTTTTTCCTTTTTTTAAGAGTCAGTGTCTCACTGTGTTGCCCAGGTTGTACTCTGGACTCGAACTTCAGGGCTCAGCCTATGGAGTAGCTGAGACTACAGATGTATGTCATTGCACCTGGCTTGGGTATCTTGGTTTTAACCTACCTATATTTAAATAATGAATTAAATTTCAACATGGAAAATACTTTTCTTTAAAGTGAATTTCAATTCATTCTTTTTTTAACTTCAGAATTCTGTTTTAGACTACTTATGCATACATGTTAATATTAGCTCAATTTTTAAATATAATCTTTAGTGTAAATTATGTATGAACAAATTAGATCATAAATGTATTTCTGTTGAAGATGAGATTCTAGTTTAATTTTTCAAAAGCCCTTCCAAAGAGAGTGAAATGATGTAAAATAAGTAATGGACCTTTGTTTTTTGTTGTTGTTAATACCAGTTTAACTGTCATATTCATCTCATGGTGTCCAAAGTACATTTTTGAACATCAGTTTACTCATTTGCCAGTTCTAGATAATAATCCTGAGTGGTGTGTAGAGAAGCATTGCTCTGGGCATTGGGTAGCCTTGCTTCTAATCCTAGCTCTTTCTCTAATTATATCAAACTGGGCAATTGATGTAACAGTATATGGGTGGTTTCCAAGCAATTAAATTCGTGGATTGGCCTAACCAACTTCTCAGTTTCCTTAATTCCTCAAATTCTTTGACTAGCTGCTGTTAATTTGTTGGGCCTGTGTTAGCTCATTCATTATTTGTGTAGGCAAACATTAATGAACATCTGAAGGTAAAAAGACTATTTCAAATGCCCCATTCATCATGGAATACATGGGGAAGTGATATATTTAGTTTTATTATTTTCAGTATACTGTTAATAATGTACAATAGTAATAAGTGGTGAACTAACTATATATTCTTTATCACAATGTATACATTGCAATATCACATATGAAATATTACAAAAATAAATTTTAACAACATAAATATAAAATGTATGGTTTAATTTTCAGACATCATAACTAATTTTTTGTTTTTAAAGAAAAATTTGACCCTACACTTGTCTATTCAAACTGAGCAGTTGTATTAATATTATTTCTTTTATTTCATATTTGCACATATTCTACAAACTTAATAAAAAACTCAGGCTCTGTTATTTTAAAATAAAGTTTAGTCTTTAAATTTATTATAAATACAGATGACTTTAATCATTAGCTTTCAATTATCTGTGTAAGATAATTTTTTAAATAAAAAGAAATAATTTTTGTATTTCTTGTGAGTACCCATAAAGATTAATTACATCTTACAACAGATCTGTGAAGTGGAAATATTGTCCTCTCCAGAGCACAAAGCTAAAACTGTCTTAGCAGATTGGGTAGCATTCCTTAATATTCTAGACAAAAAACTGAAAAAGATTCTATAACCAATATGCACACACAGGAAATTTAGAAGAGCTTGACTTAATTACTTGTGACTAAATATTAAGGTAAAATCTTAGCATTTTTTCTTTATTCTTGTAACAGTATCCAAAGGTGGTTAGGATTTGAGTTTTTCTGGCATGTTCACTTAATTATATGGCATTCACAAACAAAGGTTGGTACAAGCAGTCATGCTGTTGACTTGGAGATTGGTCAAGGTTGGTCCATAGTGTACAATTTATAGACTTATTTCCAATCCTTATATAAATGCAAAAATATCTTCAGTGTTGACCAGACTATATCTTTTCTTTTCCTTTTTGTTTTCAATCTGTGGAAATCACAACTATTTGGGAGTATATGATTTTCACAGCATTATCTTTTTGCTATATTTATATTTTTTCTGATTTAGATTTCTAATGATAAATTTCTTTCAGTTTTCACTACCATTATTCATGTCAATGTCCTTAGCATATTATTATGAAAAATTATATGTATCTTCTATCATATTTATATCTTTTAAGCCTGTATTCTATTCTCAATCTAGATATTCTTTCAAAATCTAGTGTTTTATTCATATTTCCTCCCATTTATAGGCTTTCACTGATGTACATTTGTTGATGCATTGAAAACATACCTACTTGTACTAGACCCTCTGCATGTAGCATACAAGATCAAGTCCAAGTCCTTGTCCTGCCCTTTATTACTCAGATTCCGTTCTAGTACCTCCTACTCTGCTTGTCTTCTTTATACAATTATTCCAATTCAGCCCTCTGTCTTTTACTTGTTGACTGAAAATACCATAACCATTCCACTGTCCATGGCCAGAATGTCCTCTCCACTGGCTTAGAAGCTTTCCCCATCTTATGCTTTTTAAACTCTTCATGTGTATTAATTCATTTAATTTTATAACATCTCTATGAAATAGGTACTACTGATATCCCTATTTCACAGATTAGGACATTGAAGCCCAGAAAGGTTAGATAACTTGCTCAAAGTTACACAGTAAGTGAGGTGGAACTGGAAATGGAACTCTGACATTCTTACTCAAGAGAATGATCTTTCAACTAGTTTATTTCTGGATTTACCCATCCCTCGTCCTTTCTCCTTTTTCTTCCTCTCTCAACCTCTCATTTCCTCTTTTTTCTCTTCCCTTCTCCCCATTTACTCTTCTCTCATTCTTTCTGGAATAATCTGAGTTCCCAGCACTGTCGTGTCGTGGTTAGAGATGCAACGTGATATTTGCTTTAATGCCATCTTCTATTCAGAGTTATCATTTACTGAGTTAGCACGCGCTTGACTGGGATCATCCCTCTATGCTGGCATTTGCGGAGGTATCTGCATCTGTATTTGATCCCACTTTTCTCTACAGCTTCCCTCATGATGACAACAACGGTCCTTTAGTGTCTGCTGTATCTATGTTTCATTTTTTAAAAGTCCTTCTTACAATAGGGGAAATTTGGCAGCCCTTCCATACCTTGCTAGAGTTCTGGGCATCTCAGTGGGCTTGCCTACACCAGTCTTTCCTGTGACATGACCTTCTGGTGAGCTTTCTGGACCTTGATGCCTCCCAGGGCAGACAGGGATGACTGATATCCTGCACTCTAGGTCCTCACACTTGCTGGAGATGACAGCCATCCTTCCCACTGTCTTTGAAGGTTTCCCTCCAGCAGTAGTGAAAAGCAGGCACCGAGTCCTTATCGGTTTCTAACCCTTTCAATTCTCTCTCTCTTCTGTGCCCTCCCTTTTCATTTTGTGTCTTCTGTATTGGCAGCTCTGCTACTATTATTATTTTTAATTCTTATGTCTTAAACCCAAACCACTATTTTTATTAGTTTGTTGGTTTTAAATTTTTAAAAGTCAGGAACTTAATGTCTCAATTTTTGGTTCCACTGTCTCTTGGAGTACTAAGGTTCTAATAGCTGGGTCATTCATAGGATAAGAAAATGGGGATGAAAAACACTTCTATGAAAAGATTTTGCTTTCATTCTCTCTTATTAGCATCAGATTAGAAGTAAGAAAGAATGTTGCTGAGACTGAGCTGGTAGGGAGACAGGATAGTGAAAATTTTGTTTTAATGTGATAAAATAGATAATTTTTAGGAAGATATTTAATATTTTTGACAGAAGTAACATATTAATAATAGGCAGTTTATTTGGAGGAATTTTGTTCATTTAGCCTGGGATATGATCAAATGGAGGAGGGAGACTAAGGACAGATTGTTCAGTACTTTAACTCCAATAGCCAATTTTCCCCCTGAGTGGGTCATATTTACAATTTTCTTTAATACAATAATTTTATTGTTCATAGAAGAATAGTGTCTATCTTCCCACTAAAGGTGAAATGATTTTTGAAGACAATTCCATTTTTACTATATTATATACTTCTTAAATGTATACTCATAAAATTTAAAACTGCCAATAACTCATAGGGTTTTAATATGGGATTTGTGTTATCATGTCATAACTTTTAACCTTGTTTTATAAAAAGAAAATGAATACTTGAATGTACCTGCCCTCATTTCTAAGTGACTGTCTCTTTTATTCATGGTTTCTTTCCTCTGATGAGGTTCTCAGGAGGCAGTTTTTATCTGGGTGTTTTTATAGTCTCTTAATTATTCACTGTCATTTTTAAATGGATGCTTCAGGAATACTTGAGTATTTACATACTCTTTGTCACCTTGCTTAACTTTGCATGTCTTGCAGAAGGGTCCTGATAATTATTGTAATAGAACTTGAAAGAAGTTATGTCAGCCCACACATACCATTAGTGCATTAACGTGTCAAAATAGCAGTGAATGACACAGCTCTAGACAGTCTTAAAAGCTACTAATGGCAGACCAACTCTAAGGAATTGATTTGTAAGCAATACTAAGCTATAAAACTTTCTCCTTGATATATAGTTTCAGAAAGCCTTGTTTTATTATTCACCTTATTTTTAGTAGATGAGTAATAGCTATTTGAATAAGTGAGCAATCTATAAAGACAACATGGTTGATGTTCTCTTGGTTAAAGTAGCAATAAAAAACTTCAAATAGGAAAACTAACAAGATAGCAGCATATTAAAATTAATTCAGCTGTTAACATTTAAACTGCAATTTAATCATGGGTTGAATCTTTCAAGTTATTGTTTTGTGTTTAATAGAAATGGATTTGGTAATGTGCCTTGTCAAATGAATAGCTTTTGACACTTAGAATAATTAAAGAGAAATATTTGAAAAGTGAAATAAACTTTACAAATCAAAATTTATGATAATGTAATAAATAAATATATTAGTTTTAAAAACTGAAAAAATATATATTTTGAAATTAAGAACAAAGTTCAAAAGCTAAACGACCAAAGTTCAAAAGCTACAATCCATGTGGAGTTATAGATAAAAACCTATTGCTGTTGTTCTCCATGCAGCACTCAGAGATCCTTATGAGACCTTATTGTTGTTTGGGCCAAGGTGTCTCCCTCCCAGGCAGTTCTCTTAGATCAGGAGCCATTGCCATCTTGTTTACCATGGTAGCTTCCAGGACTAAGCTCAATGTCTAAAACAAATTAGGAGCCCAATAACTATTTTTAAGCAAATGTGTGCTTTCTCAAAGGGAAAAAACATATAATTTTAATAAAAGGCATTTTTTTATGTATCAAGAATGGCACAAAGGATAATGCAAGTAAGAAAAACATACGTCTCATATTTCCTAAAACTTGCTCCAAGTGGACAGCCATTGAAAGAAAAAAAAAAAAACCAGTGTGGTATGGTACACTGTGCATTGCAGTTGACGTTCAAATTTGCGCACAAAACGAAGGGGCTAGATTAGACTATTTCCTAGCTTCCTTTTTGCCCTAAAATTTGTGACTCTGATTTAGGTTTGAGTTCATGGCCAAAGTTACTGAAAATAAATAGAAGTTACTACAAAAAATTGGTACTTTGAATCAATCTAGAAATAGTTCTTTCAGTGGAAAAGGAACCAAGCTCAGGTTCAGGAAGCTTTATAGCTCATGGATTGTATTCCATTGTGAGTAACAAGGAAGGGGACATCAGGGAGACACTAAAGAACTCTGAAAGTTCCTAGAGGGCGTGTAGGGACACTGCTGGACAAAACAAGATGGTTTGCTTCCTTTAATTTTATTTCTTTCCTCCATTCCCACTTTAGTCTTCTATTTTCATGATTTTCATTAAGTATTGAAAATATGGTGACTTTTTGAAGCAATTTATTTAACCAGCTGAACATATTGTAATATTAGAACAAAATATAGTAAGCATTCAACACAATATTTAGATAGCAACAACAAATTATATGTGTGCATATGTATGTACATGTGTGTGTATGTGTATATAAAGTTTGCCTCTATAAAGGAAACAAAAATATTGTTTGTAACTTGTTCTAACAGGCTGAATTCAGTATTTTTTACTCAGTATTACAGTACCTTTTTAGAAGTAAGTGGAAAAAAAGTAATATGGCATGGTTCTAAATTTTTTCATACCTTAAAATTACTTTAAAATTCCTTATTCTAACTTTACAGTATTTTAACTTTACAAACTGTGCCTTCTATCCTGACTTCCTGTTTTAAATTGCTCCCTCAACTTATAATTTACTACTCTGGAGACACTGGTTGACTTTTTATGGGGTGATTATTTTCTAGTTGTTTCTTCTTTCAATTCCCTTTTCTGCTTTTCCCCTCTAAGCACCTACAAACACATGTACATGTCTTTTCTCATTTACTTGATATGTGGTCTTTACAATGAGGCTGTCTTTCTGTGAAAATGAAATTTTATATCTTGTTAAAAATTCCAGAATGCTGTGTCCCAAACGGGTATACATTTCTGAATACAAGACCTTAAATCTGAAAAGCCAGAAGGAAAAATGACTTGCTTGTAATATCCATAACTACTTATAATAATGCAACCTTATAGATTTACGAAGGTCATGATTTACAGGCATGCAAATTCTTGTAAGGTTTTCATCTCTGAAAGTGTTCTATACCCTGACAAAACAGATTTGTAGTTCACTTAATTACAACTGTATCTTCATAGCACTTATTTGTCATATCTTACATTTACCTTAGGGAGATCATATTCCAGATAAATTTCTGGTTTTGCCCAAAGTTCTGATTATTTTGCACTTAGCTTAAGTTCACTATGCATGTTTCA
Organism: Lemur catta; assembly: GCF_020740605.2. Classification (NCBI taxonomy): domain Eukaryota; kingdom Metazoa; phylum Chordata; class Mammalia; order Primates; family Lemuridae; genus Lemur; species Lemur catta. Next base: position 10,577,950 of record NC_059151.1, on the reverse strand, counting down.
AAAAATCATCCTCAGTGTTTATATTCATAACATTTTTTGATCTTTTAGATAAGATACACCAATTGGTAACCACAGGACTTTGCAATGTAATGAGAAGTCCAGGAGAGGGGCATGGCAACTAAAGAAGTTCAGACTGGATTGTGTATATAAATTTTGGTGGTAATAAAAAAGATAAAAGTGTAAGGTAATTGAGGGCTAAAAAAAAATTTTCTGCCAACTGGCACAAATAACTAGGATTCTAACTTTTATTTAAATATCTACAAATAGTATTTGCAAGTATATAAAAGCCTATACTCTTGAAACTAAGAAATCATAAGGGTAAATATGAATGACTCAGTTTTATTTACTCCTAATTAAGTCATACTAACTCATATGCTTTATGAAAAATACTTTTATTGCTAATAAAATACACCTCATTTTTTCTCCTTTTTAAGAAAATAGGGGTCTTACAAAGAACTTCTTCAGTTCTTCACTTGGTAAATACTTCTTTGGGCATCTACTTCCTTAGTGTCCTTGGGTTTGAGGACAACTTTCATCCCAGCCCTCTAGATGTGATCCCTGTTAGGGCCCTCACACTTTATCAATCTACTCTAGGTCCTGTTTCTTCAGATTTCTCCCTCATTTGATTATCTCCTATTTCTTTAACCTTTCCAGCTGCTTACTCTCTCTCTCTTCAGAATAAAATATACTCATGACTCTAAGATAGTTGAAACCAAAAGAAAAACTCCTTCCATGATACATTAGCAAGCCTTAATCTTCCTTTCTTCATGGCCAGTCTCTAAAGAATCGTCCAAATTTACTGTCTTTATCTGTTTACCTTCCAAAAATGCTTCAGCCCGTTGTGGTCTATCCTCTACCACTCAGTGGCAACTGTTTGTGTCAAGACCATCAGTGATTCCTGAAGGCAAAATTCAAAGAACATGTTTTTGAAGCATTGTTTCTTACATTATATATTTTGTTTATTTTATTTTGTTTTTGCAGCACTGGCCACTGTCTGTCATTTCCTCAGTTCTTCTTTGGGGGACTCTTTCTATTTTCCTTAGTTTTGTGACATTGGCTAGGTAGGTACTATAGCACAGTATTTGATTTCATAATCTTGTCAGAAATATCTGGATTCAGTTCTCCTATTTTGCTGCTTACTATCTGGGTTACTGTGGGCACATTAATTGAATTTCTCTAAACTCAGTTTCCTTTTCTTTGAAGTGGAAATGATAATCATATCCACTTCATAGTGCTGTTAGAATTAAATTTCTGAAATATTAAAAAGCTTTGAGATATTGTGATTTATGATAATATATATATAGATAGATAGATATAGACATATATATATACATATATATATATTTGGTCTTCACCTGGTTTCCTGCCGCTCAACTCCTAGGACACTTGCAATTTCCAGAGTGATAGGAGTGTCTTTTGTATGCCAGTGAGATGACTGGTCACTGGGGGCCCCTAGGTAGCTTCAGAGAGGGGACTAGTCACTTGAAAGACTAAGGCATGATTAGAGGGTTGGGACTTTCATTCTCATCCCCCAACCTCTGAGGAGGGGGGAGTGTTAAAGACTGAATTGATTGCTAATGGCCAATGATTTATTCAGTCATGCCTATGTAATGAAGTATCCACAAAACTCAAAAGGACGGGGTTTGGACGGGCTTCTGCATAGCTGAACAAGTGGAAGTTTCTGGAGGGTGGCGTGCCTGGAGAGGGCATGGAAGCTCTGTGACGTTTCTTCTTCACCTTGCCCTATACATCTCTTCCATGTGGCTGTTTACCTGTATCCTTTGTAATATTCTTTATAATAAATGAATAAATATAAATAAAATGTTTCCCTGAGTTCTGTGATCTGCTTTAGCAAATTAATGGAACCAAAAAGGGGATCGTGGCAACCCCAATTTATAGCTAGTCAGTCGGAAGCACAGGCGGTAACCTGTGCTTGCAACTGGCATCCTAAGTGGGGGACAGTCTTGTGGGACTAAGCCCTCAACCTGTGGGATCTGATGCTGTCTCCAGGTAGATAGCGCTGGAATTGAATTGAATTGGGGACACCCAGCTGCTGTCTGCTGAAGAATCGTCTGCAGAATTGCTCTGGGGGTGTGTGTAGGAACCACCACACATCTGGGGTCACAGAAGTGTTCTGTGATATTAAAGCATAATAGGAGAAAGACTTTGGTTTTTCCAATATCACAGGCTTATTATGATGTCTGGTGCATTGCTGAGCCGTCAATAAGTGATAGCTATCATTAATATTCTTAAAGCATGAGGATACTCTTTCTCCCTTCTTCCTTGCTCTTCCCCCCACCATCTTTTCCTTTTCTTTTTCTTTCCCCTTTCATTCCTTCTTTCTCTTTTTCCTTCCCTTTCCTCTTCTCCTTTCCTGTATTCTCCTTTCTTCTTATCTTTCTTTTCCTCTTGTCAGTTTCCTCTCTTTAATGCCCGCATATCCTCCAATCATGATGGCTTTAGCTACCGAAATATCCCCAATCTATTGATCCAGTCCATATCCTTCTCAAGTGCTTCCAAACTGCATATTGAATCTCATGCTAAACATTTCCAGTTAGGGATCTCAGAGGCACCTCAAAGACAGCATGTTCCAAAGTGAAGTGAACCTATCTCACCATTCCCCTTATGTCTGCTCCATTGTCTACTGCTACTACCTTAGTTATTGATGTCAGTCATTTAGTCCTGGAAATTCTTCAATATTACTATTTCTTAAATATGTATCATCTTTTCTATGGCCATTCTTACTTACCTAGTTCATAATCTTATGATTTTCCCCCTAGATTATTACCACTGCCTACTATACAGGCTCACTACCTTGCATCCTTCTAATACAATTTGCAAACTGTTGCCAGTTTGAAACTTTCAAAGTTTTTTTGTATAACTTATCAATTTCTTAATTGTCTCCTATACAATTGCAGAATTAAAAAAAAAAAAAACTTATCAAGCCATGCAGGGCCATCATTCCAGCCTCATCTCTCACCACCTTCCACATGTAACAACTGCTCTATAACTGAAGGATGACTTGAGCTTTTAAAATATGGGATATTTTTCACAGGCTTCTGTCTGTGCTAGGAATTGGTTTTCTTCCTTTTTTTCCTGCTAAATCCTACCAGCCTATGAACATTAATTACAGTAATTGTATAATTGCTTTGTTTACTATATATTTTTATTTTGATGGTTACTGTCTATTTATGACAAGTGATCCTCTAGTGATCCATTTTGGTAAATGTTTGACACATGCTTGAAAATAATTTTTATTCTTCAGGCATTGTGCATAATGTTTTATTAATATATATGTCAATTAAATCAAGTTGGTTAATCATGTTTTTTAAATCTTAAACAGCATTACTGGTTTTTTGTCTGTTTATTCTATCAGTTACTGAGAGAGGTGCAGTAAAATCTCCTAATATGATTACAGATATATATAAAAAATTTCTCCTTACTCCTTTGTTAACATTTTCCATGTATTTTGGAGCTTGTTATAAGTTACATAAAAACTAAGGATTGTTTTATTTTTTTTTGAAATTATTCTTTATCATTATCAATTATTATGCTTTTTATCTCTAGTATTTTTTTTTTACCTTGAAGTCTTCTTAGATATTAATATAACCACACCTCTTTCTTTTAATTAGTATTTTGTGGTACCTCTTTTTCCATTCTTTTACTTTCACTTCTCTGTGTCCTTGTATCTTAAGCATGTTTCTTATAAATATTAATAGTATCTATTAATAGTTGGGCCTTACTTTTTAAACCTATTCTGAGTGTCTCTATTTTTTCATTGTAGTTTTTAGTACTTTTAGATTTCATGTAATTACTAATATAGTTGTGTATAAATCTACCATCTTGCTGTACATTTTTCTATTTCTGCCATGTACTTTTTGTTATTTTTATTTCTCCTTCCTCTCTTTCTTATGGAGTAATCAAGTATTTTTCCATGTTTTGCTCCTCTGTTAGCTTTAATCATATATTATTGTACATTCGTATTTCTTCCTTGCATTCCTTTTATTGCTTATACTTAGGATTTCAATATACATACTTGACTTATTGGATTCTACAAAAGTTAGTGCTATTAGCATTTCCTAAACAATGTTAAATTCATATAACACTTTAGCTTCATTTAGCTCTCTTACCTTTTATATAATATTATGTTGTCACACATTTTCTTCTACTTATGTTGTATGAACATAAGACACTGTAATGTTCTTTTTAACAATTTTTTTCTAGATACCCATAATCACCATTTCTAGTGCCCTTTAGTCCTTCCAGCAGTTTCATCTTTCCATCTGGAATCACTTTTCTTTTGGCCTGAAAAACTTCCTGTAGTATTTCTTATATAGCAACCAATTATCTCAGCTGGGGACTAATTCTCTTCTCTTCTATTTGTCTAAAAATATTTTTACTACACTCTTACCTTTGAAAGATATTTTCACTGGGTTAAAATCTATACAGTTTTTATTGGTTGGAAAGGTGTTTTTTTCTTTAATATTGCAGCACATTTTCCACTGACTTCCATATTTCTATTGGTAAATCAATTATCAGTTTTACTGTTACTGCTTTTATGTTTTTTTTTAGTTGTTGGCTATCAACAGCTTGACCTTGATGTGGCTAGTTGTGGTCTTCCTTTTATTTGTCTTGCTTGCTATTTGCTGATCTTCATGAATTTGTTGTTGATACCTTTTATCAGTTTGGGAAAATTCTTGGTCATTATCTATTTAAAGATTGCTTGTGCTAAAATCTCTCTGTTATCTCCTTTCAGTAGTTTAATTACAAATATGTTAGCCTTTCAGCGTGTCCCATATGTCTCTTGTCTCTACTTTGTTCTTTCCATGATTTTTTCTTTCTATATTTCAGTTAAAAATTTTTTATTGACCAGTTTTTGGTTCACTAATCCTGTCTTCCTCTTTGTCCAGTTTACGGTTACTCTCATCCAATGAGCTTTAAATTTCAGATATTGTGCTTTTCCAATTTTTAGGTGTCCAGTTGATGCTTATATTATAGATTTCAATTTCTTACAGAAATTTTTCATCTTTCCATCAATTCTGTCAATTTTTTAACTTAACTTTTAATAACATATTGATCTTTGCTATTTTAATGTTCTTCTTGGGTAACTCTAGTATCTGGGTCAGTTGTTCATATACTTCTATTGCTTACATTTTGTCTTGATTGATGGCCACATTTTTCTGCTTCTTTGCATGACTAGTAACTTTTGATTGTATGTCAGACTTTGTGTACAAAACAGTAGTAAAAGTTTAAGCTGTATGTTTTGTCTAGCCACAGGGAGGGTTTCCCCATGAGGGGCTAATCACTTCAGTTCAATCTAGGACAAAGCAGGATCAGGCCTCGGTTGCAATTTTAGTTAAGACTTGATTCACCAGTGGTCCATCTTTCCTCCTTGGGCATGACTCTTGTGAGCTGTTGGTTAAAAGCCTGGTAGGTTTTTGTCTCTTTGGCTCTGAAAGACTGTGGGAGATTTGGCATTGGCTTTTGCCCCATAAAGTTTCAAAATATGTAAGATGTGTATTATGTGTTGGGACTCCTCCCTTAACAGTGCTTTGCAACACAAACACAGCAAAATGCAAGAGATTTCACTCTTCCTTTCATATTCAACACCATCATTGTCCATTTACCCATATAAATTTGACCCATGGAAAACTGGCCACATTTGCAGCTTCTTTAGTTTCCAAATAATCGCACTGGATCCATGCACCCACCAAATATTCTGGTGCTTTCTCCTTACTCGAGTAAAAATCCCTTTATGTGACTGCACTTTGATTCTCAGATCACACCAAGAATCAAATTCCCCTAGAGAAGAAAACAGATGGTGATTATTAGACCAAGCCAAGAGTCATTCCTCAGAACTTTAATTTATCTAGTCCCTATTTTTTCTGCAACACTCCAATCTTTAAAAATATGCAACTTTTTCAAATTATACATTTCATTAGTTGTTGTAGTGTGCACATTGGCATTCTGCAATTTACTAGATGCTATCCAGAAGTGGATATTTCCCGTCAACACTTTTCTGAAACTTTCTGTTTGTTCTTTCCTAGGGTTCTTGTAATACTGTAATAATCCACGCTTAACTTTGTCATAGGACTTTTGTCATTTGATAATAATGACTCTGTGTGTGTTTAACATGTATGTGTGTGTGCAGGCAATAGGGGAAATTGGTTGTGTTTGCTGGTTGTGTTTATCTGTCTCTGCCTCTAAACTGTAGAATTTCTAGGGTCATTGTACCCAGCATCATGTCTGTGATGTATAGAAGGTGAAGTGTACATGTGGAATGAATCAATGATTGGCAATTATCTATATACTAGCATGCAGATTATTAGAATTTAGAATCTATGTTTCACATTTTTACTCCTTTAAGTCTCCATGGTCCCAGTATAAGCCGTTATCAGTTGTTGCCAGAAAAATTTAAAATGGCTTGTTGCAAAGGTTTGCCATAAACATCCTTTCTCCGTATCAATGTATAATTTAGTGCCAAAAATTCAATTTTGAGCCTGACAAGAATTTATCAACTTGCCCTGGTACCAATAACACTTCTGCTTCTTTGTATCTTGTACGGTACTTAGCAGACTGCTATGTTCTTGGTAGGCACTTAATGGTATATGTAAAGTGATTGCTAAGGTTTTAATCTTCTTAAATTTTCAAAAATTCTAATAACCAGTTGAATAACATTTGTTACCTGGATTACAGTATTATGATGTTATTTCTAATTCTGAAGCACAAACTACTATTTTCCCCCTTTAAAATGGGTGCCCTCTCTCATCTCTCTAAAGTGTGGCAAAAGTGAAGAAAAACAGTGTCAACATATTCTATTTGCCTGCCTTTATATTCCCTAATGTTAAAAGTGCAGATTTGCCTTTATTTAAAATCAAATTCTAGTAACTTTCTAATGTTAACACCTTAAAAGAGGCTTTGTTTTTAGCTCTTTTTGAATACTGTATGACAAAAATCCTCATTAAGCTATTCTTTATCACACTTCTCTTTCTCATTTTTAATTTCTCTGTGATTCCCTGAACAATGTGCTAATGAAACTTCACTGTTCTATATGGTTTATTTTAAGGCAAGACACTATTACAATTTCTTGTAAGATTTTTCTGAACCTAATTAAAATTTAGAACATCAATACTCATTTTTATAGATTGGATTTCTAAAGTTCATAACAATGAGTAAAGTTATCTTTAAACCTTTAATGGAAACTTTTGCTGTATTATGTAAATTTGCATCTGGAGTTTCTTAAAATTTTCTCATTAATTGGCATTTATTGATGAATTGTTTTTGGCTTCATATCCCTCATGTAGTCAAATTATACTTACTAAATTTTTTTTCTACTAAAACCCTTTTGTTAATTTAAATCACAAAAACTGACTATTTGGGAAAATTAAACAAGTCATCATGAGTTAGTGAGGAATGATGAGGCATTACAAATATATGAAAGTCAGATTCCAGGCTATTTTTATGAAGCTTCCTTCTTTTTTCTTATTCAAATGTTATCTTATTTTGATGTAAATAATTTTGTTAATAGACTATTAAAATAGAGTTTTAATTTTGAAAATACATAAGTGCCTGTCAAATTAAAACCACAATAAAACCTTACTTCTTGTCATAATACAATAGGGTTTAGTTTTTAATTCTGCAATGATATGATGTGTTGAGTGTATATGACAAAATGTTGATTTGTAATTTATTCAAATCTTCCAAGGAAAATGGCCTACTTCATCAGAAATCTTCTATTGTTTTTAGACAAGTTTTTAGATATTGCTTTTTTCTCTTTAGTGTCATCTCTGATTCAACTCATTAAGGTTTTGCAGATACAATGAGCAAAATATAGTTTCTTTTCTTCTTTTATTTGGCATTTCTATGATTAATTACCAGTGAAGTTGAACATCCATTTACATATTAGTCATTTGAATTTCTCCTTTTGAGAATGGTCTTTTATAAGTTTTTCCCAATTTCCCAATGTGTAATTTTTGTTTTCAAATCGGCTTGTGATCATTATTTACATATTTTAGATACTATCTCTTTTCTTATTATGCATATTGCAAATATTTTCTGCTTGTATGTCCAGTTTTCTCTTTCAGTGTTTTCTAGTGCCCATGGTCACATCAATCATTTGGCTGGTAGTTCATAAATTTATTTCAATGCAATTGAACATGGCTCATTAGCTTACTCCTTTTTTGTTTGCAAATTATTGAGATCTTTATGTCCTAATGTACTGTTAATGTTAATGAATTTTCAATAGTTGTTTAAAAAGAATGTATTTTTTTCTGTTTACTGAAGATAAAATTCTTTTCTTTCCATCTTCATCCCTATTTTTTATTCTGTTCTTGTTTCTAACTTTTCTTCTGAGGTCTCCCTCTACCTCTCCCCCAACCTCTGCTGTGAGTTATGTGTATGTTAAAAATGTAAGGAAGCCATATATTAGATAGAGTTGAATTATTGTGATAACCCATTAGATTTACTCAAAATTTCCCTTCACTGTCTCTTGATACACAGAGACTATATACATGTTAACTTTCTTAACATATACCATCTATATCTTTCTAAATGTCTTTTAATTTGCTTTCTGCTTTTGGGAGATAATGTGAAGTCTCCAATTATGAGAGTAAATTTTTACTTTTCTTCTTTTACTGGCATCTTTTTCTGCTGCATGTATTTTAAAACACTATTGCGAGGTAAATAAAGCTTCATGTATTTTATATTAATTTGTCAATTCAATCCTTAATAAAAAGGAAACACATTTGACTTGACATTTTAACAATGCAAAAGTTAGGGGTGCCAACCCCTCTGGCATAATAGAAAATCCACATATGACTTTTGACTCCACAAAACTTAACTGCTAATACCCTACTGTTGAGTGGAAGCCTTACTAGTAATATAAGTAGTAGATTAACACATATTTTATATGTTATATGTATTATATAATGTATTCTTATAATAAAGTAAGCTAGAGAAAAGAAAATATTATTAAGAAATTCATACGAAAGAGAAAATATATTTACTATTCTTTAAGCGGAAGTGGATTGTCATCAAGGTCTTTATCCTCTTTGTTTTCACATTGAGTTGGCTGAGGAAGAGCAGGAAAAGGAAGGACTGGTCCGCATATAAGTGGACCCCTGCTGTTCAAATCCATGTTGTTCAAGGGTCAACCGTATAACTTTTCAATTTAATGCCTGATGCCTTGAATTTTGACTGATAGTAATATGGTCATTTCTTTTTCTTTTGCATGTTTTCATGTTTTTACTTCTTATTTTTATTTTTTCTGGTTTATTTTTAAGGTATGCTTCATGGAAATGACATTTATCTGAAATTTTTAAACATAATTTGAAATATATGTACCAAGAAAGGCTATATTAGCAATTCTTATATTTCATTGGCTTAAAAAAAAACAGTCTATATATTGTATATTTTAGATGTCCATAACAGGTTATCAGGGGACCTCTTCTCTTGTCAGGGACCAGACTATAGGGAACCACCATCTTGAACATTGCCAGTCACTCTACCAGAAGGTAAATAATGCTCTGGAGGGTTTTATGTCAGACATTAATGGCACAACACACATCACTTCCACTTAAAACTCATTGGCAAGAACAAATATGTGGCAACTAATGTATGTTGAGGTGGGGAAGGCAGGTAATGAGAATCTACCATGTGTTGGGAGGCAGACAGCTGGAAGTATTAGGTCAGCTACATAAATGTCTACCAGAGAGGATCTTTGCTTTGATTAGAAAATTATTAATGATATTTTTGAAACTGTTTTCTGTAGCCTTATTTTATGTTTAATATTCAGCATACTTTCTTATAATTTGTTTTTACCTTTCTGCTTCTCATTTGATTGATTAAATTAGATATTGATAATAATACCAATGAAAATCACTACTGGCAAAAGTAGGTTGAGAATTTTAGATTTTTCTGACTCATGAAATTTTTTATTATTATTTTTTATTATTAATTTCCTTTTTCCAGCTTTAAGGTATGATTAACTAATACTAATAAAATGATTAACTAATATTTAGAGTGTGCAATGTGGTGTTTTGATATATGTATACATTGTGAAATGATTTCTATAATCGAGCTAATTAGCATATACATCACCTCACATCAGATATTACAGTATTTGTCTGTGTCTAGCTTATTTCACTTAGTATAATATCCTCAAATTTCATCTATGTTGTCACAAATGGCAGGATTTCCTTCTTTTTTAAGGCCCCAAAGTATTCTATTGTGTTTGTATAGAACATTTATTTATCCCTTCATCTTTTAATGGACACTTAGGTTGTTTTCATATCTTGGCACTTGTGAATTAATGTTGCAATAACCATGGCAGTGCAAATATCTCCCATGTTTGAGATATCTCCCACTTTTTAGATAGTGATTTTATTTTTATTTTTGATAAAAACCCAGAAGTAGGATTTCTGGATTATATGGTAGTTCTATTTTTGATTTTTTAAGGAGGCTTTTGACTGTTTTTCACAATGGAAGTACCAATTTACATTCCCACCAACAGTATACAAGGTTCCCTTTCTTCCATATCCTTGCCAACTCTTATCTTTTGACTTTTTGGTAATTGCCATCTTAACAGGTATGAAGTGATGTCTCATCATGGTTTTGATTTGCATTTCCCAGATGATTCGTGTATTAGTCAAGGCTCTCCAGAGAGACAAAGCCAATAGAATGGATGGAGGGATGGATAGATAGAAAGATAGATAGAGGGATGGATATATAGATAGACAGACAGACAGACAAGAGGGAATTTATTAGGAGAATTGGCTCACATAATTATGGAGGCTGAGAAGTTCCACTATAGACCATCTACAGATGGTCTTCAGCTTACAAGCTGAGGAAACAGGAAAGCCAGTAGCATGGTTCGGTCCAAGTCCCAAGGTTTCAGAACCAGGGAAGCTGAAGGCCAAAGGCCTGAGAAACTGAGGAGCTGCTGGTGCAAGTCTCAAAAGTCCAAAGAGCTGGAGAACTTGGGAGTTTGATGTTTGAGGGCAAGAGAAGAAGGGTGTCCCAGCTCCAGGAGAGAGAAGGAATTTAGCTTTCCTCTGCTTTTTTGTTCTATTTGGACCCTCAGGCTATTGAATGGCGCCTGCCCACATTGAGTGAGGGGGAATCGTCCTCACTCAGTCCACTGATTCAAATGCCAGTCTCTTCCGGAAATACCCTCACAGACATACCCCAAAATAATGCTTTACCAGCTATCTGAGTATCCCTTAATCTAGTGAATTTGAAACTTAAAATTAACTATCACTATTAGTGATGTTGAACATCTTTTTTATACACCTGTTTGGCCATTTGTATGTCTTCTTGGAAAAAATGTCTATTTAGATCCTTTGCTCATCTTTAAATTTGGCTATTTGTTTTTTTGCTGAGTTGTATGTGTTCCTTATATATTTTGCATATTAACCCCTCATTGGATATATGGTTTATAAATATATTCTTCTGTTTTGTATCTTGCCTTTTCATTTTGAGTATTGTTTTCTTTTGTGTGCAGAAATTTTTAGCTTAATGTAGTCCCACTTGTTTACCTTTGCTTTTGTTACCTGTGCTTTTGATGTTAAACTTAAGAAATCATTGCTGAAACCAATGTCAAGGAGTTTTCCCTTATGTTTTCTTCTAAGGATTTTATGATTTCAGGTCTTATGGAGGCCTAAGGATTGCAAGTGGTAGGGTAAGGAGAGAAAACTAAACATGTTTTTAGTATACAGTTATTCAAAAGAAATATACAAATATTTAAGAGGAAATAATTCAAATTATTTAGAATTATAATTTTGTAGGCATAAACTACAATTGGTTCAGAAACTTTAGTATTTAACCTAATATTTTGACTTGTATATTGTCAAATATATGATTGATTCAACTAATCTAAAGGAAGAGATGGGTTACCTCGGGAAGCCTAGATGAGTATCTTTCAAGAGTTTTAAAATGTGGCACTACCTTCGTAAGTTTATTATCACCAGGAGTTTTGTTATTGTCTGAGAAGTTTTATTTTATAGTACAAAAATGGCAGATAAAATTTTGGGGTGGACTCATGGTAAACAAGCTTAGGAGACATATATAAAACTCAAATGTTAATTACAATAAGAACTATAATTGCTAAAGTTACCAAATAAGGCAAGCTACAGGAGATGCCTAATTACAATGAAGGGGTCAGCTTATAAATTTACAATTAGAAATACAACTATTAAAGGGACTAGACACTTGAGTGTGTCCCTAGGTACCATGTGAAAAATGATGTTATAAGCAAAGGAGGTTTTCTGAGCATATAATCAGAAGGCAAATGAGTTATGTGATTTGAAATTTGACAGTCTCAAGATGCTTCCCAAGGATAGTGACAGTGTCGTATTTATTTTTGTATCCTGATTGCATGGCACATGTTAGGGGTTAAAAATAAAGTTAATTGAAAAAATGAACACTCTATAAAAGAGAACATATATATGCCAGGTGCTAAAAAATATTTTATTTGCTGCACTGAACATATATTCCCTTTAAAAATATATTATTGCTAACAGTGACAGCAAGAGGAAAATATCTGTAAAAATAGTAGCTAGTCAATTTTATATAAAATTTTATATAAAAACATCTTCAAAATGAACATATATATCCATAGCACAACTAAATATCCATAATAAATAATAAATTATTAAATATTAATAAATATTCATTGCACAACTCCAGGGCCACCATTGGTGGTATGCTCCCTGGAGCTGTATAATAGAGTAGGACTGATTTGCAGTTAGGGTAATTTTACATTTTAAGAGCAGGAATAAGAAATGTAAAGTGGATTTTTCAAAATATGTGCAACTGTTACACACCAGGTGCTGAAATTACATATGCACAATAGATTGTTATTAGGACAATATTAATGCACAATTTCAAGGCACAACGGTCAAAACGATACCATTGAGAACCTAGGGCCTTTGCATTCTCCAGCATGTAATTAATTAAATATGCCGTATACACATTTGTATCTGAATCCCTCTTTGCTTTTTACTTTTTATTTTGCTTTCTTTCCAGCTATTATTTGTTCAATAATCAATATCCCCAGAAATCTTCAGTCAAGAACTACCAACTTCTATTTTCATCTTCTGGGTTAGATAGACTCAGTTTCTTAAAGACTACATATTCGCTGATGTTGTTCATTTTAGGGATATTAGTGAGCAAAGAGGATAATCATTATAAAAATGGCAATAATGCCATTTGGGGACAGTTGAATCATTTAAAATGCTTGAAGTTTACACTTCCCAAAGTGTAAGAAACTAAAAGAAAAAAATGAAAGCTTTAGGCCCTTTGCATGTCTTTTGGCTCATGTTAAATAAATGCTTTGACTTCTGGTTGGATTGGTACTTGAATGTATTTTATTTTATTAGCTATTTTTAGGCTAAAGACCCCACTCAGATTATCTAAATGAAAAATACTATAGTAATAGAACAAAATGGTGATTTGCAACTACCCTCTTTGTGTTCGAACTTCAGACTGCCACTCTTTAGCTCTTTTACTTTGGGCAAGCCTAATTCCTGTGAATGTTGGGCTTGTGCTGTCTATAACTTCCTTTCAAAACTGTAAAAAGCAAAATGTATTACATTACATCACAGTGTCACTGAATAGTCCCTGGGACATAGTAGATTTTTCTTTTGGCATTCAACTATTAGTAAAGCAAAAGTATTTCTCTTTAACTAAAACATCAAACACATTTCTTTTTTGCTTTGTGTACATTCTGACAATCCCATAGGAAATTTCATATAAATACTTTCATTATTAATGTACTACATTGTATATGATTTTGGTTCTTGTTTTTCTACTTTTCAAATGGATAAAATAAAACATTCAGATGTTAAGATTTTAGAGAATAGAGAGTTTACCAAAAAAAATTTTTGTTTCTACTGTATATAATAATTGGTAATACAGAACATAGCTTAAAATTTAAAAACTATGAGAGATGTTATTTTTCTTATATTATTTCCAATGGACATTATTTAAATTATTCTCATTTTTCAATGCTATTTTTCCCACATTCTGCCCCCACCCCTAAGTTCTATAAAGCTGCACTTAAAATTCTGCATTTAAATGCAGAAGTGTAATTTTGTTGTCTAAACAAAAATCACTTGAGTAGGGTATAAAACATAGACTAGTTTTAGTTATATGAAACAAGAATCTTAAAGAAGTTAATAATTTTTCTCAAATGATCCAAATTCCAGAAGACATTTTAGAGAAATAACCAGAAAGTAGGAAAAAAATCTGTGACTATTTGAAAGTATTTAAATATTTCACTAACTCAAGACCCTTGTACACACTGTTCTTTCCATATAGTGGATTAGCTTATTAAAATGCTGCTTATTGGCTATTTAAATATAGGGAGATACTTACATTGTAATGTAAAATATAAAAAGCAGAGTTATAAGTTGAGTTTTAACTTTTTAAAACATACATACTAAAAGTTTACAAGGAAATACACCAGAATATTTGCAGCAATTAGAATTAGGTACTACCTTTTGAAATATATTTTCTTTTTTTCTGCTATTTTGTTTTTGAATGAATGTTCTTTTTAAAAGTCAGCATTATTTAAAAATACAGGGTCTTCTTATTGGAAGCAAATCTAATTTATTATTAAATATATTATGTATAAGTTCTGTTCATAGTATTTGACTATTTCTGTGGTATAAATATTTCCAGGATGGCTAATTTTAAGATACCAATGTTTAAACAAACCAGCTGGTGGAAATTCTGAATATTTAACAATGGGTGAGCCATTCTGACATACCATTGCAGGTATCGCATTAATCATGCTAAAAACTAGGTAAATAAAAGGAAAGAATCAAATATTTATAATCCTATTACAATTGAACTATCCCCTGGGTAACCAAATAGTATATAAGAAGTATCTCCTTGTAAATTATAACTTTGGCTATAAATGAATCCAAAATAATAAAATTAAATATCGCAAGCTTTCTTTCCTCAATGAATTAATGAATCTAGGCTTTAAGCCTCAATAGAAAATGGAGAGAGAGAGAAAGAGAGGGGAGGAGAGAAAGAGAGAGAGTGCATGCTGTTCACACACAGCACAGGGGGTGAGAAAACAGTGATTAAAGAAATGGATTTTAACCATGTGCTTCAATTTAATCTGCATGCAATTACTGCCTGCTGTATAGGTTAAAGTTGTATGTTTTACCATTCCTCCCCCTTTCTATTTCTGTTGCTATTATTTCTTTGTCATGTTTATATTATAGACTCCCTGGCAATCCTAATTTTTCTAAGTGGTTTGCCCTAGTTCCCTAAATCAGTTCAATATTTACCACCATTCTTCTACTAACCATGGCTACTTCATTTTTTAAAATTTTTGAATTCTTGACCTTTAATTCATCTTTTGTTTATCTGGCTTTTAATACTAAATAGATCACTTTTTAACCATCCAAGAACTCATGAGTTGTCTCATATAGGTGAATGTTTCCTGTTAACCATTATATTAGAAAGGCATCTTGCTGGGGAACAATAATCTTCACTAACAAATTTTTTTCCCATCAGAAATATAAAGAGAGAGTTTCACTGTATTCTGGCATTGAACATTGCTGTGATAAAATTTAAGGACAGCTTGAATAATTTATTCTTGAAGTTGACTTGCTTTCCTCCCTGTATGCAGAGGTATTCTTTATCATGGACATACAATAATTTAACTAGAATTTGTGTAATTTCTGAATGTTGTGTTAAAGTCATTTCTGGTATATAACTTCTTCAGATTCAGTTCTTTATGTCATAGAAATATTATTGTATTAATATCATATTCCTTAATTTTTTTATTTCATTCATCATATTTCTAGTATTTTCCAAATATTTCATTACCTCAGTGAGAATCTTTAATCTCTACTTCCTTCTCTGAATTTCCTATAATTACTTCAAATCTTTCCTTTGTGTCATTTATTTGACTTTTATTATGTTTATTCTGTTTCTTGCTATTTCTACCGTATCCATTTGATTTGACTATTTTGGTTCTCAATTTCTTTAGCAGTGAAATCTTATATTTCAACTCATTTTGTTGTCTTTCATCGTATCTCCGTGGTCCATTTTTATTGACTCTTATTCTTATCAAATTCTTCTCTATCGCAAAATGTTATTGAGAATATACTTTTAGTCCTTGGATTATGTTTCATGGAAGTTGTCTTTATTCTGTATATAATGTTTCATTCTTTTTTTCCTTCTTTCTCACCTCTTTTTCCTTCTTTTCCCTTTTGTTCCTATTGTAGGATGTTTATATAGCTTACATATGGTATTTCCTTTTATTTTTCTTGTATTTTTCATTTTTCTTTCATTATAAAAGTAACCCGTGCTTGAGGGGGAAAACAACATACAAACAAAAAATGGAAAGCCCCAGTTCCCCGCCACCCCATCCACATCTCCCTCCCTAGGGGCAAACTACTGGGTACTGCCTATTATGTCCTAATCTCAGGTTACTCTTTCCCTTTACTGTTGGTTGGTTACTTTCCCCATTAGAAAGATGGGAGATAAAATAAAAAATAAAAGGAGCATTGATTTCTATACTAAAGCACAATATGAAATTACCAGCATAAAGTAATAAGCCTTTGTCCTGTATGATGGCATCCTTGCTTTGTTTACAACCATATTATTAAAAAACAAATTTCCACTGGTTTTTTCTGTTTGGTTTGTGTGTGTGTGTGTGTGTGTGTGTGTGTGTGTGTGTGTGTGTGTTTTCCCCCCAAACTCAGAGCATTTGGAGCTTCCTTCATTCTTCTCATGGTGTGGGCTCCAAGTGCCCCTATTGAATGCCTAGTTTATGAATCTTTCTTTCTAAGGTTAAAGCTTTGAAATTGCAGATTACAGTTATTTTTGATTAGCAAAAATGGAAAGTTTATATGGCTCAAAGTAATGCTCTCCACTTGGCCTTTGTCAGCCAAATCCCAGTACCCAGCTCCTTGTAACTCTCTCTGGTATCTTGATAGTATACTGGAAACCATTTTTTTTAATTTCAAAATATTATGGGGGTATAAATGTATTTGGTTACATGGATTGATTTTGTTATGCTTGAATCAGGGTTATAAGTGTTCCCATCACCCAAATAGTGTTCATTGTACCTGTTAGATAGATTTTTCACCCATCTGTTCCTCTCCCTCCCTTCTCCCCGCTCCCACCTGCCGCCTACCTCCTGCTTGAGTTTTACTTCCCTCTATGCACATGTGTGCTCATCGGTTAGCTCCAATTTAATAGTGTGCATATAATATTTGTTTTTCTATTTTTTAGATACTTTACTTAGGATAATCATCTCCAGTTCCATCCAAATTGGTACAAAAGGCCTTCATTTATCCTTCTTCATGGCTGAGTAGTATTCTAAAGGCTACATATACCACATTTTGTTAATCCATTCATGTATTGATGTGCACTTGGGTTGATTCCGCATCTTTGCAATTGTGAATTGTGCTGTGATCAACATTCCAGGCGCACTCATTCCAGTTAAAGGTATCATACTCCCTTAGTTTTTTGCTCCCTTTACTTTACTTAGTACAGTGTGCCAGAGATAGAAACTCCCAGTAATGTATTCTCGCTGATGTTTCCCTGAATCATGTAAGTTGTTTGTGCTTTCTTGGATTTATCCTGATTTTCCCAGGGCTAATGAGTCACTCCCTTGGTCAGCTTCCCTCAAAATCTCAAAGTATGGATGAGAATTCTTAATCCATCATTCCTTAAGTACTGCTTTTTTGAGGAGAGATGGGAGAAGGTCTGCATGATGCTACTGAGATCATTTGTTTTCTTGCCTTTGGTTGCTACTGTATCAGCTTGGACTTTCTGTTGTACCCCTTTCATAATTTGGGTGTACCCCTTTCATAGTGTTGGTGGTTTTTTTGTTATTTTTATTGCTCATGTTGTTAAATATCAAGGGATGGATATTTTTCAATTCTGTTTTCATCTGTCTTTGCAAGAAGCCCATGTATTATTATGTTGTTTTAAAAAGCCAATGAGACAATAGTTAAAAATAAATTAACAATCTCTGCTACTGGTATGGTTTTGTTTCTTTGTTCCTTATTTTGGTTAAAATGTGTAGCTTTTTGTTGCAAATTTCAAGATCATTATTTTTTTTCAGGTTGCTTTTTACTTTTCCAGCTGTAAATTCTGCTGTGAGAATTTCTAAGTAACATTTTCTAAACTATATAATTATGCGTTTTTCTTTTATTTCAATATGAACATACTTGTTTTGTAATTTATAAAAGCTTTTATAATTAAATAACGCAACATTCAACAGTATTACATATAAACAAGAACAAAAAAGTCTTCTCAAATGCTAAAGCAGATCATCATGAGGAGATTTTTCTCAAACTTAATATAAAAATTGAGGTACATGGATTTTTTATTAAAATTCTGTTAACACCTTACATGAAAATGACATATATCTTTAAAAATAACTTTAGCCACTTAAGCAATATTATGCCTCATGAATTTGTTCTCTGCTATTTAGAGGTGGTCAGCATGCTTTGCTTCAGAAATAAAAACTGAGTCATTATGTGAGAGTTTGCCTAACCCACAATGGACTCAGAAGGGCTAGATTGAGCATTTCTTTCTTGAAATTCTTTCATTTATTAAACATATACCCTTATCACATGCCCTTGTTTTTAGGAAACAGAAAAGGTCCTACTGAATTTTAATCTTTCACTAGGGCTCCCTTAGTAAGTGCTGTCTCTAACTGCTTCTTCCTGTTCTACTTCCTACATACAGTCGAGAGAACTGGTTCTAAGGCTGTCACCATTAAAATTTGTTAAGCCTCAGCATCAATAAATTACACTGAGGCAGCAAAACAAATGGAATAAATAACAGAAAACTTACAGATAATGAAAAATATAGAAATCAGGAGATTGTATTCATGAATATGAAAGAATGAAAACAATTATAGCGATAACTTGCTAATATGTGTTTTCCTTTTGAAGTCTTATGATATTTCCCTGACAGACATTCCATATCATACACTCTAAAAGTATAGCGAAAAGAAGGCAAAATAATGGCCTGGGCACTTGGAGTATTACTGCTTACTTGCCAAAATTTCTAGAAATTCTAACTCAGCATAACAATTTTTTAATTATGTTAATATTTTCCAAGTAATTATCTTATATACTTGGTATATAGTATAAGATAATTCAAATTATATAACTCAGCAACAGAAAGAAACTGGCAGAAATGTATGTTTATTTAAACTAAAGATTTTAAATAAAAGAAGAAATATGCCTTTATTAATTAGGAGATTTCTATTGATAGATGATTTCTCAAAATTTGAAAAATAATTTAGAAAACATATAAGGCAGAAAAGTATTGCCTTTTCCTGTTATATTAGAATTTAATTAGAACAATTTATATTGATGTTACATATTTTGTTTATGTAACTTAACCAATAATGTTAAATAATTGACATTTATTAAGTTACTAGTCCCTTACATACTATAGTGAAATGATTATAATTGGGCATGTAGTAAAGGATATGTTTATCAATACTTTTGTATAATTAATTTTCTTAGGGCAAAGTAGCAAGTAGTCAGAATTGTACATGCTGCCTTCATGTGTTGTGTTGTTTTGATTGTCTTTAATACTTTAGAAGTAATTGAAATAAGTAAAATTTCAAAACTATTTCCTCATTTGTATTTCATTTCATTTTTTAAATTATTTTTTAAATTTCAACAGATTCAGAAGGTACAAGTGTTTTTTGTTACATGGATGAATTGTACAGTGATGAAGTCAGGGCTTTTAGCATACCGTCACCAGAATAGTGCACATTGTACCTGATAGGTAATTTTTTATCTCTCAACCCCCTTCTACCCTCCCTCATTCTTAATTTCAAATGTCCATTATTCCAATTTGTATGACCATATATACTCACCTTTTAGCTCCTATTTATAAGTGAGAATACGTGGTATTTGTTTTCCCATTCCTGAGATACTTCACTTAGGATAATGGTCTCCAGTTCCATCCAAGTTGCTGCATTTGTTTTTATGGCTGAGTAGTATTCCATGGTGTATATATACCACATTTTCTTTATGTACTCATCACTTAATGGGTACCTCTGTTGATGCCATATCTTTGCAATTGTGAATTGTGCTGCAATAAACATTTGGGTACAGGTGTATTTTTGATATATTGATTTCTTTTCCTTTGGGTAGATCCCCAGTAGTGGGATTGCTGGATCAAATGGTAGGTCTACTTTTAGTTCTTTGAGGAATCTACATACTGTTTTCCATAGAGGTTGTACTAATTTACAGTGAAAAACGAACACTCATTTGTATTTTAAATAATGCTTATTTTTCTTGTACATCTCATCTTAAATAATGCTTCTTTTTTGCTATGTAAAATGCTAACAGGAACTTCTGCTTTTTTTAAAAAAAAGATGGAATTAAACATAAAAAATCGGTTAGTTATTTTTCTTAGCATTTTAATATGAGTATTACTTTTCTCATGGAGTCATAAACTTCTCTCTAAAGTATAACAGCAGAAAGACAAACAACTTCTGAAGAAATATTTGGCAAATAAAATGAATACCCCATAGTGAGTCTCACCTTTTAACAAAGTCAAAGAACAACGGAAGGTATATTTGTAAGAGATTATTAGATAAGAGAAATGATTCATACACTGCTGGGATACACATATTACTCTGTGGGAACTTCCTTCAGAGTTAGGATGCTTCAGAGAGAATGTGCTAAACTGTACGGAGACCTACATAAACATAGGGGACACACATATGACTTTCCAACAGAAAGATCATTTTATTTTCCAAACCTAATGTTTTCTTGCTACCTTCTAGATTATGCAGTCTATTTCACTGGGTAACCATGGCAGTGCAGTAATTCTCAAGTTAAAGCTTTTCATGAAACAAAGCCTACATTTTTTTCTAGCAGCAGGAAACATTTGACTGAAAAGCAAATCACAATCTTTCGAGACTAGATGCATGCTGTGTAATTCTGAGTTCAGCATGTGTCTTGCTGGGGTGTTTCATAAATTCTTTTTTTCCTGAGCCAGCTCTATTTTGTCTGCCTAGAGATACAAAAGACACTCTGTTCAACTGTTAAAGCTCCATATTGACCTAGGCAAGAACTTGTAATTGTTAAAAATCAAATTAAAAATTGCAAATTATTTTTGCTGTTCTCTGTATGATATATTATTATGGAAAATACTTTCTTTTTGGGCATATAAGTAGGTTCTTGTAAGTTAGTTTTCCACCTTAGGGTAATAAAATGAAAGCAGAAAATGATACCAGTAAAAGAGTTTGCCTTTATTAGTGGTAGTCACCTATAATTTATAAAACACATTTGTGTTTGCTCTTATTTTTCAACGTATGTACACATGTATGTGTGTGTAAATCATTTTTGGTATTTATTTAATATATACATGAAATTTGAAAAGCACAAAAAACAATTTCTCTTTCTTTTCTTAATAGTAAAATTTAAGGGAAAAAACCCAGCAAGTATTTAGACTCATGTGGATAATAGCTATTTATTGATATATACAGATATTAACAAGCTCAATAAAATAAATTACTTCTGCTTTTTAAATTTTTTACTAAACTCCTTAGAATTCAATGGAAACTTAAAATTTGGCTTACTTTATAGTTCAACTGGATGTTTTGCTTTTGTCCTAGATGTCCCTCTCACCAGCATTTAATTTAGACTGTTTGGCAAAATTAGTTGCTTTACTGCTGAGAGATTGTTTCTTTTTAGTGTTGTAAATACAGGTAATTCATACAGTGTTCACCTGCATTTTTTAGATTTTGAGATCTAAATTAGTTTTTCAAATTGAACTGCCAAGTATATCCTTCCAAAGAAGGAGATAGGATATTGCCTTATGGAATTTAAACACTAAGTTGATACTAGAAAGATAACTCACAAAGAGTAGCTTTTTCAATAAAAAATAGACAAAAATTAGTTATTTTAAGGCTAATATTTCATTTGTAATATTTAATATGCAATTTAAAATTTTAGTATTACAAACTGATGTTTTTTATTTGTGTACCAGATTTTATTCCATATTTTAGCTTAATGAGAAACTGGGAAACCTGGAGATAAGAAGACAGGAAACATAGAAATGCATAAGTAAAATTTGGTGTCTTAAAAAATAGGAATAAACAAGTAGGCATAATAGGATAAGAGAAAGGAAAAATGAAAACAGAATAAGAAATATTTTATGTACAAAACAAAAAGGACTCAACCAGTAGAAGTGTATGGTCTATCATGATTTTTTGCCTTTTAAAATATTTACTAAATATCTATAAATATTCAACTGTTCTCTGAAAGAAACACTATAAAAGTATGTGTTCTGCGTATTTGTTATAAAGATTAACTGAAAAACTATCATTTGTTAGCTGTATTAGAAACATTTATCAAATGTTTTCCATTATCTTTTTTCTTATTTATTTTAACAACAGTGGGTATGGTTTAAGATTTAGTATGCCAGTATAAGTATGTGGCATATGTATTTTCTTTATTTTGGATCACTCTATGTATTTAATTATTATGATGGTAAATTGCTAATGTCACATTGCATAAAAGCTTGTGGGATAAGAAATATTGTTGTAGCTGTCACTGAAAATACAGTCTAAGACACTCTCTGACCATAAATATTCAAATCCTTCCTATGTAAAAAAGCCTTACTGCTCCTCCAAAACTCTCATCTCATTATAGCATTGGCTTGAAGTCTATTATCTCATCATGTGAGTCATATCAATTTATGAATGATGACTCTCAGGGCTTGCTACCTCAAGTGCAGCTCCTTGGAGTTTCTCAATCCAAATTCAAACTAGAAAGACAATTTATTTGCCCTCCCTTCATTCATCCTCTAATGGGGAAGCAAAGACCAGGATGACCTTAAGGCACATATAAGTGAAAGAGAAGAGCAGACGGAACATTGAAATCTCTAACCCATAGCGATTCTAAAATTCAGCAAGGCAAATTTTGTGAGTTCCTTGATTAGAGCAGTTCTGTTCCCCAGGATTGCTTCTTTTTTGCTCTTCATTCTGCCCACTTAGTAAATCTCCATTTTCTGTGAGGAAGGCATTTATATGCAGCTGGAAAGCTTTCTCAACATGCTATCTGCCTGAAGTCAGTGGAGGGTAAAAAGGCACCTTTTTTTAATTTTAAAATGTCTGTGTCTCTTGGCCCATAAACATACAAGTTCTTTTAAAACCAGTGGGTTTCCCATGTATCAAATTGGAAATTTGCTGCATTTAACATAATTCATGTCCACAAATATCTTTGAGATAAGCCTCTCTGCTATGATTCAGGGTGCTGTGGGACGATTTTCTTAAAACTTTTTGTCCTGACGCAAAGGTGAGTCATTGAGATAGATACTCCTTAGGATTCACAGAAGCCCATTTGTCTAGATAAAAGGTTCTATAAGGTGCATTCTTTGCCATCTTAACAAAGGGTTTTATAGCAGATCTTTGATTTTATCCATACCTTTGAAACGTTATGGATTCAATCTTTGCGATGAGACTTTGTTTTTATTATGATTGTTATTTGATGGAGGAAACTGGGGAGGAAAAACAATTTCATCTTTGATCTCAGCAAATACTGGCTTTTTAATATTTTCAGAAAATTCTTCTTCAAAATGGAATAGTTTCTGCGATAGTGCATCTTGTTTCTCATGTACTTTGTTATGAGCGTCTAAAATAAGACTATTGGCACTTACAATATTTTGTATAAAACTTTTAGCCAGATCTGCAAGTTCATTGGGTATGCTTTTGATGTTCCATGTCACTGCTGGCTACACTTTCGCTAATTTGCCACTAGAAAATAACTTGTATATCCTTTTTTTCTACAATTTTCCCTAGTGCATACAATAGCAGTTTCCTCACTTCCTTTAAAATTCTACTAATCGTCTCCTTAACTAACTGTAGACCAGTTGCCATTAACAAGTTCCAAAGCCAACGCCACATGTTCTAGGTTTTGATTGCAGTAGCATCCCACTTCCAGGCATCTGTCAACTTATAATTTAATTATCTGTTGCTGCATTACAAACTACATTAAAACTAAGTGACTTAAAACAATAACAATAACCAGTTTATTTTTATATACTTTCCCAATCTGGGCTGGGCTAAAATGGGTTTTTTATTATTATTATTTTTCCTGAGAGTCTTACCAGTGTCATTCTTGTGGCTGCATTTCTCTGTTAGGACTGTGTGGGCGTCTGTTCAGTTAGAAATCTGTGATAGCTGAGATTTTTGCTATTTCTATGTAGACTAAATGTCTCTTGGTCTCTAGGTGGCCTATCTTCCAGAATAGCTAGGCATTTTATGGGACTCAGTGCTACTAAGAACTGAAAAATGGAACCTTTCAGACCTTTTTAATGTTAGGGCTCAGAAATGTCGGAACATTACTTCTGGGATGTATTTTGTCAAAACAGTCACTGGGGGCATTCTAGATTCAAAGGGAGGGAATAATTCCTAATTTTTTTTCCACTAATTTATTAAATTGATTGACAAGTATCCCAATGATATATTGGAATATATGTATATCCCAAGCTAGATATACGTGGGAAGTTGATATATGAAAGACCAGGCATTATAAATAGCTGGAGAATGGATGCTAAGACCCTTGTGCATCTACATGAAAAGTAATGGGTTCCCTACTACAACAGCATACAGACAAACACACAAAATATTTGACTGGTTAAATATCTAAATGTAAAGACTAAAACTTTGAAACCATTAGGAAGATATACATAGAAGAATGTGTGTTTATATGTGTATGTGTACACACACACCACACATACACACACCTAGGGGTAGGAAATGATTATTTGTTCAAACAAGAATGAAAAAGTAAAGATGAATAAAAAGATTGCTGATTTTCTAAATTGCTGATGGAATGTAGGTCTAGAGACTTTTTTCAGCTCTAAGGTTAAGGGCAAAGAGATTATTCTAAATATACTTCAGAGTACTCTCAGCATGACCGTCTTATCCTCACCAAAACACACCAGACCATTAGATAGTATAAAGTACAGCTTATTTTGTACAAAAGAAAAGCATATGAAACTTTCAAGGCCTACCTAAAATAGACTGATTAAAATCCCTGATTAAAAATAGTCTTTATATAGGGTATTACCTAAAGGCAAATAATTTAATGGACTATGAATCTTGACAATCTGGTATTGTTGTTAAATAGTAGGTTTACTGTATATTGCATAATAGAAATAGGTACATAATTGAGTAGCATCCACTGGAGGGTCTTGGGATGTATCCCCCACAGATAAATGGGGTGCTATATATTAAAGATTACATGTTTCATAATGTATATTGAAAAATACTATGATAAAGGAAAAATATTAATATATAACATACCAAATTCTCTTTTGCAAAATAATGAATTTTCTTCACATTATAAATCACAGAAAATGTTTAAAGAAAATCTTTGACAAAGTAGTGCAAATCAGAAAAGCAAATGTGCCTGAGATCTTAATCTATCAGCTATGTTTTAAAATCATCCAGCTCTCATTAAAAGGATTCATCTATCATATTTCCCTTATCTCATTGTCTTTTTATTTTATTTTATTGTTCATTCTCTCTCTCCTCAGGGAGAAGATAGGGATCCAAAATCACTAAATAATTGTCTTGAATCTTAATTTCATTTTACCTTATTAAGATGTAAACATGTATAAGTATAAAGCATCTATAATCATAGCATCATATACGGTGGTTCCACTAGGATCCACTGTTATAGGAGGATATTTTTTACCCACATTAATTTCAATTTCTTTATGTATCTTTATATTTCTTATGTATCCATAGCTCCTAGAAATGAGGCATGGTCAAAATAGAATCTCCTTAATTATCTGTTCTTTTGCTTACTGGTCCTTGAAATTCTTTCAGATCATTCTCTCACTATGCCCTGACCTGAGGAATAACAAAACCTTTTTTAGGCACATGTGCTCCCAATTGCCTTTCAGGCTTTCTGACACAAAAATTTCTGCTTCTATGTTTTAGCTTCTATGTCTGTGCTTTTCTGTGTCATTTCTTCAGACTCCCTTTATGGCTCCTTGAGAACTTGGTCTTGTTTGTGTCTCTTGATTTTTGTCTTCCTTGCAGTCATGAGACAAAAACAATTAATTTGACCTCTCCTGAGTTCTAGAATCAAATGTACAACTGCTGCTGTCACCTTTTCCTAGCTCTCCCTCAGACATCTCATACTTAGAATGTCTGGAACTGAACCTAGCATCTTCCTCCCTGTTCTCCCACTGTACTTTTTTGTTGGTGAATTATAGCAACATCCTACCAGTTATATTAGGTTCCTTCCACCGCATCACTGCCATATCTAGCTGGACAACCTAATGTTTCTGTAAAGCCTATCCCAAACATTTTCTTATAGCTGTTATAGATTATCTTGATCAGTATTACTTCATTTCAGGTTTTGGTTCATTTAATGCCAAAAGAAGTGGAAATGGCCACAATTATTCCAAATCCAAAATTTTTAACATAAACTCAGTTTCCTAATATAATATATTAATTTTTATTTTTAAAATTTTATAATTATTTAGTTATTATTTTAGCAAACTGAGCATTCTCTTTAGCTGATAAACATGTGGGTCTTAATAGCACTACCTGAATATCATGAGGATATATATTTGCCTGAATTAAAAAAAATGCTTCCAGATATGTGGGAGTATTTCCAACCTGTGTTTTTCTGACCAAATTTCTTAGAAAAGTGGCAGCTAGTTCAATTTCTTGACCAGCATACTATAGTATTTTGGAGGTCCCAACTTTGTATGTGGTTTTTGTTTTGGTTTGTTTGTTGTGGTTTTTGTTTCTAGGTGGAAAGAGAAGCTAGATGGTCAAGAGAAGGGAGTTTGTGGTTTTTAGTTATCTGTGAGAAACCTGAGAGTAGCTTGATTAAATAAAATACCCTTCTCATATATCTTTTTCTTCATCTACCCATGCAACCCGGCCAGCTCAATCCACTGCATAGCCCAAATTACTATAAGGCTATTTAATACAAGGAAGAATATTTTTTTTGCCTAAAGGGAAGGAAATGGGATTCATTTGAACTAGGAGAGAGTTGATTTGCTGCTCTATAGTATTTATAGAGTAAAAAATTCAGTAGTCTCGGAATCATGTTTATAATGGCCACCTCCAGAGAAGCTACTTGAGCTCGTCATTACTAGCTTTAAGTATCTTTCCTTCTAAAAAGCTCAAAGGTGCTAGATACAGATATTTATATATTAATAGTAGTGCGTGTTATACGTTTAGGAATTTGAGAGAGGAATATGCCATAAAGCATGAAAGGAGAGAGGACTGATGATTCTAGGGAGCTCCCATTATAGGTGACATCAATTACAGGAGCCTCTCCAATTAAGTTCTCATTTCCAGACAGCACAGAAGTCATTGGAGTTTTTCTTCTTCCTGATGGTCAATGAGAAAAGAGAGTTCTTGCCCTTGATTAATTAAAAAGAAGACAAATAAACTTTGTTGGACATAAATATAAATTTTTAAAACCCAAAGAAATAGCTTCCCATTATTGCTTTCAAATATTAATAAAACTTAATATAAAGGTTTGTCACAGTCACAAAGTTTTGAAGAAATCATTAAATTGGAAAAAAAAAAGTTTGACAAATGTTTTATGTATTAACTAATCTCTTAGAGTCTTAAAAACTTATATCTAGATATAGCAGCTTTTCTTTTAGTTTTTATTATTCATACAAGAAATTGATGAAAGGCTGTTATTAATAAAATATAGTTTAATCAGAGGATTAATCTTTAAGAGGATATGTAGTAAAATCATGTAAACATGTTAATGCCTCTTTTTCCTATAACTTACTCTCTTCTTTTAGAGATAATACAATGTTTATTCTCTACAGTATATGTGGAATACCACACAGGAGCCTTACCTGCAGAGCCTTACCTGTATACCACACAGGTGCCTTACCTGTAGAGACTCCATTCTTATTGCAGTATATGGGGTCCTATCCTATGCTTTAAAAATTGCAAAAGCATTTTCAGTGACTCCATTATCCATACTCTTACTCAAACTATGAGATGACTTTTCTTTACTATTGAGTTCCTGGCAGTGTTCCTCACTCACAATCTAATTATTCTGCATTAGTCTACTCTGAGTTTGCATGTATCTCCTGACTCAGTCAACAAAATAGTCCAAACCTTTAAACCTATTTGCCTGCCTTCTCATTTTTTTTTTCCAATTCCATTTTTAGTATAATCAGTTAACAGACTGGTCTTTTTTTAATAGGCTTTAAAAATCACTTTATTATTAATATGCTTTGTGGTTCATATAACATGAATACTGTATGAATGGAAAATGGATTCTTGAACTCATTATACATGTAATTTATTTTAAAGTTGAAAACTTCTTTCGGTGAATCGTCATCTGGTTATTCTGTTTTACTTTTGCCATTAGTATTGAACGATGATGCTTTGAATTTTTTTTCTATATGAATAGAGGAAGATGAGTATTTGATTATGGTAATATATAATTAATAATTTATATGCTTTTATCCAATTTAAAATATTAAAATCATGAAAGTAAAATTATGTATTTTTAACATTTTAATTTAAGAAATGAAAAATCTCTTTTATAGTTGCCATGTAAACCAAAAATGATCATTTTGTAAGATTTTGAGTATAACCAGTGAATCAGGCTTGTATCCTCCATCTGTAATAACATCAAAGTAAGTCTGGTTAAGTCTTCCTAAGAAGATGGGGTTAAATCTGGTGGCTATGTAATTCTTGTGACCTTTTTCAGATACTGGAGATAACTTAGTCATTTTCCATTTCTCAGCTATAGTATTTCTTTTGAATGTTGTGAACTTTTTAAAAATGTCACTAAAATGTTAACTATTTTTTTTCTTCACACATTTGTGAGTTTTGACTCTACCAGCATGGATACTAAAAGTCTATTGTAAATATCTTTAACAAACTCTATAACTATTTCTCAACTTACAGGTAATCCTATTTCACGTTTGAATGCATGATTTATGGCATTGAATAATCTATGAGCTAGTCTTCTGAAATGACATAGAAAAAGATCACGAATTTCTTTTTTATATATTCATTAATTTAACACCACTATTTAGTTTAAGTGGCTAATGTTTTGTTCTAACATTTTTACTATGTTTATGTACTTTTGGGGTCATTTTTGTTAAACTCTGGGAGGGTGTGAATAATATAACTATAAATGCAATGGAAGAACACCAGAAAAGAAAAATATAATAGTCTTACTCATACGAAAAGTTAAACCTTTTGTATGAAAAATAAAATCACTTAAAATCCTCAGAAAAAGTAGTAAAATATTATTCGCAAATAGTACATATATCATATAAATATTTATCACTTACTATGTGCCAAGCACTCTGCTAAGAAACTACTCATTCCCATTAATGGAAAAGGAAACTGAGCACCTAGCCCCATTCACAAAACTATTAAGCAGCAATGCTGCTTGATTCTAAGTCTAGACAGTATAGCTCAAGAAAACATACTCTTCTTAACCATTCTACTAAGAGTTAAAAGAAATATAAAATTATTTCCATTACTAATAATAAAAGCAAATTCATTAAAAGAACTGGATGACACTGTATTTCAACCAAGTTAGCAAAAATTTTTGTTCAAAAAGATATACAATGACAAGACATATAAGATAAAAAGACAGAAGCACAATTCACAATTGCAAAGATGCGGAATCATCCCAAGTGCCCATCAGTTATGAGTGGATTAACAAAATGTGGTATATGTAGACCATGGAATACTACTTAACTATGAAGTAGGATGACTTGATGCCTTTTGCAACAATTTGGATGGAACTAGAGACCATTATCTTAAGTGAGGTACCTAAAGAATGGAAAAACAAACACCACATGTACTCACTATTAAATTGGAACTAACCTATGAGCACACATGTGCACATGTGCATAAAGGGAAGTAAAACTCAACTGAAATCAAACAGGGGGGAGGAGAATAAACTTTAATGGCCTCTCATTACTTTTATCATTAAGACCAAAATCCAGAACATGGCCTACTTACCTCTTTGATACGAGGCCTCACGATGCCTCCATTGCTCTATGCCACTCCAGGCATGCCAGTCTTCTTTCAGCTATCAGAACATACTACAGAGTCTTTGCTTATGTTGATCTCTGAGCCTGGACTACCTCTCTCCATCCTCTTCCCTACTATTGCCTGATTAAGTTCTGTCCTTACTTCAGATTCCAGTTCAATTATCTCTTCGTTAATGAAGCCTCTGATCTCTTTTATTTGGTCAAACCCTCCTATATTGTTCTTGTGTACTTCTTCTTGAGATTCTTATCACTGTTTGATTTTACATTTATTTTATGATTATCCCATTATTGGTAGTAGATTCCATGAGAACTGGGATTTTGTTCTTTGGTCGACAGTTTTACTATTAGACCCTAGTACAGTGCCTGGCCTATAGTAGTCAATTGATAGCTACTCATATAATAAATAAAAGAAAGGGGAAATACATGGAAGTTCCCCAGTTTTCCTTCATTAAGTCATGAAACATTTTGGATTATGACTAAAGCTTGGGGGTAATTCTATGAATGTTGATTTGTTGTTATTTTGTATTATTTTCTAAATGATTGTATTTATGTGTATATTTCTCTTTAGTTCAATAGTTATTCAAAAGGCTCTGTCTAGATTTTTGAACAATTTTCTCCTCCAAATTTTATTTACTTCCAATTTTATTATATTTTCTTTGAAATATATTTGTTCATATCATGAATAAATATTAGAGCCGTTTCATTAGTCTATATTTTCAAATTAATGTTATTTTCCTTTAGTCTCCAGTATATTCATTGGAATTGTATAGATATGTTTTTGCGTGCTCATGATTTTAAAAGAGGATATTTACACAAAACTGATATTTTTCTAACAGCAGGGCATGTGGACTTCCCTGGATGTGCTCTCTATATCCCTGATCATGGAAATAATATTCCATTTAATTTTATCCTAAGGGTATGCTGGAATAATCTACCCAATGAACTTTCAGTGTTTTTGCATAGTAGTGGACTGCAGGCTAACTGCACCTGCCCTGTTTACAACTTCTCTAACTATAAGAATGAAAATTTATTTTTAAGAAATTTGGTGCACATATGTACTCTTTGGGGAACACTACACAAGGTGATAATAATAATAATGATAATAATTGACACATAATGGCAAGCTTGATATGCATTACACATATTAACTCATTTAATACTCACAACAAGACCATAAGATAGGAATTACTTTATCATCCTCATTTTTCAAATGTAAAACCCAAAGCACAGAGAGGTCAAGTAAGTTACTTAAGAACACACAAAAAGCAGATAGCAGGGATGGAGTTCCAACCAATGAAAAGTCCATGCTTTTAACCACTAAGCTATATTGCCTTTCAGGAAAAAGGACTACTTTACATATGTTAACTCAATTATTATACTCAGAAAATATATATAAGGTAGATAACATTGAGTCCATTTGAAAAATGAGGGAAACAAAATTCAGAAAGGGGAGGTAATGCTTCAAAGACTACAGACATTGGAAGTATCCAAGTCCAAATTTGCACTTGGATCTGTAAATTATCCTTCTACATGAAGGTGACTTTAAACCTATAACTCTCGTCCTTTTACATACAGACAGGCAATGGAAAAACTATAAATCTAAGAATGTGGTATTCTCATCTTATTCTTAGTAACTACTCTTCTCAGTTCCTAACTTCTTCATATATCCAATTATATGATGTTCTCAGGGAAGGGAGTGTGAAAAAAAGAGAATGTTCATAGGGCTATGTTAGGACTGGTACCTGTCATATACGAGGTACTCAAATGCATATTTATGGAATGGATATTCCATTAAATTTGTTTTTCAATTATCTTCTTTTGGCAAGAGATTTAGTAAACATTTCTCACAGCAATTGAAATTAGAGTCTATTTTTTTTCTTTTACGTTTTAGAGTTGTTTCAAATTTTTATTTCTCACTGTTTTCGTCTCAATGTTTTGTTGTTGAATGTTGAGTGTAAATGGGCTTTATCTTATCACTGCATGTTCATAGTACTAAAATAGTCTTGGGAAGATGAAATGCATTATTTGCAAAAGGTTAAATGTTGAGAGAAGGCACATCTGGAAAGTCAATATCTACCTTCATTGGAAGCAAAATTTATCTTGAGAATAAAAATTACAGTATTAGTATAGGCAAAAAATGTACATATTTCTCTTTTAAAAAGTTACAGGTTTCATCAAATATTTTGGTCTCTCAAATATGTATGACTTTTGGCAAAAATATTAAACATGCTTTAGTTGAGCTCATGACTTATAACATTTTTATATTTTAAAGTACATTTATAGATGTGAACCGTAAGATTCCAAACATGTAAGATATTAATGAATGATGTTGGTAAGTTAGTTTACATTAATGAGTTCATTATTGATTAATGTAAAATAATTTTTCAAAGATTATGAATGTTATAATTAAAATGTTATTCTTTTGTTTGACTCTCCACAGCTCAGTCCCTTTTTAAGACATTCTGTTCTGAAGAGAACATTCAATGTAACTCTACCATATTCCATGCTGATTAAGAGAGAAAACACGCCTACTGTAGAACAAAAAGTCAAAAAAAACCACCCAGGAGGCAAAATAGAATCTTCTAAATGGTGAGTGTTCCTGTTCTCGCTGAATTATATTAGTACTACATTTTTTCAATTTATAAATTAACTGTCATACACAATCCCTTTGTTAGGTAATTTTTTTCTGTCCTCAAAGCAATATATCTGCATCCTGCTCCTAGAGATTGGGTATATATAGCCCCAAGGAGTAATTAGCAGATTATAGTAGAGGACAATCTTCATGCTTCTAGAAATAAGTACTAATATAGTCAAGAATAGCCATTACATTACTTTTCCATTTTTATAAAGTCTGTTTTTAATTTGCCTTTAATACCAAGGTAGAAGAGTTACTTTAATGAGGTGGACAGCCTTTTGGTTAATATATCTTTTTTAATGCAAAGAAATAAAAAACAATATGCCTTAGTTATTGCGGAATTATATCTCATTGCAGCATTTAGGCTTTTTTGGCCAAATTGTAAAATAAAGCAAGTTTGGATTAAGCATACATATTCTAATGAATGGAATAGAAAGAAATCCCAGATATAAAACCATTCACATACAGCCAACTAATCTTTGACAAGGCAGACAGCAATATACACTGAGGGAAAGAAGCCTATTCAATAAATGGTGCCGGGAAAATTGGATAGCCACATGCAGAATGAAATAGGATCCATAGCTCTCACCACTTACAAAAATTGATTCAAGATGGATAAAGGACTTAAATGTAAGGCATGAAACCATAAGAATTCTAGAATGAAATGTTGGAAAAGCTCTTTTAGATATCAGCTTAGGCAAAGAATTTATGGAGAAGACCCCAATGATAATCACAGCAACAACAAAAATAAATAAATGGGACTTGATTAAATTAAAAAGCTTCTGCACAGCCAAGGAAATATTAACTGAGTAAATAGACAACCCACAGAATGGGAGAAAATATTCCCAAGCTATACATCCAATAAAGCACTAATAACCAGAATCTACAAAGAACTCAAGCAAATCAGCAAGAAAAAAATCAAACAACCCCATTTAAAAAGTGGGCAAAAGAGGTAGCCAATGTGGCCAACTAGAGACAGCTTGTTGGACAGTCTTGGCAGAAGAGTAGAGGGTGGGACTGAGGAGAGTAAAGAACAATTACTGCTCAGATGTGGACCATCGGGAGAGACAGCAGCGGAGTCTGGGGACGCCACCAAGGGGAGCTGGGAAGCTGAGAGAGAAGAGGATAGAAAAGAGAGATCAGCAGCATAAACCAAATCCACAGAGACCTGGAGCCTGGTGAAAGAGTAAGTCACCCACCTGGGTGCCTTAGGCCAGCAGCAGGACACGGGGCTCTCATCCCACGGGGAGAGCCACAAAGGATCACAGAGCCAGCATTCCTGCATCTGGATGCCTCCTCCTCTGCATCTCCTCCATTCCTGGCATCCCAGAATGTCATCTGGGCTCAAGCCGTTTGTAGCTGCCTCCTCCCACCTCATAGCAACCAGGAAAGTGCTCCACACTGAGAGGTTTGTCTCCTGGCTGTGGGGGCACACGGAACCTGCCTAGGAGAGTGAAGCTGCAGCTCTGGAGGCTGAGACAGGTGGGCAGGACCCAGTGCCCTAGACAGGAGGGCAGTGCAGGGAGATGCAGCCCTCCCCCCACCATAGCAGCCCCTGGGGTACTCTGTGCTGAGAGAACTGCTTTTCAGCACTCCGGGGTGCATTCCTGCCCAAGCCAGGACAGCTGCACTTTGTGCTCTCCCTGCCCACAGGTGTTTGGCACATTCACCCAGCGGTGGCTCAGACAGGCAGCCAAACCTGGTGCTCCCTGAGTCATGGGAGCAGGGCAGGGAGACCTAGGGGAGAGGTCACAGTTCCAAGCTCAGGTGACAAGAGAAGCCTCATAGCCATACCTGATGGGAGGGTGGGGAGAAGCACAAGGGCTAGAGAGAGGGCTGTGAGCATGTCTCATCCCCCATCCCTCCCTGGAGAATACCTTAGTGGAGAAGGCTGCAACACTGGGTCTGAATTAGCATAGCCCTTTGTTTCCATGGCAACTGAATGCCTCAGGCACCCAGGCTGAGCAGGAGAAGCGGCCCCTCCTACCACTCACTTCAATAGGGATTGCAGCTTGATCCGAGAGACTCATGAGCTACAACTGCTCCCACAAGGGGAGCATGCCCCTGGCAGAGACCTCCATGGATAGAAAGGCCTATCTCCATTGCCTTGGGGTCTAGTGGGGGAAAAGGGGTGTACAATGAGAGATTCCCCTACCCCCCAGCATCAGTGGAGATGCACACCAGTGGGTCAAACACACCAACTGTGGGGAGCTCAAGAGCCGGTCTTGGATGGAGAGGGACCATACATGGACTGATCAGAGGGGAGAGTGCTGTGGATTTCCAGGGAACAAATAGGGAGGGCACACCTCCACCCCTCAGAGAAACAGGGCTAGTGGACAGGGATGGAAAAAGCCTGGCTAAGGGCCTTAGCAATCACATGTTAAGGCCCCTCCAATCAGGAGCAGCTCCCCGGGTTTGGAGAGATAGCCCTGAAATCCATATCAGTGGCTCCTCTTAGCGGCAGGATAAGCAACCTCTGAGCCCTGCTGAGGCTTAGCAAAACTCCTCACTCAGGATCTCACGTGCCAGCCACTATCTGGCTTTCTCCTCCCCCCATCTCAGGGGAGTAGGGACCATGCAACCCCCTGGGACCTACAGGGCCCCTCCTACAGCTTGGGGCATCATGTACCCCACCTGGGGGACCAGAGCCTACCTGACCACAATAGATTACCCCAGCAGCTGGCTCCTCCTCGCAAACTACAAACAATGACAGTGGGAACAACCCGATAGCTAAACATGATATCTTCCAACTCAGGCAATTAGGGAACAACAGATTTGTAGCCACAAATATGATCCATCAGCTCGGAGATTAAGCTGGGGGACCAATCTCACTACACTCCCTTGGGAAGAGGTGAAGACAACAGGTCTTGACCACAGTTTGTCAAGCTCTTTCACTTTTTTCTTTCCAACATTTCCTGAAATCCTATATCTTCATTGAACATTTACAACTAAGAAGGAGTGTCTCCTAGTGATGTATCCTGACATATAACTACTCATCATTCTATTAAAAGTACATATTCTTTTTTAAAAATATATTCATTTATTAAATTTACTTGCACATTTATTTCCTTGAGGATTATTATTGTCACATATAAAATAAAAGAATATATGAAGGTTATAGTTTATTTATTTTTACGTGGTATCACACAAAAATAAGTTCTTTAAAAATGCTTTAGTGTTCCAGACATGGTCACCCACATTCTAAACCCTCTGTGAAATAAGCCTTCATCGCACAAAGCCGGACTAGCCCCCTGTTTAACTTTACCATTGTGGATGGATAAAAAGATTTTATTCCATCTTTTCTGTTTATGCACCATCCTGTCATTAACACTGAAGACCCTCACGAACCTACCATATTTGCATTCAGAATTATTCTGTATTCAGTAAATATAGTGTTATTTGGAGGCTGCCTCCTTTAATTAACTTTCATTAAAAATAATTTTATTCCACAATTAGAGAGAAATTTAATGCTCGGCTGAGCTACTACACTAACTCTAAAAAAAATGTGTGAGTTAACATGTTCAAATGGCTGTTATCCACTCTACTTATGTTTGCGTGAAGGGAGAACAAGCCAGATAACAGAAGAGTGTCGGATGATTAAAAATGGGGAGTCACCACATGAATAAGAAAAGTATGTCAAATAGTAAGGGTGATGTCACCAAACAAATGCTCTGGATTTCCCAGGTTTACTTTGGGTCAAGCCATGTTTTATTCAACTGTTTCTGGTCATAATGGAAATCCAATGTAGAATATTTTTGTTATATGTGGTTTCACATACATGAAGCTTAGTGAAAAATTGATATTTCACCTAAGATAAGATCTTGTAGAGACTTTTACATGTTACAAGTTCATTTTATAACTAATTTTATAACAAAAGGGCTTCATTCTCAAAATATTTATCAGTGGAAAAATCAATGTATTAAATTATGTTGTGAAAGTTTTGGCAACTCATTTGGTTTCTATTACTTTTTTTCCTGGCAGTTGACACTTCATCTTATTAGATTCACTATTACTATGATATATAACATCCAAACAGTTGCTCGTATAATATATACTTTATACACTTTTAACTAGTCAAATCTCCTGCAGAGTCATTAGGACAATCTAAAGCCAGGTTTATACCATATCATGAACTACTTGATATCAATGATACTGAATTAATTTGGTTTTAAAAAAGGGCATTCCCTGAAATTTTTTTATCTTTTTTATTTGAGGTAATGTAACTAGAGAAGAAATCTAAAAGAATATTTTGGCTTAGATGGAGAAGTACAATAGAGGTAATACTTACTGAAACAGCTTTTCTTTCTCCGCAGATATATTCCAAAGGTATTGTCTATTAATATAAAGGTAAGCTGACAGTTCTCTCACGAGAAAGCACTTCCATTTTGATGATGTCCTCCATCAGCTGCTCAAAGAAACATAATTGCTCTTCTAACATCTAGAGATAGAAAAATCTGTTCATTCAAGATGTTTAATCCTATTTTTTTCTTGAAAAAAGTAGTATATATATTCATTGCATTCTTTCTAAACATATGCTACTGATGCTTCCATATAAGATATAATGCTGAATAAAGACATCTGATGAAAAGCCTTTCTTTTTCACTGTAGAGTCTCATTCTCTAACCAGAGAATACAATTACTTTCCAAATACTAGGCATGCTGAAACAAAGTAAATGATGTTATTATGTGTATGTCTATCTACTTGACTTATTTTCTTACTCTTCATTTCTTGGAAATGCTAAAAGTAGAGACTAAAAATCATAAAAGGAATATTCAGTATGTTTTACTTTGTATGAATTTATGTGCAAATAGGAGAGCAAGGAAAAAGTGATTAAATTGAAGCAATATGCTGAATTCTCTTCAATAGCCTACATATTGGAGGAAGAAGAATAAACTTAAATATTGAATCCTAAAACTTTTGAGGTTAATTCTCCACTTCTAGCACAGTCCTGAAAAACAAATCAGTCAAAGATAAGGATTTATATCAGTGGTTCTTAATGTTTCAGGAGGAGCATAGCCCCTTTGGAATTTTGATAATAGCTATGGAAACTTCATTGATAAAAGTAGATTTATGTAAATAATATAAATTTAACATAATTTCAAAGATTCAAGTACTCCTGAAATTTTTCAATGTATTCTGATTTAAGAAAACTTAATTTAAAATATCTCCATTAACAAATCTAACATTAATCATTCAAATTTGGAACAGTAAAACCCAGAATAAATGGTCAACAACTATTCGCTCTTCCATTGGATTGGATGAATTGAATTGAGTTGAAGTGAATAGCAAAAACATCACACAACAGGTGGTTGATGGAGAGGAGACTTCGAACTCATGGCCTAGCTACAGAACCCTAAGTAAATCACTTAATTACCTTGCTCTTTGCTCTATGGCTGTAAAATGAAGCAGTTCATGTGCTACATCAGTAGTTCTCAAACACAGGGGCTGCTTCAAAATCATCAAATGAGTTGATAAAATAATGCAACTTCCCAATATCTAACAACTCCCTACCCAGTATGGTCTGTACTCTCGGATGGTGTCCTGGAACCTGAATTTTCCTTTAGGTGTTTATGTGATTTAGTTATGATCCTCAAGATTTCTAATATCCCTATAATATTTCTTTCACAAGTTACCTTTATATATATCATATAAACTGTATAAAATATAGTTCCAGTTGCAGAAAATTCAGACAACCAAAAGTATTTGAAGTTGATTACATATGTTGCAACACCCTTGCATGTATTCTTTAAAAAAAACTTTATAGAATGATTTTATTGTTTTCCTCTTAATGCTATTCCTCTATATTATATAACATACAAATCTGTTGATGAAGGAATAGAAAAATGAAAATGCAGAATGTGGGAGAGAGTTGCCAATCAATTCTTAAGACAATGTTTTAATTATTCAACAGAATAATTCTTATGTCTATAATTTTAAGTTATTTCAAAATTTTTTAGACCAGAACCAGTTGGAAAAACATGCACATAAAGTTTCATACTACTACCATAAGAAAACAATACAAACTTCTTGTCACTTAAAAACAAATAATCAAAGTTGAGAATATCATATGTGAACATTTCATATGAAGCACAATTATTTTGACATTTTTTGGAGCAGAAATATTCTGTCTTCAAAATACTAGCCTTTCTGTAAGATTAAAGTGATAACTCTGAGAGAACTGTAAAAAGCATAAGTGGAAAAATATAAAACAGTAAAATAGAAGAGGCTATATATATATATGTGTGTACATACACATATATCTTTAGAAAAATGAGTAAAATATAAATATATAAATAAAATCAAACAACATGGGAAACTGAAGAAATTCTATATTATAAACATTTTGAATAAAATGGGTCTTAGAAAATTCATCTTCCTATGAAGGAAACTTACTACAAGAAGCAAGAAATTATTAGAAAATATATGCTTAGAATCTTTGCAAATTTCAAGAAGATATTTCCTCTATGAAAGAAGAGCAAACAATTCTGAAAATGAAACAAGTTGAGACAAAGAAAACTCAGAGAGCCAAACTAAAAGTTAAAAAAAAAAAACCCAGATAGTCAAACTAAATGCCATGTTATTGATAATAAGGATATTTAACAATTCATAAAATTAAATTGATGGTATAAAAGTTCAGCTTTAGTAACACAAAATTCACAGGGAAACAGTAAGCAATAAAAATAATGATTAAGTTAGGTTGCTCAGGGGATCCCACGTATACCCCAATCGCATTCCTAACCATGTCTGTGGAGATTAGTCCATGGCAATTAACTCTAGGAAAATGAGAAGATTCCCCATTTTTCAAAAGTTTAGAACCAGAGATTTCAGGGAGACAATGATTTAACCATACTCTGAGAATGTATTTTCCAGGACTCAGCAAGTGCTTCAAATTAGAAAGGTTGAAAGGATGGCTACTTTCTACAACTTTGACCAAAAAAATGTGTAAAAATACTAAACAGTTTCGTTTTTTAGTTCCAGTGTTAATACAACTAAAACAATGTTGTACTGATCCATCAGTATTTTTCATGCCCAGCTTTTCTGATTATGTGCAAATATTCATTTTTTCATTTATATCTATAATAAAATGACCCATTAAGCTACTTCATGTGCAAGTAGTGCATGAATTAAGGTTTTGTGTTGTTTTCAAAAGGAAGGTGACTGTGGTTTCGTTGTGTGACTATGAAAAGTTTTGGTATCTCCTTGTGGTGCAAGCTTGCTGTTGTTAACCAAACCAGTTTCTCTTTTCACCTGACAGTTATCTGAAGAAATACGATTGAGTTATGGCCAATGAAGCATAAACAGAAATGACATATAACACTTCCAGCTTTAGCCCATAAATAACCTCCCTGTGAATGGTCCATCTATTTTCACCTTGTACAACTGGTTACAAAGGAATTCAATGGAGAACATTAATGAAGCACTGAGAAGCCAGATGATGGAAAGAGGCTGGATCTTGAATGACCATTTGGATCACCCACACAGCACTTTACAAGAATAAGAAGTAAACTTGTTAAGCCACTAAGGTTCAGAATTTATTGGTTATACCATTACCTTAACTAATGTATTTTAGATACTTCCGTACTCAATAACAGAATAGGGCTCTCCACAGGTAAGACATCCAAGCTCAGACGGCGGCCTTTGCTTTAAGGAATCAGATATTATAAACAAAGGGATGATATTCTGGTAGACTAGAAAGCAGATTAGTCATCAGGTTAGAGTTCTCTGCCTCAGGATCAAGTGTTGGATTGAAAAATAACTGTTTCAAAGTACATTACATAGGTTGAAACACCCTTGCATATATTCACTAGAAAAATAATTTGGCATCTAAAGTGTGCAGGTCATATGTCTTCTGTTAATTTTCCTGATTGAAATTAGCTGAATGTGTCTTCTTTCAGCTTCAACAGGCAGTTAACTAAAAACCAATTTGTAAGCATCTAAAAGGATGTTCAAACTCTCTCATTATAAAAGAAATGCAATTTAAAACAACTTGAGATAGGACTTTTCACCTTTCAGAATATAAAAAAATTCCAAAGCCTAATACATACTCAGTAGATTATACTCTAAGAAAGAGTCAATCTCATATAATGCTGGTAGAAGTGTACATTTCTATGACCCTTAGTAAGGTCAATTGGGCAATGTCTACCAAAAATACAAATGCAAATAACCTTTGACCCAATAATTCTAATTAGTGGAATTTATCCTACAGATACACTTAGAGATGTGTAAAATGACATAGGAACAAGAGTTGTTTGTAAGAATAAAAAAGTGTAAATTGCATCAATGCAGTTTATAAGAGTAAAATATAGAGTATCTTTCAATTGAGAGCTAGTTAAATAAATTGTCATACACATTCATGCAAAGCAGCTGTAAAAAATGTGAAATCACACTAGATATCATATATAGAAAAACTTCCAAGATACGTTAAGTTAAAAAAAGTTTAGAAGAACATGTATAGTATGCTACCTTTTGTGTAAAATGTGGGAGGAGGATCTATATTCGTATTGCTTTAACGTACATAAAGAAACTGTGGAAAGATGTATAAGACACTAAGAACAGGGGATGCCAACATGGGAGGACAAATCTGAGAACTAGGGAAGATGAGAAATGAGGGAGACCTTGTTATCATATAACTGTTTGGACCTTTTGGTTTTTGAACCATGTAGATCTATTCAAAACAGGAAATTTAATAAAAAGATTAAAGTAAAAAAATGAAATTTAACTGGTTAACCAAATTGATCATTTTATGGAGTTTTGCTGGTTTCCAGTTACACCAAGGGCCCTTCATTTTAAATAGCTGGGTAGATTGGTTACTCTCATGTGTGAACGCTGTCAGCCACCCACAAATGGAGCTATAGGTTAGAAAATTTCCTGGGCTGAAGGCTTTAAATTATGTTCACGTTTATTTTTTTGTTTGGAGTAGACCTTTATTTTCTGCTACATTTTCCATTATATTTATTTATAAATTATTCACATAAATTTAAATATATGTAAACATTGCAAATATATTTATAGCTTATATTTTATTTCTATTACAGTTTCAATTATA
The DNA here is from genome assembly GCF_020740605.2 of Lemur catta. Taxonomy (NCBI): domain Eukaryota; kingdom Metazoa; phylum Chordata; class Mammalia; order Primates; family Lemuridae; genus Lemur; species Lemur catta. Next base: position 10,536,232 of record NC_059151.1, on the reverse strand, counting down.
TTTTTGGTCCATAAGTGAATGATTATTTGTTATAGGTACTGGTTTTGGCTACTCAACACATCCTCCCTTTTTATCACTATCCCTCCCTCCCTCTCTCTCTCCCCCCCCCCCCCCCCCCGTCTCGGTTCCTCCTTCCTTCCCTCCTTCTTTCCCTCCTTCTTTCCCTCCTTCCTTCCTTCTTCCTTCCTTCCTTCCTTCCCTCCCTCCTTCCCTCCTTCCTTCCTCCCTCCCTACCTCCCTCTCTTTCTTTTTTCTCACACACACACACATACACGCACACACACATGTACACACAATTTCTTTGGTAACAGGGTTTCCCCCAATATCACAGCCCCAGAGTGGACAGCATGTGATCCAGATCTTTCCAGTTAAAACTGTCCACCACCTTGTGCATAGTGGATGAACATATGACTCTGATAAAATAAAATAGATTGCTTTCTCAGGACTTTTCTTCTGGATCTCTCAAGAAATGTCTCTTACCGTTCTTACTGGGAGGGTGTAATTTTAAGGCTGCCAGTAACCATTTTTTAATTGCAGATTACCCCTAACAAAAATGAGGAAAACTTTCAAAAGAAGGGAAGGGAGGGAGAAAGAAAGAGAGAAAGAAGGAGAGAGAGAGGAAAGAGAAAGAGATCTGATGGGAGCCTTCCTCCACCACTAACAGATCCTTTTCAATAATGTACGTCTTTCTTATTTGCTTCAGTTAATTTGTTTTCATCTCTTTCAGTGGAATTATCACTGTCATTTAACATTTGATTTGTCTCAAAGAAGTTTATTTCTTATTTGATAATTATGGAGCTCATATTGATGACGAAGTTTTACTGACTAGGAATATTTTTTCTTTTTTTGCTTTTCTTTTACTTATTTCATATTTCCAGCCTTATGGAAATACAATTTATATAATTGGAAAATAAAAATTGTGTTATTTTGATGGAGTAGTACAATGGAACGTTTTTATGTATGTATACAATGTGACATGATTACCGTAATCAAACCAATTAACATATCTATCACTTTACGTAGTTAACAATTTTGTGTGTGTGATGAGAACATTTAAGATCCTTCCGCAAATTTTTGTCTCCTGTATTTGGCCACAAACCATCTAGCTCATTCAGATTTTCTTTGTGATTAGTCTCATCCCTGAACTAACTATTTCTGCCTTCAGCTTTTTTTCTTTATTGCTAGAGAATTAAATTCTCATTCTCACCCTTTCTAATCATAAAATTATCCCTGAGCTAGATTCTTTCTGTGGCACTTGATCATTTCTCTCTTATCATTTCTAAGCTTTTAAAATTTTATAAACCCTTCCTGCTTACTGATCAAATGTGCTTAACGCTTGACATAAATTTTGTGTATTTGTTTTTTTGTTGTTGTTGTTTGTTTGTTTTTGTAGGGGCAGATTCTCTGGTGCTGTGGTGTAAATTTGTGTGTAAATATTATAAAGTTTGTACCAATAGATCAACAGAGAGGGCTTACGGCCTCACCAGAACTGAAGTGTTATTTAAGATAAATTTGCACAAGAAATATCTGTAAGTCTTAGAGTGTTAAAATATGCCTTTATATCTATTTACCATTTCTTTTTCTTCAAATCTATTTTGTTTAACTCTTAGGTTCTTGTTGTTTCTCCAGTGGTTCATAAATCTTGGTCTGGCAGGATTATTATTTAGCCACCAAACAATGTTTTGTTGGCATATATAATAGTCATTCTGTAAGCCAGGGGACATTATGATTATTTTGGTCACAGCAAGAGGGGTTTATCTTAAATCCACTTTTATTATGTGGAAGAGGTATACGATGACAGCCATAATATTAATTAAAATAGAGATATAAGAAAATATACTTATTGGCTTTTTAAACAATGTAATGGTTTTTCTGTAGTAGTCTAGTGTACCTAAGTTATCAAGCCATATTATACTCTGTGTTTGGTTAATTTCTATAACATAAAAAATTGATTCATGAAATGAATTCAGCAAAGTTGCAAGATATAAGATCAACATGCAAAAAACAGTTGTATTTCTAAATACTAGCAATGAGCAATCCAAAAAAGGGAAATTAAGAAAACAATTCCATTTACAATAACCTAAGAACAATGAATACTTAGGAATATATTAAACAAAGAAGTTACAAGACTTGTGTACTGAAAACTAGAAAACACTGCGAAAAACATTAAAGATGACTAAATAATAAATGGAAAAATATCCTATATTCATCAATTGGAAGGCTTAATATTGTTAAAATAAAAATATTCTCTAAAACAACATATGTATTAACACAATATCTATCAAACTCTCCATGACCTTTTTTTGCAACAGTGGAAAAGCTGATTCTAAAATTCATATGGAATTGCAGGAGAATTCAAATAGTCAAAACAATCTTGAAAAAGAAGAATAAAGTTGGAGGACCTCATTTATCAATTGCAAAACTTACTGCAAAGCTACAGTAATCAAAACAGTGCAGTATTGACATAAGGACAGATATATAGATTAATGGAATAGAATTGAGAATCTAGAAACAAACCAATACATCTGTGGTCAATTGATTTTTGACCAGGGTGCTAAGACCATTTAATGAGAAAGAGTAGTCTCAAATAGTGCTGGGAGAATTGCATATTCTCATGTAAAAGAAGAAATTAATCCATTTCCTCATACTGTATACAAATGTTAATTCAAATTGGAACAAAGACCTAACTAAGAGCTAAAAGTGTAAACTCTTAGAAGAAAACGGAAGTAAATCCTCATGATCTTGGATTTCAATGGTTTCTTAGATAGAACACTGAAAATGCAAGCAATAAAAGAAAAAATAGATACATTGGACTTCATCAAAATTAAAAACTTTTGTTCATTAAAGGACAGCATCAAGAAAGTGAAGAGTGAACCTACATAATATGAGACAATATTTATAAATTATATATATATATATATATACATAACATATATAAAGGGTCCAGTATCCAGAATATATAAAGAAACTTTGCAACTCAACAACAGAAAGATGAACAATTCAATTAAAAATTGAGTGAAGTACTTAAATGGATATTTCTCCAAAGAAGATAACACAGATTGTCAACAGCATATGAAAAGATGCTCAACATCATTAGTCATTTGGGAAATGTGAATCAAAATACAATGAGATAGAATTTTACCCTCAATAGGAAGACTAATAATGACAAAAATAGTAAATAATAGGTTTTGGCAAGGATGTGAAGAAATTGATACACTCATACATTGCTGGTGGGGATGTAAAATGATGTGAGTATTGTGGAAAAGTTCGGAGGTTCTTCAGTAAGTTAAGTGTAGTGTTACTATGTGACTAAGCTAATCCACTCTTAGGTATATACCCAAAGAACTGAAAACATGTGCCCAAAGAAACTTGGTACATAAATGTTAGTAGCACTATTCATATTCATATTTGTATTCAGTCAAAAGATGGAAATAACCCAGATGTCAATGAACTGATGAATGAATAATCAAAATGTGGTATATCCGTACAATAGAATATTATCCATCCATCAAAAGAAACAAAGCACTGGTACATACTAAAACATGGATGGACCTTAAAAACATGCTTAGACAAAGTATACAACAGACACAAGCGGCCACGTATTATATGATTCAATTTATATGAAATATCCAGATTAGGCAATCCATTGAGACAGAAAGCAGATTAGTAGTTTCCAATGTTTGTGGGTAAGGAATCACAAGTGATTGCTTATTGGATGTAGGGTTTCCTTTTTGAGGTGATGAAAGTGTTCTGGAACTAGATAGTGATGATGGTTGTACAATATTGTGAATATATTAAATGCCACTGCATTGTCACTTTAAAACAGTGAAAATGGTGAATTTTATAAGTCAACATTTGAGTCTCAACTGGCATTTTGGGCATTAAGTTAAATGCCCAAAATGCCAGGGTTCCTGGCCTAAAAAAAATAATGTTTAATGAAAAAACAAATGCTGTACAAAATAAATCTTTTGCATTCTATTGAAGTTTAATTTCTCCTTAAAGCAGAAACTTCTTTCCAAATATTTACTGTGGGTGGGATTTTATCTTAAAATCGAAGTGAAAGAATATTGGGAGGCTCTTCCTTATTTATTACATATGATAGTATATAATTGTAATCAATTTACTTGTTCTTTCAGAAAATTATTTAACTCAGTAGATACTATGAGCTGCCACCAAACAGGAAATTCTATAATTGTGATAAAGAGAGTGATTTGGATCTTACAATTAAGTCTAATTATGTGTTCATTTTATGAAATTGCAAACTTATTAAAGTAAGTTTTACTGTATTCTGTGTCATAGATTTGTGGCAGCAGTTTCTACACTTGTCACTCCCCAAACTATAACTTCCATCTGGAAGTCGTTTTGCCAGTAGAACCCTAGACCTGAATAACATCAATTTAAATGGGTCTTCACATTGATTCTTTACTGTTCGGTCTCTCTGTGGTTTACCACCGTCCAACTCAGAAGGGCCACCCCTGCCCAGCAGCTTGCTTCAAAAGAGCAATTATGCTCTTTAAGCGCTGGTGGCACATTGATCTTAGAATCAATGGTACATCAGGGCAACACTGGATCTCTAATTGGCAGCAGGAAAATGGGTTAGAACAATTCAAATTTTATAAAATAAAAGCCAAGTAAACATTAAATTACATGAAATCATATCTACTCTGGCTGCTTGTATCTTAGGATTTAGCTTGAAGCAGACATGAAATGTCCAACATTCACCTTCAGAAAGTCGAAAGCCAGCCAGCCATGTTGACCTTGTAGGCTGATGCCCAACATTCCAGTTGAGTCTCAAATGTTGACTTAATGTGAAGCGCTCTTTCAGGTGTTTCATTCTGAAATTTTTATCAGTTTTCAAGAACTGGAATCCTAGGTTGTGGGTTTGAATATTAAAGTACTCCCCCAAAATACCCATAACAAAAAGCCCAGCATTGTTTTACAGGCAATAACTTAACAAATCCTGAGCTTATATGCTGCAAGAGTAGGTAAAATAGGCTTGTTGGAATAAATACCAAGACACAGTTTAATCTCATAATTAAGTGACAAAGTAGAAATAGTAATTTTTTTCCAAATTCATATAGATGTTTAGATAAAATACTAAGAAATGAACAATTTGTTCTTTTAATTTTTTCTAATCACTTCCTGGTCCCCTATACCTCTTTCCACTCATGCTTCTAACGGGATTCACTTGTCAAAATAGTGGCAAATAGTGGAGTATTTGTCCTTAGTCCTTCTGATATAGTTTTAGAGAGTCACTGTTAAGTTACAGTGTATTCCATTTTGCTTTTGCAGATATCTCTAACTTTGAATAGCTAAAATTCTAACACACTGTACACAATTTGTACCTAACTTTCTTTGTACCTTTAAGTTTTTTGACAGATGGCTGCTGCCAAGAATCAGCTTGGGTGGGGAGCTAAAGTTCCAAGAAATATAAGAATTTGCATGCATAGCTGATATCCCCTAGGTTTATGCCTGTTCTGCACATGATGAACAGAGACCCGAGCCAGAGCTCCTGCCTGCTGGGATGTCCCTCACCAATGATGGCTTTGTCTCTTGACTGAGTCCCAGTTCCCTAGTCTGTAAATCAGACATAATTGTATTTGTCATCCCCTTTCCTTCACCAGGGGATTTTAAGGATTGCAAAACCACATAGTGCCTGACAATATAAAATGCTATGGTAATGGTTAAAATGAAGAATGACCTTGTCCTGCCAATAAGTAATCTACTCTCAGGGAGCAAGTTAGGCATCTGGGATGTGAATTAACTGTCTCCTGCCATCAGGGCACCATTTTAGCCGAGGGCTAGAGGGCATGAAAAAATATGTTATTTCCATGTGAAGCCACAGAACTTCTGCCCTTCCTACTATGCCTACATTTTATAACTCAAAATTTATAAGGAGATATTAGACACTACTGGAAAATTCTAAAAATTAAATCTTTTGAAAAATCATTCTAGTCTTATACATAATTACAGAAGAAGCCTCTAATGTTTGTCCCTTTTAAATAAAGTCTTTTCAGCTTTCTCTCAGCTCCTCCTTCCTGAAATCAGCCTCAAAGGCTAAAAGCATTGAACGGTAATATCACAATTGTCCTTCGCAGCTCATAGCTTTATGCTTAATTAATTTATGCAAACATCTTTTTATTCTGTTGATAAATTATTATCACTTTGTAGTATATGTGTTCTTTAAGATTACAACTTATTTTCTAAGTTAATAATCAGTTTGTATGCAGTTTGTATGCACCTGCATCACCCTTCATCGTCACATGGCGGTCTCCCCGTGTGCATGTCTGGGTCCAAATTTCCACTTTGTATAAAGACACCCATCATAATGGATTGAGGCCACCTTACTCCAATATGACCTCATCATAAATTAACTAATTACATATGCAACAACCCTATTTCCAAATAAGGTCAAATTCTAACGTAACAGAATTTAGGACTTCAACTATGAATTTGGAGAGGGGAGATGTAATTCTACCCATACCATGATTTTATTAAATCTCAATTAAATTTATTCAAGTAACAAGAAACAGTAACTCATTATAGTCTGAAACTTATATTTGAGACCATTTTTATTTTTTCACACTCTTCTTGGCTTTTCAGATTTTATTCACATCTCCTTTAAGCTTTTATTAGTACTTCCCACATCTATAGTGTTTCCACTGATTTTACTCAGGTGTCTTACAGACGCTCTTTCCTACCCTTTCTAGAGTAATTTCTGCATTTTTAGGGTCCTCAGTTCCATTACCATTGTTTGGATTAACATGTGTTACATATTGACTCCAAAATTCATAAATGCTTGAAAGCCAAACACTTGAAGCGAAGGTTTGAATCTGCCTTGTAGTAGAGACATAACCTTGAACAAGTGAATTTCTTTCCCTGTAAAGGGATTAGTAATATTTTAATAGGGTTTTGGAGAGGACTGAATAAGATACTGAAAATAAAGTAGGAGGTGCTCTTAGCATAATGCTTTGAGACTTAGCAAATTCTCAGGTAATTTACTTGTTTTTATTTTATTATTCAAAATAGCTTAGTGTTATTTGAGAATTGAAGGGAAAACGATGCAACCCTTTCTCCAGGTCATTTAACAAACTTCACATAAGACTTTGGTTGTTTTTTATTTTTCCCTAAGGTTGTTGTAACAAGTGATCCCCTCTCAAAATTTCAAGTAGCTTATAAGAACAAAGGTTTTTTTGTTCTTGTTTATTTCCTTGCTTGTGTTTTGTATTACCTGTTTATTAGCGCTAGTTCTGCTCCTACCCTACATTTCTTCTTTACTCCAGAATCCAGGTTGAAAATAGAGTCTGTAGGTCCTACCAAGAACATGCTATTCATGTTGCAGAGGATAAGAGACCAAATAAAAATCTGCAATATTCCTTAAAGCTTCTGCTCACAACTGACATATTCTTTCTTCTACTTATATTGCATTGGCCAGAGAAAATCATTTGGACAAGCATAGTGCCTTGGAGATTGGGAAGAATATTTATTCCATAGGAAATCCCTGCAAATCACATGATGAAAGGTAGCAATGTATAACCTTCCAACAGGGAAAGAGGGAGAAGATAATTTGGAACATAATACAATCTACCACAAAGACCAATCTTAGTACCAATGCCTGAAAAATATCAGTTATTTTTCCTTCACAGATGTGCCCTTTTATTTCTACCTATGTTCTTTTTTTTATTTTGGCATATTACTGGGGTACAAATGTTTAGGTTACATATATTGCCTTTGCCCCATCCAAGTCAGAGCTTCAAGCATGTCCATCTCCCAGACAGTGCACACTGCACCTGTTAGGTGTGAAGATACCCATCCCTCCTCCCCTCCCACCTGCCCAACACCCAGTGAATGTTACTACAATATGTGCACATAAGTGTTGATCAATTAATACCAATTTTATGATGAGTACATGTGGTGCTTGTTTTTCCATTCTTGTGATACTTCACTTAGTAGAATGGGCTCCAGCTCTATCTAAGATAATACAAGAGGTGCTAGATCACTATTGTTTTTTGTGGTTGAGTAGTACTCCATGGTATACATATACCACATTCTTTAATCCACTCATGTATTGATGGGCAGCTGGGCTGTTTCCATATCTTTGCAATTGTTAATTGTGCTGCTATAAACATTCAAGTACAGATGTCTTTTTTATAGAATGTCTTTTGTTCCTTTGGGTAGATGCCCAGTAATGGGATTGCTGGATCAAATGGTGGTTCTACTTTTAGCTCTTTGAGGTATCTCCATGTTACTTTCCATAGAGTTTGTACTAGTTTGCAGTCCCACCAGCACTGTATGAGTGTTCCTGTCTCCCACATCCATGCCAACATTTATTGTTTTGGGACTTTCTGATAAAAGCCATTCTCACTATAGTTAAGTGATATCTCATTGTGGTTTTGATTTGCATTTCCCTGATGATTAGAAATGTTGAGCATTTTTTTCATATGTTTGTTGGCCACTTTTCTTCTGAAAAGTTTCTCTTCATGTCCCTTGCCCACTTTTTAGTGGAGGTGTTTAATTTTTTCTTGCTGATTTTCCTGAGTTCCCTATATATTCTAGTTATCAGCCTTCTATCGGATGTGTAGCACACAAATATTTTCTCCCATTATGTAGGTTGTCTGTTTGCTCTCCTGATAGTTTCCTTGGCTGTGCAGAAGCTTTTTAATATGATCAGGTCCCATTTATTTATTCTTGTTGTTGCTGTGATTGCCTTTGGGGTCTTCTTCATAAATTCTTTGCCTAGGCCAATGCCTATAAGATTTTTTCCAAAATTTTCTTCTAGAATTCTTATAGTTTTATGCCTTAGGTTTAAGTCTGTTATCCACTGTGAGCTAATTTTTGTGAGAGGTGAAAGGTGCGGATTCTGTTTCAGTCTTCTATATGTGGCTATCCAGTTTTTCCTGACCATTTATTGAATAAGGATTCAATGTATGTTTTTGTTTGCTTTGTCAAAGATTAGGTGGCTATATGAAAATGGCTTTATTTCTGGGTTCTCAGTTCTGTTCCATTGGTCTATGTCTCTGTTCTTATGCCAGTACCATGCTGTTTTAGTTACTGTAGCCTTGGAGTATAGCTTGAAGTCTGGTAAATTGAAGTAAATTGAAGTCTGGTCCCAATTTGTTCTTTTTGCTTAAGATTGCTTTTGCCATACAGGGTCTTCTCTGGTTCCATACTAAGCATAGCATCATTTTTTCTAGATCTGTGAAAAGTGATATTGGTATTTTAATAGGGATTGCATTGAATCTGTAGATCACTTTGGGTAGTATAGACATTTTTAACAATGTTGATTCTGCCAAACCATGAGCATGGTATTGTTTTCCACCTGTTTACTTCATCAAAGGCATTTTGAAAAACATCTAATCAGCATACTTTTATCCACATACATGCTTACTCTCTTCAAACTCCCAAAACCAACGTAATGTTTCCTTATATGGAGATTAACATTGCTTTCTAAATAATTTATACCCAAATATTTATTGGTCTGTTACCATCTTCTGTTTTTGCTTGTGTAGGAAAACTTCCTGACTTCTGGTAATAGTACCCTGATTTTTTTTTTAAATTACTCATTAACTATTTTCAGTCCTCATGTCTCATTTGGGTATTCTGTACTTTAAAGTGTCACAATAATTGGGTCTTGGGTGGGTATATTACTCAAACTGGGCTAATCAGAGTAAATAGATGTGAGCCTAACAACTTTTACGTGAACTGTGGGGAAAGATGATCTCTCTTTTTTATGGGGCTTATTAACTACCAAGACTCATACCTGGAGCTACTTTTGACTGTTTATCCACCATGAGGATTTAGTTTAAATGAGAATACTCCAGACCAGAAAAAAAGGAATTTCTGACAAAGATAAAATTAAAATATTGTTCAAGCACCTACATGCAACCTTAACTGAAGTTCAACCTCCAGAACTTGCCTTTTTTGCTTAAACTGGTTGGGTTTCTGACGCTTGCAACCAAAACAGTTTCGACTTATGTACGCAATTTTCTGGCATCATCTGGATTAGCAAGGGGATGTGAATATATGCTCTCTTTCCGTTTCCCTTCCACTTACCTTTTCTGTAAAAGTTTTGATTTGATGAGAGTTGTATAGAACTATTTTCTTCTTCACTCACTTGACATCAAATTAGTATAATCAAAGATTATTAAATAAATCTACTTTATGATAAAAAATTATTTCTGAGCTCCATGATGGCAAGAAATAAAAATTATTTTAACAATGAATTATTTGCTATGTACTAGTTTCAAGCTTCAGGAAAGGGAAGTGGCAGTATTATGTCAGGAAAAAGAACAGAATTTGGAATTAATACACACGAGTTAGAAATCTGCCTCTGCGACTTATTAGCAGTGTGATGAAGAAGAATCACTTATTCTTCATACACATCCTTTCTTTAGTTTTAAAACTGGATTTTAAATTTGTATTTCTAATACTGGAAACCTAATAGAGCTACTGTGGGAATCAAATGAAATAGCATTTATGAAGAGAATTTGTAAATTTTTTAAATCGCTATTATTCTTACCATCATGCCAACGTGTAGTCCCAGGATTAGCAGCATTTGCTTTGCTAGGGAGCTTGTTAAAAATGCAGGTTCTCAGATCCCAACCCCACTGAGTAAGACTTTTTGAGAGTGAATCTGAGGAATCTATGTTTCAAGAAGCTCTCCAGGAAACACTTGTGAGAGTTATGGCTTGAAAACAGTAACTTCAAAGTTACTATGTGAGTAAAAGAAGCAAGTCACCTGGATATCTGTCTGTGTCACTGAGCAGGATTTAGTTAACTATAAGAAGCCCACATACCAGTTACCTTCTGATCTAGCCACAGAGATAAAACAGACACAGATTTTTAATATTCAATGCATAAGATAAAGGTAAATGAGATATAATAGTGCACTATATATTTAATTATCAAAGAAATGATATACTGTGGGGAATATGAAATTAAGAAGAAAGGATCACTGCGTACTACAGTTTTCTCAGAGGAACGTTTAGTTTGCAAATAATTTCTCCAAAGTATGAATAGAATTTGAGGAAGGTAAGTCCGTGGGAAGAATTCCAGATGAAAGGATTATGGTGAAAATAACATATATGGGCAAGGCCAAGAGTAAGTTCAGTATGACTGGAGTGGGAATATATTTACCTAAACAGGTTAGAGTTCAATTGCAATTATCATAATCCACTCTGGCTAGTTTAAGCATGAAGAGAGTTACTACAGAATCTTAAATGACCTTTGAAAGCATTGTCTGGACTGAAAAAAATAGTCTATTTTATACTGAACTTTTGAAAATGATGTCAAAAGCCACACTGCAAAACTGGACCACTGTGGAAGCTACTGCTCCTGCCATGATCAGGAAGCCACTACCATAATGAGAAGTCACCGCTACGTCTCTCAGGTCCAGAATCACAAGATCTCTGCTGTAATTTACAACAGAAAAACGTTTCTGTATCTGTCTCAACTTCACTCAGTTCTGATTCAAGTTTTGGATGAATGCATGTGAGCAAGGCATAAATGACGTCTGAAAGCTTGGCTGGAATCGGGTCTGGGGAATACGATGTTTAGCTTGCTCACCTCTGAGCCCAGGAAGGCACATTGGAAAGAAGTCAGAATAAATGTTGAAGGAGCCAATCCACATTATCACCTCCTAACTTCCAGGATGACTGTGAGGATTAGGATAGATTCTCTGTGTCAAGCCTTCAACATGATGTCTAACGTACGGTAAATGCTCAGCAAATGGTAGCTTATGAAAGATTTTAGGACCATAGATTTGAATAAAGAGAAAAACAAAACCAATGCAGCCACTTATAAGACAATTTCTGCAGTTTAGAACAGAAGAAATAATGGCACAGAATGAAAATGAAGATTGTGCATATGAACAAATAAATAGATATTTATGTTATTTCAAAGGCATCATGGACAGGATTTCATGGCAGAATGTGACTGATAGTTTCAAAGTTGATTGTTCAAATTGCTAGTGATTTTCAGTATGAGGCTTGTATTATTTCAAGATGCATCCTGGAAAGGGAGTCAAATCAGTTTCAGATAGCAAAACTGATTGTCCATAGCTTTCTTGTGTTCTTTGATCCAAACATTGCTAGGGTGGACATCTGAAAAGTTTGTGGCAATTTGGCATCTCTCTGAAAGAGTAAATCTCAATAAATATGTTCTAGATGGCTCTTATCTAATGTTTGAGAACCTAAATAGATATTTACCTAGATTCAGAAATGAAATTAATATGCTATATTTTTTTATTTCATAAGCTCAAAATATCTCTATTTCAAGGCAAAAGTGGAAGTGCCTTAGGCCTAGTTTTTGCAAGGCATTTATTTCCCTGAAATATTATTACTAGCAAGACCAAAAAATGTGTTTAATTTAAATTTAAATGCTCAGTAGGATATCCACCTTAACCATGTTCTGAACTCTTCCAGGAAGCTTGTAATAGAGTTCTTGGTGTTTTTGTGTTTTGTTTGTTTGTTTGTTTGTTTGTTTGTTTTACAGTGTACAATGGGGAAACAATCATTCACTTAGCACTTTGTTCATGTACTTAGTACATGAATAATGGCCTTTTTCTCTGATCTCTAGTGAGGGTTTCTGGCTCTCAATATTCTGCTGGTTCTATTTATAGGTTTTTTTTTTTTAATTCTTTCTTCTGTTCACATACAAACAAAGCAGGCTAGTTAGTTTAACTTATGTCTTTCAGTGATCACTGATTTCCTTCTGCTTCCAGGATGGTTTATCTAGCGCAAAGTGACTCTAGTGCATTTGGGTACCCGAACTCGTCCTCTGCAGGATGCTGATTCCTCAGGCAGTAAGTGTATTCAGGACTTTTGCTTAGATCATTCTAACCTCTAAACCCCTGAGTATGTGGTCCAGATTAGAGGAGTAATGTATCTTTTCTCTTAAGAACATCCACTTTAAAAGCAATGAGAAGTGAGTTTTCCATTTCTATATATGTTTTCTCTTGTACATAGGAAAATGCAGTTGGATTAGTTTAATGTGTGAAAGAGAAAAAAATATTTACATTGCATCAATATATTGTTATTCAATGTAGTTATAGAAAGACATAAAAATATAATACAAATAAGAAAATTGACATTTATTGAGCACTTCCTATGTACCAGGTATCATGGGAGCACTTTACATGTATTGTCCCAACTATTCCTTTTAACAACCCTATATGTTCAAGACTATTATCTCCATTTTAAAGACAAGCAAACTGAAGGTTAGAGAGATTAAGAAACGAGTCCAATGTTGCATACACGTAGCTAGGAGGAGCAATGCAAGTGTTCAAACCAGGCAGCTTGATTCCAGGGGAAGTGTGTGTATCTGTGTATGATGTGGAATAAGATCTTAATTTCTTAATGCCAATATGAAATTGATTCACCAAGCGGTTTCTCAGAAAAAGCAGATACTAAAAGTCACAGCAGATGGAGTGCTAGTTTGTTGTCTCCTTCTGCCCTTTGGATGTTTCAAACTGCTGTTTCATGCTTCAAAATATCAGTAAGGAAAGTCAAAGTTAGAAAAAGTAGAAGAGAAAGAATAGAAGCATAAGGGGCAAATCTATCAGAAGAACACATTTAGGAGATTCTTCAATAAGACAATGAAAAAGGAATACTGCTTATTTCTAAACTTTTTAAAGAATAAGGATTTTAAGGAAAAAAAGATTTGTCTATCCCATTCTTTTTGTAAAATTTTTGTAATATATATCATAATATCTATGTGTCACATACATTGGCATTTCTTGCATCTGCAGAATCCAGGGACTCAGCTGTCAGTTCTTTGCTTTCTTTCTTTCTTTTCACATTTAATCGCATGTAGTGAGAAAGCTGTAGTTTGTAGCCAATGAAATGCCTACTCCAAACCTCTGGCCTAGTGGAACAATTCCCAGCATGGTCAGCACTCCTCAAAGTCATATGGACACTGAAGACAACGAGACATATGAGCTGCCAGCCTGCATCTTAGGCATCATCCCACCAAACTGTTCTTATAAATTCTAGTGGCCACTATTGGAGAAGGTATCTATGCAACTTCCCTTTGGTTTTTTGCCATTTCCAGGTTTTACAATAGCTTATGGCAGCTTAGCAAGCTAAAAGCTTTGCCTGATTAAATCCTAGGCTTCTTTTTTTTGTTTCTCTTTGGCCCAACTTATGACAGTGAAACCAGCCTTAAGGGCCCAGCCTGGCAAGGTGCATCTCCAGTGATTTATGCAATGTCACTTTCTTGATGATTAACCTGAATAAATCATGCTGGTATTTTCAGCAGTGATATAGCTGCCCTTTATATTCTTATCAATTTTCAGGACAAGAAGAAATTAGCCTGGTCCTCCCATTGATCTTGTGAGCAAAATTGTACCTCACAGCAGGGCTTCAACTAATAAACAATGAGCACTACAAATAACTTATCAGTTTACTTTTAATCAATAAAGTTTCTCACGATGCATTATTCCAGCAATTGGCCTAAATCACTGTGCCTATAACTGTTGTTTTCAAAACCTTTTAATCTAATTGGAAAATCTTCCTTTGCACTAGTAATAAACACTCACTAAACTGTCTGCACCTAATTGAGCTACAGTAATTTATGGGTGCTCCCACTGTTTCTCCCCTCTTTAATCAGACAGACTGCTTTATGTCCTTAACTAATGAATTCTAAGAATCCACCCAGTAGATCTGATCGAATGTCACTAGTGAATAAATCTTCATTAACACTGGCAGGTTCCAAACCTGGTCTCCATCTCGATTTAATTATTGCCTCACGACTGTACTCTTGTCAGGTTTTCTCCATTTCTTTATAGGACGCCTCTATTACCAGATGTACTCGCACGGCACAGCCCCCTGGCAGCCGAAGTCTGTGCTGGCCCTAGCAAGGGAACCGCTGCTGACTGGCTGTCCTAATCAAGACCATGTCCCTGGTTGCGGGCACTGCAAGTGCTGTGTCAGCCTCCTCTGCAGCCTTTTCTGCTGCATCTTTGTCAGTGTAAAAATACGCATCTGTCAGTTTACTCAGGGTGTTCTCAAACCCTGGTAAATTAACTGGTGCTACCCAAAGTCAGAAAGGAACAGTAGATGGACCAAAATCCTGTTAAGGGAAATAAAACATCCTCACAATGGTTCTTTATCCCACTAGGAACGTTTTCTTGGGAAATCAGCTTGGTGTCATTACATGTGTTTGCTCCATCTAGGGTCAGAGCAAACGGAGTTAGAGGCCACTAAGTTTGGAAGAGTGTCACAAGCTGACACCAGTAACCAGCCCCGTCATTGAGAGGACTCCATTCCCTGTGTTCCCACTAAACTGACAGGACACTTATTTCTCTGCACTGTTTCCAGGAACGCTGACTGGTGAGGTTTATTTTGAAAGTTCCTTTTTACCCCACCTGCTTCATTTTGAAACCATGCCCTTATGGTATCATTTATATAGTTCCAAAAAAGTATGACACCCACAAATGACTTTATTGATTTATTAAATTAATAAAACAGAAATAGATGCTGACATGCAAGAGCTGGATCAAAAGAGAAAGCAACAATATTCGCCACGGATTTAGTTTAATTGCTAGTTAACAAGTATTTATGCAATATTTACTGTATGCCAGGTACTCTTCTAGACACTTTGCAAATTTCAATCCTCCAAATAACCCCCAAAGATTTCTCTTATTAAAAAATCTTATTTCCAGATAAGGAAACTGAGGCACAGAGAGATGAAGTATCTTGCTAGAGTCACACAGCTGACGAGTTGCATAACTGGGATTGGGTCTTGGTAGACAGGCTTTGGAGTTAACGCCTTTTCCCCTAAACTATGCTGTCTTTTCACACAACTGAACAGATGACTTGATTCTGAGTCCTAGAGTATAGGGCAAAGATGGAGCATAATGATACGTCAGGGTATCCTGCTATTTAATTATAAAAATATGTCCTAGCACTTATTCCAGAGAACCCTAGTCTCTCACAATGATCCTTCAAAAAGGAATTCCATAGTTCAAGAACTTAGGGAGGTTTATCCATGTTATAACTCTTTGGGAATTCATAAAGCACATTAGCAAGGCTCTGAGAAGATGTACGATCAAGACATAACTAGGTGTGATCTAGTATTTACAGACCTACTTGATAGCAAAACAATTATTTTTTGGAAGATTCACTAAAATCTTACAGAACTAATGACTCACTACGAATCAGCTTTATAGAAAAGTCATATTAAAGTCTTGTTTCATGTGGGTCCTTAGCGGGACACTGAATAATCTTTTCAACATTTTCATGACACAAATCCATAAAACCAATGCCAAACTGGTTTTTACATGGCATGGCTATCATTAACTTTTTTTTTTAACTTAATGTTTAGCACTTAAATAAAATGTGTTAAAGATGGTCCTGAGGGAAGGTAGATAACATATAACCTTTCTGTGCTCATCAGGTAGAATGAAGATGGCCTGTGGGAGCCTTTGCCACAATTTCCAAGAGTAGAGCTGATAAAATTTCTTTAAGATTGTTTCCCAGCCGGGCGCGGTGGCTCACGCCTGTAATCCTAGCACTCTGGGAGGCCGAGGCGGGAGGATTGCTTGAGCTCAGGAGTTCGAGACCAGCCTGAGCAAGAACGAGACCCCCATCTCTACTAAAAATAGAACAGAAATTATACGGACAGCTAAAAACATATATATATATATAGAAAAAATTAGCCGGGCATGGTGGTACGTGCCTCTAGTCCCAGCTACTCTGGAGGCTGAGGCAGTAGGATCGCTGGAGCCCAGGAGTTTGAAGTTGCTGTGAGCTAGGCTGACGCCACGGCACTCTAGCCCAGGCAACAGAGTGAGACTCTGTCTCAAAAAAAAAAAAAAGATTGTTTCCCAACTGAGATTTTGGAAAACACTTATTGACATAGCTGTAAGTTAAGTTTTCAAATGAGGTATAGCTATTTTATTTCAAAATACAGATTTTATTTCTGTAACAGAGGTCATTTTTTCTCAGCATTGGGTTACTCCCCCCAAAATTTTATGTAGCCTTCTTTATTTGGGGCCTACGGTTAACTTTTCTATAGTTCCTGCTATATCTCTTTGCACACAATTGGGGAAATTCTTAACTTTTCCTTTTCTGCTTGGGTATTCTTCAGTGGTTAAGAGTATGAGCATTAGAATAGTCAGAATGTAGTTAGAAACCTAAAACATATTTCGCATGGTTATTGTGATGATTGACTGACTTAATGTTTGTAAGGTACTCATTATGGTATCAGCATTCCCAGTAGATGGTGTCCATTCCTAATATTATAGCTTTAAACTTTAGTTTGCATCAGGAATACTGGACGGCTTGTTGAAACACAGATTTCTGAGCCCATCCCCAGCAGTTCTGATTCATTAGCTCTGTAGTGAAGCTTGAGAATCCGAATTTCTAATAACTTCCCAGGTGCTGCTGCTGCTGCTGCTGCTGGTTTGAGAACCACATTGAGGGAATCGCTGTTGCAGACTCAATGACAAATGTTCCGTACAAGGAGAAGCTGTCAGAGTGATCAGTTGTATGAGGTAAATTTTTTTCAGAAGCATTTATCAGACTCATATTATCAGAGATGTTTAAGGGCCTCTTGGCAGTGATTATCTTACCTAGAGTCTGCTTAGTATATGATTTGTGAAGAGATACACAAAAGTCTTAAACTGTTCTGCACTAGTCTTGCACTGGCCCTTTCTGTCTTCCGAGGAGTACTGCATTCAAGATGCATTCTTGTTTCCTTGTTGTTTCTCATCAAATTCCCTTGTTATGGCATCATGGCCACCTGACACATTAGAGCCCATTTTCATTCTCCCGGGTCTGCCTCAATGGTGCAGTTAGGGCGGCTCCCGCCTCGCCGTTAGCCAGTGAGAAGTAACTCAGGAGTCGCTGAGGGCCCCTGGGCGTGCAGCCTGGGCTAGAAACATCGAAAATTTCAACGTCTCACCTTAAAGCAGATGGAAGCAGCGAGAGTAAATAGTAGACAGAAGGGGGACAGACTTCATTACACCCTCTGAGTTAATACTGACCTGGGAAAAATACGATTTCAAAGATTGTCCTGATAGCTGACAATGTCTCCTTAATTGGAGGTAATGTAAAAAAGGTGGCTATTCCCCAAAATTCCCGCTCACCCACCATCTGCCACTGATAAAGGGCTGGCAATTAAAGAATGTTAAGAATAAGTTCTAATTATCTTACTACCCCTGTATCTTGTTCCCTTAGTGCTCTCTAATGGCCTTAATGGAAGCCCACATGTGAATCATATCTTCTGCCGCATGCCAACTCCTTCTGCGTGAATGTGCAGTGATCATCATAGATCCAGAACTGCCCTCTGGTAGGTGTCTGACGTTTAAAACATAATCTTAAACATCTCACCTTCTCTCTGGCTACTCATCTTATTTTACCTGAATTACTCTGAGTGTGGCATTCACAGCAGTTCCAAATTTAATTCCCGAGGAATGGTACTTGCTAATTGGCTTAATCCTCTTTGGTAGATGTCACGGTGCAGTGGCAGTGGCAGCCTTTCTCCATCCACAAGCCATATGTATTGAAATACATGTGGTCATGTTCTAACAGCATCAACTGTTCTTTCAAAAGTCATAGAAAGGAATTTTAGAATCTCTACTTTCAATAGGGAGATTTTGCATCTTGTGCTTTTGGTACTGCCAGTAGAAAACAGAAGAAGAAGAACAGTATTATTTTAGAAGTAATTTAGGACTGCTGAGTCTCTGGTTGTACAGGAGGAAGAGTTCGTTTGTTGTCTACTGCGAGATAAAAATGATGACATTCAGACTCTACGATGCTATGGTGTTTGGGGTGTGAGAGATTCACCTCGCTGCGCTGAACTGGGAAAGTACAAAGTAATTATTTCACTGAGACCGTCATAAATATATCTCCACAAGTCGTGCCCAGAATCCACAGAAGATCCCAAGATGTCTGAGTTTATAAAATTTTTTTATATCCAGCATCTGTTCAATTTCATCAGTAATTATTTTAGTAAAAATTGGAGAGCCAGATCCTGATCATTTTCTACTTTATCACACAATTGAAAAATGCAGCAAAATGTAAGCAGTTATTCTTTGTGGAGCATTTATAGGAGTAAAACCATATGCTGTTCTTGTTTGGGATGATTTTAAATCTTTAAACATCTAAATGTAGTTGTCTTTAAAACTGGTATTAACTCCACACAATTTAATGTGAACAACTCAACACCTAGAATGTCAATGTGCAAAGACATTCATTAGGTTTACGCACATGTCCATGCAAATAATTACAAATGCCTTTTGTGTGCATGAATAATCAGGGTAGGCCTATAAATTAATACTTTTATACCTTTAAAATATTATGCCAGGACTTGAAGCCTTTGAATTTTATAGTTAGAACTTCAAAATCATCTAGTTCAGTGGTTCTCAAACTTGACTGTGCATTACATGCTTTGTAGTTAAACTGTATATACCTGAGCCCCACATTTGAGATTCTTATTCATGTGTCTTCAGTAGAAACTTGGCATGTATACTTCACAGATCATTCTGATGGGTACCTGTGTTCATTTCCTAGAGCTGTCATGACAAATTACCACATACTGAATGGGTTTATACTCCCAGTTCTGGAGGCTGGAAGTACAATTCAGAGTGTTGGCAGAGCCATTCTGTCTCTCAGGGCTCTGAGGAAGAATCCTTCCTTGCCTTTTCCCACCTTCTGGCAGCTACTGGCAAGCCATGGCATTCCTGGACTGGCAGCTGCATCACTCCATCCTCCACCTCTTTGTCACATGGCCTTCCTCCCTGGGTGTTTTTGTCTCTGTGTCTCTCCTTATAAGGATACCAGTCATTGGATTTAGGGCCCACCCTAATCCAGAATGATCTCATCTTAACTTGATTACATAATATCTCCAGAAACCCTATTTCCAAATAAGGGCACATTCACAAGCACAAAGGGATAGGATTTTTTAGGCGGGGGTTGGGGGGGATGAGACATTTTAAGCCTCTACAGTGATCTAGTTCCTCTGAGATCTACTGACATTATTGAGCTTAAAATAAAGAAGTTCACCAACTTGTATTAGTTACTTATTTCTTCATAAGAAATCCCCTTCTAAATTAAAACAATAAACCTTTATTTCTGGTTATTATTATTAATAGTTTCTGAGGATCAGAAATCTAGAAGCAGCTTAGTTGGGTCATTCTTGCTCCAAGTCTCTCGTGAAGTTGTAGTAAATTACTGTCTGGGGTTACAGTCAGCTGACAGTTTGAATAGGGTTGGAGGATCCACTTCCAGCCCAATTAGTTTCTCACTCTCATTTGGCTTTAGGCCTCAGTTTCTTGTCATGTCAGCTTTTCCATAGGGCTATTGTTGATACGGCAGTTAGCAAACACCAGAGTGAGTGATCTAGAATAGAAAAAGAGAGATCAACCAAGACAGAAGCCAGTGTCTTTAGTAACCTAACCTTGAAAGTGATATACCATCACCTCTGTCATATTTAAGTCATCACAGAGACCAACCCCAGCATGGTATCAGTCTGTGTGCAATGCCAGGAGGTGTGCATCAACGGGGCCATCTTGGAACCCAGCTACCATGAGTAGGGAGTCAGGAATTCCGACTTCAGGGCTAGGAGACTAAACCACTTCACCTTAAGGTATAACCCAAGGGTTGGAATCACTTGAGAGCTCGGTAGAAATACTGGATCTCAGGCCTCACCTCAGGCATACTGAATCAGAACCTATATTTTAATTGTATACACATTATATTTTGAGAAGCACTAGGCTAGAACAAATTACTAACTCAGATACATTTCCCTTTTCAAAGTAATTGCCTTGAATAGTAACATACCCCAAAGAGCTTTCCATTGCTTGAAATCTGCTATGGACTCTGCTTCGGGCCAGATCATAAGACACGTTAAGAAATCAGTATCTTCCCATGTAGCCACACCACATTACTGTAGTCATAACATTTTACTCTTGGTCATACTAACTTTATTCAACAGAGTTGACTCAAAGAATTTTTATTTATTTTTAAAACATTAGAAGTACATTTAAAGAATAAAAATCTATTCTACATTAAAGGTATTAAAAATGTATTGTGTATTCCAAAGATCATCCCCAAATCATAATGCTGTTTTCAGGAACAGTGCCATGTATTAATATTTCTGGCCTTTCCGTTTCTTCTGGAGGAAAAGTCATCATTTTGCCTTCAAATAATTTGAAGCCACTGGTGAACTGAGTCTAATAAAAAGTACCACAAAGCTCAGACAAAAATAAAATACAAATTGCATTAACAGGCCCCCATTCTAGCAGCCTGTTAGAAAAAGGGGCATAAACTTTTCTAGGTGACAAATTTTTATTTAGCATTACATTATTTTTTGTTTTTTATGCACAATAACTTCCATGTGATCAAAACTTCTAAGACACATTTAAAAAGCAAAAAAAATGAAAGTATTGGCATATGGTCAAAAGAGGAAAGAGTCAATACAGTCAGATTCAGAGATGGCCTAGATGTTGGAATTTTCAGACAAAGGCTTTAGAATAACTATGAGAAATATGTTAAATGTTCTAGAGAAAAGATTAGCAACATAAGGGAATAGGAGAGAAATGGAAACTACGGAAAAGAACCAAATGGAGTTTATAGGAATAAAAAATACATAATATAAAACTTAAAGAATTTATTTGATTGGGACAAAAATGAAGAAACATTCAGTGAACTTGAATTGATCTCAATAGAACTTATCATATCTGAAATCTATGAACAAAGATACCAAAATCCTTAACAAAATATTAGAAAATCAAGTCAAACAATACACAAAAAGAATAATATGTTGTGACCAGAGTTTTATCTTAGAAATGCTGTTTGTTGAGCACTAAAATATTTACCAATTTAATTCACCATATTAAGAAGAAAATATCATAAAATAACCTCAGTAGAATCAAAATAGGCATTTGATAATATCCAGCACTCATTTTTGTAAGAACTTTCAGAAAATAAGAAATAAAAGGAAACTTCTTCAGTCTGATTTAGGGCATCTGTGGAAAACCTACAGCCTACATCACACTTGACGAAACATTCATCACTTCTCCTTTGAGATTGAGAATAACGCAAAGATGTCAACTCTGATCCCTGAGTTATAAAGTAATGTTCTTATATATACATTGGAACCAAGGTTCTTGCCAAATAAGCTGAGGCATTCTTACCCAGGGATGTATTGTCCTCTACTTGTCCCCCTTCTGAGGAATTTGAGGATAAATATAACTATCATGATAGTCTCAATCTTTGTTTCCTTCAAGATCTGAGGAATTAATTGATTTTATTAATTTAGAGTCCCCTATGTGTCAGAAACTGTGCTAGGTGATGTTCTTACAGTTGTCCTTAAAGAACACACAGATAAGTGGAGGAGGTAAAATAATAAACAGGAGTTTATAGTAGAGGTTGATACATTCTATACAGAAATAAGCACAGGCTACCACCAGCACAGAGAGAAGCATATCACCTACCCTGGGAAGGAGGGGACAGGAAGCAATAAGGGAAATCTTCCAGGAGCAGGTGAGTATTAATCCTCAGTGTTGACTGCTGCCATAGTTTCTTGCTATTAGTTCCCAAATCACAAGCACCA
This sequence comes from Lemur catta, assembly GCF_020740605.2. Lineage (NCBI taxonomy): Eukaryota > Metazoa > Chordata > Mammalia > Primates > Lemuridae > Lemur > Lemur catta. The sequence goes on along the minus strand of NC_059151.1, from coordinate 10,513,675 downwards.
AATCCAATGCAACCAGAGGATTTTCCAGAGACCCCATGTGCCCTTGGCCTTTGTTATTAGCAATAAGCCACAGACAGCACAATGGCAGGTACATTCATCAATTTCCACTTGAAAGCAAGGGAGTGTTTCCAGCCTCAGCCAGCCAAGGCTCAATGGTACAGGGAGACACACTGCTGGACCTTCCTTTCATCCTGGGTATTGTGTGGGACTACCCATGCCGATCCTTCCCGGCCTGGGTATTGTTCCTACTTCGTCTTGAACTATCTGACTTACTCACAGTTTTCTGTACCCGCTATTCCCAATTCATGCATATAAAGAGGGCTAGATAATGAGCAGATACTGTCAGTACTGTTCATACTCTTATATGGTTGCACGGAAGAAAGGAGAGTGAAGAGGTATTTTAACAGAAGGAGTTGCAAGTGCTCAGAGGTAAAAAAGAGCGTGGCTTTTCAGGGAACTGTACATACTTCACAAAAACTGGAGTTTGAATGCTGAATGTGGGAGGGAAGGGGCGAGGGGTGGAGTTGGAATGGGAAGTTGGGGCCAGGTCATAAAAGGGCCTGGGTGTCACACTAGGGAGTTCACACTTGTATTTCCCTTAGGGAGTTCACACTTGTATTTCCCTCAGGCCAGTGAGAGCTGTGGAAGGGTTTTAAGAAGGGAATTGTGTCACTGCATGATTCACCTTCGTTATAAGAAATATTACTCCAGTGACAATGTGAAAAGTGAACTTAAGGGGGCAAGATCAGAGTCTTGGAAACCATTTAGGAAATTGTTACCATAGTGGACTGCAAAATGATGATGCCATAATTCAGGGTGCTGGTGCTAAGGCAGAGAGAAAAAGACAGATTCAAAAAATTGAGTATATAGCACTTAGTGGTTAATTGCACATGAGGAGTGACATAGGATAATTATGTTTTAGCCCTTCCTCCTTCATCGTTCATCAAAGGACATTTTTGTAACACCGTATATCACCGCCCTGCATTTTATTCTTCTTCACAAAAGCACGCATTTCTCAATCACCTTGCTAAAAGCCTGAAAATGTTCATCTGTTTATAATGTTTTTTATTGTCAGTTCCTAAGATAGCAGAAGTAAAATGTCCCTTTGAACAAACTATCATAGCACTTCTAGCACAAAACCGTGAACATAGTATTCAAGTATACATAAGTTAAATACAAGATGCAATTTCCATCCATGTGAAATAGCTTTACATGTTTATTTAAGGGGAACCTTGAGCTAAATGAAATCTGAGGAAAGAGGTATTTCAAAATATTTTCTGTTTAAGTCTAATTTAACCAGGATTCTCTCTTTATAGAAATACGTATTATTGAAAATCTTATTTAAATTGATAGTTTCCTGCCTTGGTAACTATACTGTATCAAACATAGTTTAATTCTTTGATGAGTCAAAGATGTTTTCATACTTATAAATATCAATGATTAATCACCCTTCAACCCACTTCATATTCAGTGATGACTTGATCCATTAAGCATACCAAGGAAAGAATAAGATCAAGTTTCTTTAAGAAACTAATAACCTGGTATAGAAAATAACGTAGTTTCAAAGGGGAATTTTTGATTTGGCTTCAGGAACACTCTTGAATACAGACAGTGTGCTTGTTGGTGGGGGGACAGTTTCATTTATGGGCCTGGAGGGAACAGTAGTGGTTGGAAGGAGGGAGCTTGCCCGCTGTGCCCAAGGAGCAGCAAGGAGGTAAGCACGGCTGGAAATGAGTGAGCAGGAAGAGATGTGGGAGATAAGGTCTGAAAGTCACCAGCTATCATGGTTTCAGAACATGACCCCCAAGTTCTATCACACTCCTGCCATTGGCGAAGAAGGGCCAGATCCCATCCCTTGAGTCTAGGCCTGGTGACTGCTGGACCAGTATCCTGTGGTTGAGATGACACTGGGCCAGTTTGCAGTTCAACACATTAAGAAAATGGCACCTTCTACTTTCTAATCCTTGTGATGCTGACTGCCAGGCCCTGAGGACTGCAGTCCACATGGAAGGACGACCTTTAGGTATGGCCAAACCTCACTGACAGCGAGCACCCAGTTGCCAGGCTTGTCATTGAGAAAGCCTGTCAGACGATTCCAGCTCTACCCAGCCACCATCAGACTGTAAATGCATGAGAGAACCTGAGAGAGAACCCCCAAGCTGAGCCAAATCAACCCCAGAACTGTGATATATAATAATTAAATGATTGCTGTTGTTTTCAGCCATTAACTTTTAGGGTGATTTGTTACACAGCAATAGATAAATGACTCAAACAGAAGGTTCGACATCCAGCAAGGATGTTTAGGCCATTTTGAGTCTTTGACCATTAGTGAAAGAGAACACCAAATTTGAGCTGAAGCTTACTTTGATGTGACTCAGATTTTCAAAGGATCACTGTTTAAGTGCTGATTTGATAAACACTGTGAGGGTAATGGGTGGAAGGAAAGGAAATCAAGCCACTGATGTACCTGAGGTCTGACTTCACAGTGTTCTGGACGGAGGTGGTGAGCGCTGCTCACAATCAGGATAGATTATAAGGGAGACTTACGGAATGTCCTAGAAACGCTGATGTGGCTGTGGTCCATCTGCATAAGCACCGTCTCCTAGGAGTGCTCCTTAGTCATTAACGTTGCCTCTGAGCACAGTCAGGGAACGTACACAGGTTTCTGGCTCGTGTCGGTCTATTTATTAACACATTTAGAGGGAAACTTGTTGTTCTTACACATTCTGTTTCATTCCATGGAACATATTTCACTAGTCACTGGTGGCCACTTTTATAGCTTTCTTTAAACTTCCAAAATAAGTACTCCTTCTTCCCTCTTTGTTTAAAGTAAGATAAATGGAAGTTAGAAAAGCAGTGGACTAGATGCTACCTGGAACCCAACTAGGTGTTTTCACCTGGTATGTCTCACCTGGGGAAATGATTTAATTAGATGGCTACTATTCTCACAGTGACACTGCCAGAAATTTTATTGCAGCAGATCACTTTGTTCAGTAAAAAGAAATATTTAATTAAGGCCTGTGGGAAACAGTGCACACTTGGTAGGAGATTCTGCATTTGTTACACTCTTGTAAAATAACAGTGTGCCAATGCAACTATGCATTAACATATAGTGGCCTTCTGTCTATACTTTGTCCAAAAAACAAAGAAGAGAATAACTAAGGGTAAGGGCCCAGGAGGTAAAAAATAACAATAGAGAGAATATAAAAATAATACAAAATAGCAGAGAGAGGAAGGATTCTGTGGCTCTGAGTATGAGCATGTCTAGCAAAGAAGAGCTAGTAAAATTAGGAGCTGCCATCGAAAAGATAAATATCTAAGCCCTTTGAGACAAACTGCTCACAAGCTGTCCTCTGACACTGAAGGGTGAGCATGAGATATTGTGTCATGTCAAATCAAAGTTCAGTTTGTCTCACCCAGCCTGAGGGCCTACATCATCTCAATCACCAACCAGGAGAGCCACCAATCTACTGAATAATGTTTACATTTGCTGTGTGAGGTCTCAAAATTCAACCCATAAAACACCAAATGGAGAAGGCCCTTCACAACTCAAATCTAAAAGCATTAATTGTGAAAAGTGGGAAAGTAGTATTTTTACTTTGACTTTGCGTTTAAAGGTAAGAGTGACTAAATCAAAATTTCTATGAAATAATAAAGGGAAAATCTGATGCCTCCTTACAACAGCTGCTGGACCATGTACAACACCATTTCAGCAGAAGGGGCATAAAAATTAACCTTGAAATTATAGTAGAGGCACCATCAGAGAGCACTTGAAGAACTTTTTGAAATTATAACCTAAGTGGGCCTCTGGGAAGAGAATGACTTTCCAAATGCAGGAATTTATTCATCATGTTCTGAAATATTATTTTCTTCTCTTTATTATTCAAATGTATTTATTGAGAATAAGCTTTTAATGCTTGTAGCCAATTATGAAAAATATGAAGCACTCTATGGTAGTGAGTTCTAGACCTTTCTCTGTCATTATCATGTAATTCATGACCTGTCTGGTCAGTTTTGCCATGAGTAAAACTTCAATTTAAATACCCTCCTCCTCCATTCCTCCCCAACCTCCTGTTTGAGGTTAGCTCACCCTGGACTGTGGTTGGGAAATGCTGATGTTGGTCCCTGGTTGCTTTTGAGTTGTACGTGCACCCAGCACTTCCGGGCCTCCACTCATGACAATTCTGACCACGTTTGAGAACTCCTTCTCTCTCTGGGGTACAGCCTGCTGTCCATGGGCTCACTTGAGAGATGGAGGTAGAAGCAGCTCTCCCTCCTCTGTGTCAGCCAGGTCCTTCAAATAAAACCAATATTGTTAAGCATTAATAGATAGCGCAGGATTTTGGGTCTCCTAGGGATGAAAGTGGGTACTGTTGCCTTGGTACAATTGCCCTATCTGGGAAGAAGGACAAGGGTGGGCCTCAGGCTCCTATCTTGGTCCTGCCCCACCTTAATCCTCCCTGAGCTACTGCCATACCTGGGGGAGGAGGAAATACCCTATGAATCAGCCAATCAGAACTTAGCGCTCCAACTGCAAAAGAATGCAGAGGACTCTCTAGGCCATGAGCCAAGCAGTACAGGGACCATAGATTCTGGAAAGTGACCTAGAACAACCACATGTGTAACAAGACTTAGGTCATGCATCTCCCAACTGTCCAATCAAAATGGTTCCATGGTGACGTCTGAGCCACAGAGAGGTCCCAGACACTATAAAACAAGACGCAGACCATAACCAGGCCTTTCCTTTTATTCTCCCCATGCTGTGACAGTGGATCTCGTCATCATCTGTGGTGTATGCATCTTGCTCTGTAAAGCTGTATCTCGCTCTTGCTCTATTCCTATCTTCCTCTCCTCAATAAACCTCATTTTCACGCTTGTCTTACTTTGGTGCGTCTGGTCATTTTTTGGCCATCAGTGCACCAAGAACCAACATTTCAGACTGAAACCCAACAGTACCACAAGGTAGCAGGGCCAAAGGAACTATTCTGCTGAAGAACTGGGGTATGTTAAAAGGATAATTATGATATAGAATGGCAAAAGTCAACAATGTGTATTGATTAATATCTTTTCTGAAGTCAGTGCTGCTCAGGGAGAAAGTGGCATTCAGGAGTGCATCTCCCTTCTTTGGCCTGGCCTCCCAGTGCTTGGGTTCTACAGGACAGCGGAGGTGGGAGTCAGGGAAGCGGCTCTGAGCCCCAGACCCCTTCATCAAGAGTAGAGATGAGCCTTTCCAGCCCTGTCACTGTTGTAGTGGTGTAAACCACAGTAATGTTCCTCTCTAGAGCTTTTACTTCGAAATTTTTAATGGTCACATACATTGAATTATAACCTATGCACAGATCTCCCCAAAACAAGTTTCTTTCATTCCTTTATTCGTTCATTTGGCAAATATTACATGAGAGCCTACATTCTGCCATGTTAATAGTGAAATAGTAAACAAGTCATTTAAATAAGATAACCTTTGTGATTAGCTCTTAAGATATTAAACAGGGAGAGGAGTGATGATCAATAAGAGGCTCTTTCAGGACAGGCACCATGGCTCACACCTATAATCCCAGTGCTTTGGGAGGCTGAGGCAGGAGGATCACTTGAGGCCAGGAGTTCAAGACTAGCCTAGGCAATATAGAGAGACCCCATCTTTACAAATAAAATAAAATAAAAGCTAAAAAAGAACATTCTCTCTAAGGAAATAATATCTGAGCAGAGATTTTGTCCATAAAATCAAGCTAATAATTTTATCTACCCTGAAGATTTTTGACAAGGATTAAATGAGATAATGTATACAAAGTGATTACCACTACATAGTTGGCATTTAATAAATATTTCAGCTATTATATGTATTATTTTTATCATAAACCTTCGTAACATCCTGGCAAGGTAGGCAGAGAAGATACTAATGATTCTATTTTATAGATAAGAAAATTGTAACTCAGAAAGACTAAAAGACTTCCCATGCTTTTCTAGGAAGAATGGCTAAAGAAAAAAAAAAAAACAAAACCAAAAGACTTCCCAGTGGCCACAAGCTAGTAAATTGTAGGTATACATGTGGAGAGAGAGATTTATTTTAAACAAATGGCTCAAGCAATTGTGGGGACTGGGAAGTCTGAAATTTGTAAGGCAGGCTGGTGGATGGAAATCACAGCAAGAGTTGATGTTGCAGTCTTCGGTGCAAAGGCAATCTGAAGGAAGAAATGCCTTCTTTTTCAGGGGACCTCAGTTTTTCACTTAAGGCCTGTTATGGCCTGAATGTTTGTGTCCTCCCTCAAATTTGTATGTTAGAACCTAATTCCCATTGTGATAGTATTAGACAGTGGGGTCTCTGGGGAGTGATTAGGTAATGAGAGCTCCACCTCATTAGTGCCCTTTAAAAAGAGACCCCAGAGAGCTAGCCAGCCCTTCTGCCACGTGAAGACACAGCAAGAAGGCATCAGAGTATGAGAAAGGGGGCCCTCATGAGACACAGAATCTGCTCATATCTTGATCTTGGATTTCCCAGCCTCTGGATCTGTGATAAATAAATTTTTGTCATTTATAAACTATTCATTCTAAGGTATTTTGATAAAGCAACCCACAGGGACTAAGACAAAGCCTTCAGTAACATTTTGAAAGAAAACTTGCTTTACTCAGCCTGTGGATTTAAATGTTAATCATGTCTTAAAAACTACCTTCACAGCAACATCTAGGCTGGTATTTGACCAAACAACTGGTCACCCTAGCCTAGCCAAGTTGACACATAAAATTATCACTCTTATCTATCTACCTACTTAGCTACCTCTGTATCTGGGAGTCTATACCACCTTTTGTCCTAGGAGTTACATTAAACTATTGAATAAAAGGAAGCTTTCTATTAGTTTCACCTATGGGTTTGGGAGGCACAGATAGACTCAGATTCCTGGCAAGCATTCTTCCACAGATGATTTTTGATAGAATTGCTCCATGTTCTAAATGCTGTTATGAATCATATTTTATTTTAGTTGCATGCATCACAGTGGATGTGCACCACTGTTTCAGGTATCTTGTGTAACTATTTTATTTCTGTTCCTTCAGCTCAACTGAACAAACCAAGTGCTTTCACAAAATGATTTCCCACAAACTTGTACTCACATTATGAGAACAAAGAGACCCTAAGGAGAGAAAACTAGCCTTCCCTTTGTGTGTATGGGAATAATGTTTTGATTCTCGGTCATTTAATAATAATATAAAACAAATATCTTTCAAGTTGGATAATGAAGTTGATTGTGAAAATAAAGTATCTCAGTTCTACTCATTGATTCTATAATGCCTAGAAATTCATTCTAAAGTAATAATATGAAATATTTACAGCATTTTATGCACATAAATATTATTTGGAATTGTGATAATGAACATAAACAAATCATTAATAATAGATAAGTGGCTAAGTAGAGTATGTTTTACTGTCCTTCAAATGTTTTATGAGACTTTTTAAAAGACTGCTTATAAATTTTTACACTTAAAGTAGAATTCTGTCTCTATATGTCTCTATTTGTAACAATTCAATTATGTAAAAAGTGCATAGACTACAAAGATTTTTACCAAAAAATTATAGTTATTATTAACAGTAGTTATTACCTTTGGATAGAATGAGTAATTTTATTTTGTTTCTTTAAAATATCTTTAATAAAAATAACTTTTATGCCACATATTACATTTTTGTAATAAGTAAAAATAAACAAACTTAAATTAACAAGTAAAAATAGAAGGCAAGAAAATAAATTTAGATATCTTAGTTCCATGCAGTGATTTTAAGTTGTATATTTTGTGGCAGATGATTTTCACTTTTTGATGCTATCTTTTAGAATAAAATAAGGAAAATGTGGCAATATGCTCTAGTACAAAGCATTCCATTAGCTATCAAACTCTTATAGTTCAATTTATGAGAGAAATTCTTGACAAAATAAAACCATTTCTCAACTTTCAGTTTTTCCCTTTAGATCCTCACATTATGCATGAGATGTCTCTGAAAATTGATGAGCAATTTATGTGACCATCCTGACATTATTTACCTGCCTAGAACGTTCTTGCACCTTCTTTCCCATTAACTTTGGTCCACATTCAAGGTCCTGCACAAGCCTTGACACCTCCAGGAAAGTTTTTCAGATTCCTCCAGCCCAGAGTAACTTTCTCATAGTCAACACATCACATGTTCACATTACTTGTGAGGCTTTATCCTCCTCTTGAGCCCTTGATTCCATCTCAATTCTTTTCCATTAACTGTTCTTTGTTTCCATCAATCAGTCCTTTTTACATAGAGACATGTATAGAGAGAATTCTACTTTAATTGCATAAATTTACACGCAGTTTCTCATGTCTTTTTAAAAAGTCTATGCAGACCTTTTCTGTAATGTACACACAGGTTGAAGCCTCTCACTGTGTCTTTTCAGCAACTTCTCCTGGTCAACTTCTCCTAGCTGGACTGTGCTGTCTCCCTTTCCTCCTCCTTCAAGTCATAAAGGTCAAGTTTCAACCCTCCAGGATGTGACCGTATGACCGAAGGTTACACATAACCTTCTAATTCTCAAATCCAGTTGGCAATTTTCAGTATGTTTCTTGTGTGACTTTCACTTGACCATTGATACCGTCAGTGGCACTTTGTGAACAGCTCTTCCTTTGGTTGCCACCCACTTTCTCTTCATTTTCCTTCTACTTTTTAGATTGTTTTTATAAGTCTTCTTTGCTAGATTCTCTGTCATTTCCTTCTCATTTGAAGTTAGTGTTTTTCAGTGTTATAATTTTTTGTATTTCCTTCTTTGTCTTCAGTTTATCTCATCTACTTTCTCTGGGTAATTTCATCCACTCCTAGGGCTTCACCTGGAATCAACATGCTATTGACTCTCAACTAGATAAATTAGGGCGCAATTTTTCTTCTGATGCCATCCTTCTATCTCTCCATTCTATGACGATGTACACTTGAATTTTCCACAGATACCTAAAATACCATGTTAAAACTGAAGTAATTGAAGTCTTTTTACCCTTGTCTTAGTCCATTTGGACTACTATAACAAAATATCATAAATTGTGTAGGTAGCTTTTAAACAACAGAATTTTATATCTCACACTTCTGGAGGCTGAAAAGTCCAAAATCAAGGTGCTGGCAGATTCAGTGTCTGGTGAATCATTTCCTGACTGATAGATGGAGCCTTGTTACTGTGTCCTCACATGGTAGAAGGAAGGGAGCTTTCTCAGGCCTCTTTGATAGGGACACTAATGCCATTCATGAGGGCTTCACTCTCATGACCTATTCACATCCCAAAGGCCCCACCCCCTAATGCCAACACCTTGAGGGCTAAGATTTGAATTTGGGGAAATCACAAACATTTGATCTACAGAACCCTCCAACAAGAACAATACCTTGGTCATCCTTTTTTGTGTGTGTGTGCTATTGTTATTTTATTGTTTGTTTGTTTTAATTTTTTTTTTATTTCAGCATATTATGGGGGTACAAATGTTTAGGTTACGTATATTGCCTTTGCCTCACCTGAGTCAGAGCTTCAAGCATGTCCATCCCCCAGATGGTATGCACCACACCCATTGGTGTGTATATACCCATCTCCTCTTCCCCCTTCCCATTTGCCCAACACAATGAATGTTACTATTATATGTGCACTTAAGTGTTGATCAGTTGAAACCAGTTTGATGGTGAGTACACGTGGTGCTTGTTTTTCCATTCTTGAGATACTTCACTTGGTAGAATGGGCTCCAACTCTAGCCAGGGTAATACAAAAGGTGCTAGAGCACCATTGCTTTTTGTGGCTGAGTAGAACTCCATGCTATACATATACCACATTTTGTTAATCCACTCATGTATTGATGGGTACTTGGGTTGTTTCCACATCTTTGCAATTGTGAATTGTGCTGCTATAAACATTCCAGTACAAATGTCTTTTTTATAGAATGTCTTTTGTTCCTTTGGGTAGATGCCCAGTAATGGGATTCCTGGATCAAATGGTGGTTCTACTTTTAGCTCTTTGAGTTATCTCCATATTACTTTCCACAGAGGTTCTACTAGTTTGCAGTCCCACCAGCAGTGTAGAAGTGTTCCTATCTCTCCACAACCATGCCAACATTTATTGTTTTGGGACTTTTTGATAAAGGCCATTCTCACTGAAGATAAGTGATATCTCATTGTGGTTTTGATTTGCATTTCCCTGATGATTAGTAATGTGGAGCTTTTTTGTGGTTGGTGGCATCACCAGATACCTGATTACTAAGTAAGAATTCTTGTATTATCTTCAATTTCCAGCCCCCATTCTCCATTGCCCTTCATCTGCTCCCATAAAATCAATTAAGTACTCATCATTATTTAGTACAATTATTACAATAATTTTGTGACTTGTTTTCCTGTCTCTTTTCTGCTTCCATCTAATTCTCTTTCACACTGGTGAGTCTTTTTTCTATTATCGACAGTTATTACTATTACTGTTAACCCTTTGCTTGGCTTCCTTGATTGCACCTCTTCATACTTCTTTAAAGATCATTGGGTTTAACTCTCAGTTTATGGCCAGATACTGCACTGCTATTTTCTATGTTTGTTGTATTTTCTATTTTAATCTATGCTTCTGCTACTTCTGTTCTTCAAACATATCATCCTTTGTTCTGTCTACCCAAAATATACATCTTGCCATGATATGCGTATAAAATTGCTATATATTTCCTTCTCAGAAATAACCTTATGCAAAAATTGTTCCTTGAAACACCCACTTGGAAAGAACTACCAGGTGTTTCTGTACTTGTTCATCTTTTTAATCATATTTATTAGAATGAATTATAAAACTACATTTGTCATTATTACTACAATGTGAAAATGCATAATATAATTATCATAAATATAATTATAAGATTCCTAAAGATAGAGTGATTCTTGTTTTTTAATACCCTATAAAATTTAGTACAAGGTTGAAATACAAGTACTACTCAATGAAAATTTAATGCATGAGCTTCACAGCTCAGAATTCTCTTCAGTGGATCACATGAGTCTGCTTCAGCTATTCAGTTCACTTGTCTATAATTCAGCAAGTACCTAAAGCAGCGAATACAGGTCATTGCATTTCACTGTGGCTTTATGGCTTGAGACTTCCCTGCTATTTTCATCTTATCTATCTTAAGGAGAATGGACACAGGAATGCTTTTTTACAAAAGGAAAATAAATATGTATTGCATCTTATGGGAATTTTGAGACTAGAGATTTTTCTTTCCAAATGTATGGTTAGCCTCAGGCAAAATGATGAAGTTGGTGATTTGCTTTGGAGGCACTCCCACTGTGCTCTTGCAGCATTTTGCCCCTTCGTTTTACAGTCATATTCTTTCACTTACCTATCCAGAGTACATGAAATCCTCCAGGGCTCCTCATGAGAACCCAACTTGGAAAATTGCCTCAGGTTACTGTCCTTCCTTTCTTGAAACTCTTATTCCTTCACATTGTGATTATAGGTTGCTTTTGCTAATTTAACAGAATAAATGGCTTTAGGTATGGGTGATTAACACCACTTTGATGTGTTACCAACCACAGGTACAATTTCAGTTGCTTATGGTGGTTGGGGGTGGTGGTGCTAGGGCAATTCTGGCATGTAGATATTTGAATAGGTACTAGGATTTGGCAAAACTTGAGGTTCAGGGCATGGTCCTCCACAAGACTGTACTCACTGCAGACATTAGCTACAAGTTTAGAGTCCCTAGAGCCAACCCTCAGTTCTGATCGGCTGCCTCAGCTGATCAAAGTGTCATACTTATGATTACAGTTTTATTATAGCAACAGGATACAAAGTGGGACCAACCAAAAAGAAAATATTCGTAGAGCAGAGTTTGGAAGAGTTCCATATGCAAAACTTCCATTGTCCTCAGGGATGTGTTACCCTCCTAGAATTGAAGTGTGACAAAGCTCAAAGAATATTCCCAACCACAATAGTTCACCCAAGCATCAGTTTCCAGAGTTTTTATTGAGGTTTCATTGTGTGGGTATGCTTGTTGAAACATTGGTCATGAGGTTGGACTCAATCTCAAATTCTCCCCAGAGGTAGGGTTGATAGCACCTGGCTTAAAGCCTGAATTCTCTGATCACATGGATGGTTTTTCTGACATGGCCAGTCTCCACCTTGAGTCATCATATTAGCATAAACTATCTTGGGGCCCACCTCATTAGCATAAACTATCAGAAGTGACTTAGGGGCCACCATGGATAACAAAGATATTCTTACCTCTCAAGTAATTCCAAAGGTTAGAAGGTTACCTTCCAGGAACTGGGAGGCCAGACAAATTCCTTCTTACTGACCAGAAGAAAATGTAGCTCCCTTGATTTCTGTGTGTGGATTTTGGAACCATATGAGAAAAAGCTGGGTGCTATAGTTTATGTCTCTACCTTCCTTCATCAATACATTTAATAAAATAAATAAGATACAATACCAAGTAATCAAATACTATTCATTTCCTAGATTTCCATTTAAAATAGAAGAAGGGGAATTCCTTTTTGCTACCAAGCCATTAAAATAATAATAATAACAATAACAACAATAATAATGTGAACAATACTTTTTGCTATCTGAATCGAAATCTTGAAAAGTAAAAGAGTAAACTAAAAGCTTAAGAGTCATTGAAAACTCAAAATGTATCAAAGACCTAAATTTAAGAGCTAAAACCATAAAACTCTTAGACAAAAACATAGGTGATAATCTTTATGACCTTGGATTTGGCAATGTTTTTTCAAATATGACACCAAAAGCATTGGTAACAACAACAAATAGATAAATTGGACTTCTTTAAAATGAACAATTTTTGTGTATCAAAGTTCATCAAGGGAATAAAAAGACAACCCACAGAATTTACAGAAAATTTTTTCAAATGATTTATCTGAAATAGGTTTAATATTGAGAGTAAAGAACTTGTACAATTCAACGACAGCAAAAACAACCCAATTACAAAATGGGCAAAGGACTTGAATAGACATTTCTCCAAAGAAGATATATAAATAACCAATAAACACATGGAGAAATATTCAAAATCACTAATTGTCTCAGTCCATTCAGGCTTCTATAACAAGATACCTTAGACTGGGTAATTTACAAACAATAGAAATTCATTTCTCATAGTCTGGAGGTTAAGAAGTGTAAGATCAAGGTGCCAACATATTTGGTGTCTGGTGAGGGCTCTGCACTTCATAGATAGGGTCTTCTATTTGTCCCTCATATGACAGAAAGGGCAAACAAGCTCCCTCATGCCTCTTTCATTAGAAGGGCACTAATCCCATTCGTGAGGGTAGAGCTCTAATGACCTAATCACCTCCCAAAGACCCACGTCTCAGTAATAGCACACTGGTGACTAGGTTTCAACACATGAATTTGGAGGGGGCACAAACATTCAGACCATAGCAATAATCATTAGGCGAATGCAAGTCACACCCACAATGAGCTTCATACCCAAGTAAGACAGCTACTGTCAAAAAAAAAAAAATCAGAAAACAACAAGTATTTAAGTATTGCCAAGGATGTGGAGACATCAAAAGTCTTATACGTTGTTAGTGAGAATGTTGAATGGCATAGCTGCCATGAAAAACAGTATGGCAGGTCCTCAAAAAATTAAAAATATGATTTGCCACGTGATCCAGCAATTCCACTTCTGTGTACACACCTGAAAGAACTGAAAGCAGGATCTCCAAGGGATATTTGTGCACCCTTGTTCATAGCAGCATTAGTCACAATAGCCGAAAGGTGGAAGCAATCCACATGTCCATCTACAGATGAATGGATAAACAAGACATGGTATTTACATACAATGAAATGTTATTTGACAGTCAAAAGGAATGAAGTTCTGATATATGATACAGCATGGATGGATTTTGAAAGCATTATCCTAACTGATATTACTCAGACAAAAAAAGACACTATTACATGGCTCCACTTATCCTATCTAGAATAGGAAAATTGTTAGGGGCAAAAAGTAGAATAGAGGTTAACAGGGACTGAGGATGGAGGAGGAAATTTATGTTATGAAATTTTTTAACTACAGAGAGACTTTCAAATGAGCCTTTGTACAAGGAAGAAAGAAAATAATGTAAGATGTTATATGCTTTTCTGCTTGAATTTTTGTTATTATGTGTCATCAAGATTGTGTGCCCTCCTCCAGGCCGATCAGATTAATTCTAAACCAAGATTACAAAAATTACACAACCAGACTCCTTTGGGACAGTATTTTCCTCAATTAAAAGATATTTGTGGCTCTAAACAGCTATCTATTGTTAAATTATAACTTAATTTATCTAAAGAATAATGTGGTAGACAAAATAATGGCCCTCCAAAACTGCCCACTCCCTTACCCCCAGAATGGACCCCTAGAACCTGTGAATATATTATGATTACAGACAAAAGGGATTTTGCAGATATTATTAAAGTTATAGTCCTTAAAATGGGGAGATTATTTTAGATTATCCAGGAATGCTCTATCCAATCACATGAGCCCTTAAAGACAGAGAACTTTCTCTGCCTGCGGTCAGAGAGATGCAGCAGAAAGGAAAAGCAGGAGAGAGGTGAGGCAGAGAAATACAAAATGTGAGAGAAGCTTGAGCCACTTTGTTCTCTTTGAAGATGAGGGAAGGTAGTCAGGAAGGTAGCCAGTCCCTAAAGGCGGAGAATGCCAACAGCCAAAGAGGAAGCACGAGGAGCCTCAGCAGCACAGCCTCATGGGACTGAACTGTGCCCGCAGATTGGATTCCAAATGATCTGGGAAATGGATTCTTCCCTGGAGCTTCCAGAAAAAATCAGCCCTGATGACACCTTGGTTTTGGCCTTGTCGGGCCCAGAGCAAAGAAACTAGCCAAGCCTAGTAGATTTCTTACTTATAGAACTGTGAGATAAATTTGTATTGTTTTAAGGTGCTACATTCGTCGTAATTTTTTATGGCAGTGATAGAAACTATACAAATAATATATCAGGAAACACAACAATGCTTGTCAATACATCTGGCTAAATTTCTCCCAAACACTATTCACAGTTTAGCAGCAACCAAAAGAATATCATTACCAAACATTTTCACCTTCCTTTCAGATGGTTCCCTGACATTTAATAGTTTCTGAAATTAAGCAACATGACTCCAAAGGCTCTGAAATTCAGTTCTTTTTCCCTGGGCATGTCTTGACTTTTTATAAAGGACATCCAAGAAAATCAAGGGACAACAAGAAAAATAAAAGAATATTGTTATTTTTTTCCTGTGGAATTAGCAAAAATCTCAATTCAAATATTGCATATTTGATGTTGAATAATAATGACTCAGGAGATAATTTCTCACTTGCAGAATAAAAACACTTTAACTTGAGAAAAGGGGAAAATTAGGTACTTTACATGACGGCACTCTGAGCGCTGTTCATTTTGGGATTTGCTCCAAGCTTCAAGGTCAAGATGGTTGAGGTAATCCCAGAGGTCCAGAGTAGATATTTCAAGAATGGAGAATGCACACAGATATGGTTCAGATGGAAGTCAATTGAAGTACAGACACCTTTTTTTCCTTCTGATCCTTCTTATTCCTGCCAATCCTGTTTCTTATCCAGAGTGTTAGTTTTATACTGCTCCATAACCAATTACCATCACCTTAATGGTTAAAGCAGCTCACAGTTATTACTTCATAGTCCCCATGGCTCAGGAATCTCCAGTTGCAGTTTGACTGGCTTCTCTGCTCAAGGTTTCACAGGGCTGCAATCAGGGTGTTGGCTGAGCTGCATTTTCATCTGGAGGCTCAGCTGGGAAAGTCTTTGCTTTCAAGCTCAGTCAGGTTGTTGCAGAATTCATTTCCTTGTGGCTGTGTAAAGGCTCTGACTTTTTCCTGGCTGTCAACTTTCAGCTGGAGGCTGCCCCCTGATCCTACAGGCCACCAGTGGTTCCCTGCCCTGTGGGCTTCTGCAGGATGACTGATTACTTCATCAATCTAGCAAGGAAGAGCTCCAAAGCAATTCCACTAGCAAGATTTATGTGACATGATGTCATCACAGGAGTGGCATCCCGTCACCTTTTTCCTATCCTATTAGTTAGAAACAAGTCACAGGTCCTGCCCACACTCAGGGGGAGGGGATTATGCAAGGGTGTGAGTATCAGCAGGCAGGAATTTTAGAGTGAGGCTAGGGTCACCTTAGAGTCTGTCTCTAAGACAGATTTCCTGATTTTATGTCCCTTTTCTATGCTTAGAGAATGAAAAGATAATCATACTTGGGTTGCTTTTTAAAAAATTCTTATACTCATTTAGAGGCAAATATAATAAACATTGGTTAACAACAATGACATGGGAGTATTTGCATAGACCTGAGATCAAATATCAGTTCTAATGTGTGATTTGGGGCTGGTTGTTTAATTACTCTAAAGTTGGACTACTTCTTATGGAAAAGGCAGATAAAATAACCTATTTACTAGTTTTTCTCTGAGAATTAGATGATAGAATACATGTTAATATATTTGGTAAAGGAAGACAAAATCAATTAAGAAAATAAAAATGATTTATTTTATAAATTTTTGTTTTTGTAAAAAAAATCTACCTATTATGCAAGAATCAAAATTAGTACACTGCACAAAAATAATATCTGTTTTACATGGTATCTGTAGCATAACCCAGTCTATCCAACAGATTGAATATATGCTATGTAAAAAGATTTTATTGAATATACATTTCATTTTAAGACATTATTTATTAATCCATTAACACCAGGTTTTGGATATCTGAATTTCATAAATTTCTCTTTTAAGAAATACCAAATTTAAGTTCACATTTTAAATAATCCCTTCTGTAAAATTGGATTGAACTGGATTGACTATTCAGTATACAGACAAAATAACTGAACGTCTCAACAATTTTTTTTTGTTGTTTCTTCATTGACCCCCTGCCTTTAATGAGTTTGTCTGCATGAAGTATAAAGCCATATAAGTACTTAAATATACAAATCAAGTGGCAGTGGAGGGTGAAATCTTTTTTAACAACCACTGTTTTTTTATGCCATGTGGGCCCCATTGAGTTTCACATAAATTGTTGGAGTATAAAACATGGTTCATGGTATGAGTTCATGCACCAGCTGAATTTATTTTTGTCAATTAACAGCTGCATATGCTGCTGAGCTCCTTGGGCTCATACACGCATTTTGTTCATATTGCAGCATTCAATACAGATCACACCAGGCCAGTGCTGTCTTGCAGAGAATAATTTTATTGTAGTCATTGCTATGGTCCTTTTAGCTTTTGATACTTGTACTTCACTCATGGTAGACGTATAGATAATGGCTAGACAGGTAGGTACATAGGTAGGTAGGTAGGTTGGTACTTCTTGTGAGTCATCCATGGTGTATCCTTTTGGCAACTGAGCCATATTGAAAGTGCCCTACTGATGAAGTTTGTTGAAATTAACTTTTATCAATTAGAAAAAGTATACATGAGAATTGGGGAAGAAGTTTCATTCCTAATTTGATGAGTTAGGTCGATTCTTGTCTATGTCTTAACTACTCTTTGTTTTTTATGATTCTTTGTCCTACATGACTATTATTAAAATAGGCATGAAATTCAAGGAGATTTAGACCTATAGTTCAAAGATCTAGGACCGAGTCTAGCACTTAATAATTCATTTTATGATAATCATTGAATTGTTTTAGCCTCAGCTGCTTCTCCTATAACTATGGGATTGCTAAATTTCTGCCCTAACTCCCACACACAGTTATTAGAATGATTAAAATAACATAAATAATATAACATATTCACTGTCTCACAGTTTCTACCTACATATGTCTTAAGGTCGTGTGGGTGTAGACATGCAATCCTGTGAGTCTGTGGATAGCCAGATGGAACCAGTTATACAAACACAAAATTTCTTTGATTTATTAGTTTTTATATGAAAAATGCAATTAACTTTTTAAATTCTACTCCTTAATACAATGTATTACTTTTAACAAAGTTTAGTTTTATATTCACTTCTAAGTAAAATTGATGCCATGCAAAGATTTGCTTTGCCTTTAAGTATTTTCTGGCATTTGGCTGCTTTGTAGATCCAATTGCTTTATAAATTATAACATTTTACATATTCGAATTATTATTACAGATAAAGAAGGACAGCATTGACTCTTTCTGTGAAATAAGTTAATAATAATTTTTATTTCTCTAATAAAACAATATGCAATAGATGAGATTCAGGAAGACCAAAAATATGTGATAGATAAATATGAATATTCTGTAATGGCTACTCAAGGTACACTTAAAGTAGTTATTAGCAACAAATAGAGGACTATCTTAAAAATCATAAATCAGAACTTTATGAAATTAATGTCTTAAGCAAGATAATACTAAATGCTTCCCCCGTCCCATTGTGCAATAGCATTAGATACCACCTTATAAAATGTTGTGAGCCTTTTACTGATCATGGCAAAGTAATTAAAGGAGGCAATTCAGTGACCATTTAAATAATCCAGTTTTACCAACAGTTGTCAAGGTTATTTGCAAGAACAATGGATATATCAGCCACCTTAATATGACACTCAAGATGAAGGATTGGTTCAAGGTACAACATGATTTACTTTTGTCTGGGAGCCTGTCAGGTTATCCGTGAGTCATACCAGCAGCTTTGTGAAATAGCTAGGACTCCATTGCTTTCCAAATGTGCACATTTGTCCAGACTCCTTCTTCACTCAAGAAATCTTAGGCTAGTGAACATTTAAATGTCACCATTTGACTGATGTCCACAGGGCCTCTTTGCATTTCAAAACGATTGAAGAAACCATACAAGGCCATCTGGAGCATATATGAGGTCATGTATCCTTAAGTTCCTACTCCGGATTTACCATGGCTGTATTGCTGGTGCTATTCTTATACAAATGGGTTTCCAAGAAAGCAGACTCATTTGATATATGATACAATAAATAGAGGAGAGAGCATAAATATGAAATGGAGAAAATTTACAAGGTGACTATACTGTTTCAATTTTTATGATTCTACATTATATCATTACAATTCCATTCAGCTGTTCATTCTTTGAAAGTTGGTTAAACTGCTCCATTTGAGGATTTATGTACTAGATTCCTTACAAATATGGAACATAATTATGTGTGAATTATATTCTGAATATGGCACTTCTGAATCATTGTTACTTGGGCCTCACAGATAGAAATACAAGATCATATTTATGTTGTATGAGCTTCTGCATCTAGCAGATGATTTTTATGAAACATGGTCCAAAAATCCTATCAGGTGATCTTGTTGAAATATAAAACTAAGGCTTAAATTTTATCTCATTTTCTAATTATTTGTCCTTGTCTTTAGCCAATTGCTGAAAAAGTTAGATACCTCAACACTAAATGTGCAGTATCTTTTCTAAACATGTTTCCAGCGCAGTTAAAGTAACTTCAAACATAAATGACTCCAATGATTGTGTTTATTCTCTTCAGAAATTTAACTATTATATAAATGCAGACATTGAAAAATGCACCCCACATGTCCAGATACTGTCGAAGAGCCCCCTTTTAAATTCATGTATTACACAGGAGCAAAGTGCTACGAGAGCAGTTTGGTTGCGGCAAGATTGCCAGAGCCTCACCAACACAAAGCAACATGGTCTCGAAGATATTTTTACAGTGAGGCTGGTCAGTAGAGAAAGTGAAACAACAAAAGCTGGCTAATAGTGATTTATTTTTGCTGTCCTTTAACTTATTTGATTGGAATAATAATAGCCATATTCCCAAGATGTTCTTAAACAAGCTCATTTCTTTTCTTCTTTATTCCCTCTTTTGACTCTGCTCAGATTTCTACCCATGTTACTACTATTATTCCACAGGTCATTCATTCATTACTTCAACACATATTTGTTGTGTATCAGTTATGTGCCAGCCATCACTAGAAGGCAATGGGGATGTAGCAGTGTGTTGGGAAAATCTCAGGAGGTTATAGAAAACCACCCTCCAAACTGAGACGGAGCCAAGAGACCAAAGAATGCGTTGGACAAGTCCAGCTTGGCGAGTTAGTGAATTTATCAGAGGTTCCTTACACAAGGTGCTCACTCCTGAGCAGCACAGGATCTCTCCAGAGAGTAAAATCTGCTCAGCCTACCAGCTGTGCTGCCTTGACTCTCTTTCCAGTGGGTGGCCCAGGGCTCTTTCATCGCCTTGCTCTGACAACCCCTTAGTGGAGCTACTGTTCTTGCTTTTTGCCACCTATGGGTACCTTACTTACAAGTCCAATTTTGTGTCCCAAGTCTAACCTTCTAAGCATCCTGTGTCAGTAGTTTCCTTTACTAATGACTAGAATTCAAATAAACCATTGGTGGCAAAAAAACTGGATATAAAATAAAAATCTTAGATTCCTGTTTTTCATGCTTTTTCTACCATAAGAGTTTATCCACTACCACTATATTAAATTCTAGATGCTTAGACCTTGGATGTATTAAAATAACTGGGAGAATTTTAAAAGCAGATTTAAGAAGGTACTAGAAAGAAGCCCGGGGGTTAGGAAATATTATAGAATAATCTGTGAGAAGTGAAAAAAAAATTCAGTAATAAAAAAATGGAAATTGGCAGCTAAACGGTAAATTCAATGGGTTTTGACCATATAAAGAGCTATTAAGTGGATTTCCACAGAATTCAATAAGTACTACTTTAGTGAACAAAATAACCTGTCATAATTTAAAAATTCTTTCTTTTGGAGATTAACATGAATAGAATAGCCAAATCTTCTATGAAGAATTTGATATAGTTTTTTCTGAAAAGACAAAAAATATATAAAGACACTCATCCTGAAGTCTCATAGTCTCAGTTAGCCTCATGATTTTATGTATAACCTCATTTTTCTTTATTTATTAACATGTCTGAATAACTTTCTAGGAGCAGATGTTGATTTGTCAGGATTTTTCTAAAGTCTCACAATAATTTGCAAATTTGATTTCTATTTGCATTTGTTATCAGCTATGAATTTTTCATCTTTATTTGTTGTCCCATCCTTCTAAGAATGAATACTATTTAATAGGTTAGTTATGTCAGAACCCTGCCCAATAGGATGTACAGCAATGAAAATATTGCCAGCATTGTTAATTGACAAACATCCAGGCCATCACGATTGGCTACTCCAGCATCAAGAGTTGAACCCAGTGGGTGTTCAATAAACATTTGTTATATTTAAATGAATTTACTCAGTAAACTTGAATTGAGCCTCTTGGGAGTTCATTTCTCTTCACAATCTGAATTTTATAAAGAAAGTGACAAATTCGCTGAGAAAAGTCACAGTGTCCCTGAATTCACAATTCTAGCTCAGCCAGGCATGATTAGATAGGAGGGTATTTTCTTGTATTACAGGTTAATTATTCCTTATCTGGAATGCTTGGGACCAGAAGTGCTTTAGATTTCGGGGATTTTTTTTTCCTTATTTTGGAATATTTGCATTACCTGTTGGGCATTCCCTATTCCAAAAATCCCAAATCCAAAATGCTCCAGTAAGCATTTCCTTTAAGTGTCATGTTGGCACTAAAATAGTTTCAGATTTTAGAGCATTTTGGATTTTGAATTTTTGGATTAGGGTTGCTCAATCTGTATTAAATTACACATATGATAACA
The DNA here is from genome assembly GCF_020740605.2 of Lemur catta. Lineage (NCBI taxonomy): Eukaryota > Metazoa > Chordata > Mammalia > Primates > Lemuridae > Lemur > Lemur catta. The sequence goes on along the minus strand of NC_059151.1, from coordinate 10,492,113 downwards.
CCTCTTAGAAAAGAATTCTTCTATATGTAAAGTATTTCACCTGGGATTTCCCCAAGTAAGTATGGTCATATGTTCCTTAATGACTGGGATACATTCTGAGAAACTTGTCATTGGGCGATTTCATCGTTACAGAGTGCACTTACACAAACCTGGATGATGTAGCCCACTACACACCTAGGCTACATGGTATAGCCTATTGCTCCTAGGCTACAAACCTGTACATGTTACTGTACTGAATACTGTAGGCAATTGTAACACAATGCTAAGTATTTGTATATCTAAATATATCTGAACATAGAAAAGGTACAGTACAAATACAGTATAAAAGATTTAAAAAATGGTACTCCTGCATTACAAGGTTATAGTGGCTACAATGTCTCCAGATGACAGGAATTTTTCAGTTCCATTGTAGTCTTGTGGGACCACCACCATATGTGCTGTCTGTCATTGACTGAAACATCGTTATGTGGCACGTGACTGCACTAGGACAGTTCCATCTTACATTCCCTGTTGTCTTTCTCTCTACCCGGTGTATGAGTAATGTTAGTGCCGTCATTGTATCTTTTTTTTATAATATTAAAATAAAATCTAGTAGTCAAAAGCTTCTTAGCCAAAAATAGAAGCCAAAATAAAAAAAAATACCCTCCAATGAGTGTAGAGCTATACAATCCTTGGATAAAAATTTTATTATCTTTTTCTTTGAGAAAATAATGCAAGTAACACTTCTTTCATCACCAGGTTCTTTCAATCATCAGTTAATACTTAGTTTTGGATATCATCTGTCATCTTTTACATTTAGGCTTCAGCTCCAGGTCTGTGCCTGGTACACACTGGATATTCCATAAACAGAAAGAAGTAGAAGAGTGACTTACTATTGACTTCTGTGCTAAAGTTTCCTACCTCAAAGATGAGATAAAATAATAAACAAAGTAATCTAAGATGAACTTTTACTCTTTGCAGCCTGATGATACATTTTGCAACATCTTTCAAAATATGTGGAATGTCTGTAATAATTTTTCAAAATGGAAAAGATAGATCCAGGAAAGGACTTCAGATTTCAAAAAATATTTCTCACTTTACCAACAATAGGGAGAATAGAACTTAAGAACTTAGAAGAAATAAGTACAGTTTAATTTTATTGTCAGGAAATTATATGATCCATGTAAATAGGCATTAACATGTACCACTTTACATGGCAAAGTGTGTTTTATTATAATCAGGAAATGTACTTCTCTTCCATTTGTACTTCTCATACACTGTTTAAAAGTATACAAATAAAATGCATTCATTGTTGGAACAATTAGAAAAAGTAATAAAATAATATATCAACTAAAATTTCACTATCTAGAAATAACAACTGATGAATTTTTTCATATGTATCCTTCTGTACTTTAAAAAGTATATATTTTAAAACTTCTTAGAAAATGGAACTATTTTGGGGGGATTATTTTAAATCTTTTTTTACATGTAACAATATAGTGTGAATATCTTTTCATATAATTAAGTCAATCTACCATATTATTTGCAATGACTGTATTATATCCCATTATATACATGTGTAATGAATTAGATTACTAAATTTTATACTCTTCAAATTACTTTTTGCTACTGTCAGAAAAATTTTAGCAAACCACCTATTGTATGTACTCTTGATTATAGTTTCTACATATGTAATTACTGTCATCGTTGACTCATATTGCCAAGTGTGATGAAGAATTTTATGTGTCAACTTAACTGGGCTAAGGGATATCCAGATAGCTGGTAAAACATTATTTCTGGTGTCTCTGAGGGTGCTTTTAAATCAGTAGACTGAGTAAAGAAGATTACCCTCACCAATGTGGGTGGACATCATTGGATCTGTTGAATGCTCAAACAGAACGCAAAGGTAGAGATAGAGTAAATTCATGCTCTCTTCTTGAGCTGGAACATCAGTTTTCCTGCCTTTTGATATCAGAGGTCCTGGTCCTCAGGCCTTTGGACTTGGACTAGGAGTTACACTATTGGCTCCCTTGGTTCTCAAGGCCTTTAAACTCAAACTGAATTACATGAATACTGGCTTTCCTGATACTCCAGCTTGCTAATGGCATATCATGGAGTTTCTTGGCTTCCATAATTCTGTAAGCCAATTCGTATAACAAATCTCCTGTTATATATTTATATATTGCATTACTTCTGTTTCTCTGGAGAACCCTGACTAACACACCACATTTTCTACCAGTGTGGCAATATCATTCAGTTTGGACTTCTGTAATACATATAATAGGCTATGTTTATTTCTCAAAATCATGCAGACATTAAATAGCATCATTTAAATCTTTGAATAATAAATGAAGAAAGTTATCTCATTGCTATTTTAATGTTAATTTTTATACTAGCTAGCATCCTTTGAATTTTTGCCGTGTGCCAGCCATCAATGCATTCGTTTTATAATTCTTACAGAACACTATGAGGTAAGAAGAATACTGTTTTTCTTTTACAAAAAAAAAAGAAAAGAAAAAAGACACTAAGAATGCTTTAAGTATTTGGCCATACATCTTTCCCACTCCTGAGTTGGTATTCTGAACACTCAGACATTTGACCTCTCCTACAGAAAATAAACATTTAAAAATTTATGTCTTATGGTATTTTATAAAATCTATTCCCTATTTTTAGTTTTTGCCCACTGTTTTTTTTGGATTATCTTTTTTTTTTCTTACTGACTTACAAGAAGTCTTTAAATGTCAGGCAACAACTCTGTAATACTACATTTTGCTTTGCATTTGGATCTTATTCAACTTTGTGCAATACCTCAGTATATCCACAGGATTCTGCAAGGTTTTCATAGGTTGGAAATCACTGGTTTAGATTGTCCAAAATTTGTGACTTCTAAATAAGTAAAATGCTACTTGAGTTGACATGGTTTAATACATGAATTCCTTCTGAAGGGTCTCTTTCAACTGGGTCTTGTTTTTCAGGATGTTCCAAATTACAACCCATATATTAAATGACTGTATTAATTTCACTCTCACAATTTTTCTTCTTTGAATAGTAAAAAGTTCTTACTGGCCTCTTAAATCTTTCCAGATAAGTGTATGTTGTTCTCTGTCTGACGTGCTTAACAAAAGCGCCAGGTAAGAGTAACACTTCATTTTGAAAAAGTCATTTCAAGGCATTCATTTTTAGATCAAGGGATAATCATCATCTTTAAATTCTTTTGCATGTGACCAAAAAATGGATTATTAATGTATATTTTGAGCAAGTAAAGAGATGTACATCACTGACAGATTACAAGTTGCTTTGATGAAATGTCCCAAATGACAGGAGCGTGAATGACAGTAAGGATCATAATGTCAGGTTTCAGTCTGAAATGTCGGTTCTTAGTGTGCTCATGGCCGAAGAATGACCAGATGCACCAAAGTAAGGCAAGCATGAAAATGAGGATTATTGGGGAGAGAAAGAGGATTATAGAGCAAGAGCAAGATATAGATTTACAGAGAGTGATCCGTATGCCACAGAGGACAACCAGACACATTGTTGCAGCAAAGGGAGAGTTAGGGGTTGGTTATAATCTGTGTCTTATTTTATAGTGGCTGGATTGTGACCTCCCCATGGCTCAGACATCACCATGGAACCACTTTGACTGGACAGTTGGGAGTTGTAAGACCTGAGTCTTACTATGCCTGTGGGCTACAGAGTCCTCCGTATTCTTTTGCAGATGGAACACTAAGTTCTGACTGGCTGATTCGTAGTGTATTCCCTCCTCCACCAGGTATGGCAGGAGCTCAGGGCAGGATTAAGGTGGGGCAGGACCAAGATGGGAGCCTGGGGCCCACCCTTGTCCTTCTTCCCAGGTGGGGCAGTTGCACCAAGGCAAGGCACAAACTTTCGTCCCCAGGAGACCTGGAATCCCTCGTTAACTTCCTAACAATAAGAACAGCTTGGCCTTTGCATGAGCTCTTGAAAGCAATTTTTAGACAAAATTTAATTTTTCTTTTATTGAGTACTACCTTAAATTTATTGGAAAGCTTCCTGAAGTTTCTCAGTGGGAGTTCTATAAAATGTATCTTTAACCTCATTATTTTTTTTCTTCTTTCATCTAAAAACAGCTTGAGGATACTTGCCCAGTTAGTTGTCATTTTGAGAGGGCCCTTTAGTAAACATGCTCTGAGCAGGAACTCGCTGGCTCTGTAAGAGACAGCTGGCTCCTATTAACAGAGTTTGCGTTACAAAAGCAGGCAGGCACACCACACAGGGGGCTTAGGCTGCTATTTTCCTGCATTCCAGGCAGGTGTTCTTCCCACAGAGGCCAACTCCCAGGCACTTTCCTTTAACTACAGATGAGTTATAGGGAACGTTTGCTGTCCTGTTGCGACCCCTGAGCGGTCTAGAAACATAGTTACCCAACTTCAACCACAAATGGGGAATATTAGTCCCTTAGAGCCAGGGACTAAAATCAGGATCAAATACTCTTGGGAAAGAGAAAAACAAATAGCTAATAAACCGTATGAAAAGATGCATAATAATACTACTATAAACGACACAGTTTGGGTTTGTATGTGTATTGTTTTTGCAAACATTATTGGTAAGGGTGTATATAAAGAAATTGTCTTTATTTGTCCTGCAAGATTTTAATTTATGGAGACGACTGAGTGATGACATAAAGAGGTTAATACCATTGAAAAAAGAATTTATTACTTACGTTTCCCAAGAGCTGGGGGCCTGCCGTGCATGCTGCTCAGGGCCACGCGGGGAGAAGCAGGAGGCAGAGACAGGAGAGAGGAGAAGGCACGGGTCAGAGCCCGTGTTGGGCTTCCATGGAAAGGCAAGGCAGGTGTGGGTGTACATTTAGGATTGGCTGGTTTGAATAATTCTGGCCGGCTTTGGGCTGTATTCCTGGTCTCTAGTTGCCTGGTACTTGGCCCTGGAATGATATGGGGCAGGGGAAATACCTGGTCTAAAACGATCCTCCCTCCTCAGCCTCCAAAGTAGCTGCATTCTCCCCTTACTTGTCTTTTCTTCTAAGCATGTTCCTCCTCGGCATTTTGAAGTCCTTGTCAGACAATTCCAGCATTGATGTCAATTCTAATTCTGTTTCCACTGATTATTTCCTCTCTTCACCAAAGGTAACATTGCTTGTTTCTTTGTGCGTCTCATTTTTTTATGACAGACATTGTATGTAAGAGACGAAAGTGAATAATATTTATCTCCAGAAAAGGGTGGCCTTTCTATTGTCAGTGATGTGGGGTAAATCTGCCTAATCTATATATGACCTCCATGTGGGCTTTCGTTAAATTCACTTCATCACTGACTTAAAACCCTTTGAAGAACTGACTTAAGATGCCTCCCTTTGGCAAGGCCTGGGACCTGAGCACTGGCCAGAGTCTGGTCACTTTTTCTTCACCTACAGCCAGCCTCCAGCTTTCTGGGTCATTCGGGAGTTGTCTTTGCTCTCTTGTCCTGCTCTCTGGGAGGTCTCCCTATCCTGCCATGCAGTCCTCAGGCTCTGGAGGGCCACCACTGTGACTTGCTGAAGACCTGGAGCTTCTTTGAGGGATTCGCTCTGTTCTCGTGCCCATCCCCAGCATGCCACAGTGTAGTTGGCAAAGCCCTGAGTACCTCTGTGAATTTCTCTCATTTCTCCCTCCCCCGACCCAGCTTTCAGGGGACAATGGCTTTGCCCCTGGAAAGACCCCATGCACCTTGGAGAGTATCTCTCCCAGCTGTTGTGCTCCGTGCCCAGGCTTGGGTGTGCCCCATCGTGGTGAATACCTGGGGAGAGATTTGGCAAGTGGGTACAGACTGTGGCCGGAGCCCATGTGATTCTTGTCAGTCTACACACTGCTGTGAAAGTTCACTAAAGATTGGTCAAGCTTGTATGTGCCTTGCCCTTATTTCTGGAAGATTCCTCCTCCTCTCATTCCTCTATCAGGGGTGAAAGCAGCTGCCCAAGCACTCGTAACTCATAACTTTCTGGATCTTTGTTCATTTTGGTTTCTTTGCTTATTTGATTCTCTGATTTTTTTAAACTGTGATTTTGTAACTTGCCCACGTTGCTCTAGTTATTTGGATGGAGTGAAACTCACTTGTGACTTTCTGCATATTAACTCCAGTTGGTGATTTGGGGACTCAAACCTTAAAAATTAGTGTTACTATTTGAATTCCAGTGCTCTGAGACACTATGATATTTACACCCAATCTCAGGAAATTGTAAGAAAAATATCAAGCACGCAAATTTATCTATTCACAGTCCTTTTGTTTCATGCCATGTTCCTTTTTCATACCCAGTGTTTGCCTTTGGGAATTCCAATTTACTTCTTTAGTATTTTTCTTTGTACTGACTTCTTTAACTGATTTGAATTTATAGCTTCCTTCTTTAAGCCAGCTTGGTAATTCTCTTCTCTTTCAAACCCCTTTCTGGGCAACTCCATGCAATTACATAGCACAATTTCTACTGAGAATTTTTTATAAGTTATGATTCAAATAATGCATGGCTCTATGGATATATCATATAAGTATGTTGCTATGATTAATCCACACATATTTTATCAATTGTTTTAAATTGAATTCTCTTGCATCCTTTTGGCAAGAATAACATCAAAAGTGTAATCTGCTCTAAGGAATTTCTATATATCTTGTTATATTTTCATATTTCCCTAAACTTTATAAATGTATTATGTGGTTGGGCACTGAATATTTGGTGATTTGTAGATTAAATTGTTTTTTATTTTCAGTATTATTGAGGTGATTACATATCTGATTTAACATTACAAGTCTAGATGTTTGTTTCAACCATTAAATATACTTTAAATGTGGAATTGCTAAAATGAATATGAGAAGATGAAATCTTTTTTTCATTAGAGCTAAAATGTTGGTATGCTAGAGAGTTTATCCCATGATATGTATAGCCCAGATTCTAAAATATAGTAGCAAGATTTAGAGATTAAAGTACACATTGTCAGTAGGGTTGCTGAAATATGTGATATACTTACATAATTTGGAATGAAAAAAATAGATTTGATTAGACGAAAAAAATGCCATACAATTTTATTCAATAAAACGTCACTTACCCAATTCTTAATCTAATTAAATACTGAAATTCAAGTACTCAGTTCTCCTATATTTCTCATTATTACCTATTTCAGAAACAAATGATCCAGGATCTTTAAGATTTGAAAAACATTTGATAAAAATTTGAAATTTTTCTACGTTCTAATGTTTGAGCCTCACTGGTTACTATTCACATAAGCATTTGAAAAGTGTGTGTGTGTGTGTGTGTGTGTGTGTGTGTGTGTGTGTGTGTGTGTGTGTGTTTTAATCACTTTATAGTCCTGAGCTAATCAGGGAGTAGGTTGTCTAGTATAGTTGCTATAGAATTTTTAATTCCTCAGTTTTCATAAGAAGGGAGACAAATCCCATTCCTCTATATTGTATGAAATATTTTGAAATCAAGAGCTCCTTAATAAAGCCTGGAATGAGCATTTCCATAGATTATTATCTTCGGAAGTGTCCTAGCAAGAAAAATAAAAATTGTTGAAACATCTGGGTTCAGTTTTTGGTATAAGCAACCCAACATTGTACGCACAAGGAGTGAACCCTTTCCAAAGAAAACACAACTGAAGCTGTCTGCTTTTATTAATGTGCTTCACTAGTGAATCTCCAGTGGTGATGGATCACTCTCATTTAAAGAATGATGTGCTGGAAAAATGCATTATTTTCAAGAGTAAGAGAGTGGATTAATGCAAGTGTGTGCTGAAAAAATTCAAAACTCTCCCATGATATATGCTGATTTTCGGGTGTTCCCCATTTGCACGGCTGTTTAAGCAAGCACTCTAAATGGAAATGCACTTGACATTTTTGTGACTGGATGTGATCAAACAACATTAGAATTTAGCTGATCTCTCAGAAAATGATCAAACCAAGTTCTTCCTTATTTTCAATACTTGCATGAGGAAAAAAAAAACGAGTAAAAGACACATTAATAAAATAGGTCCTTTGAATGAAAAACTGCCCGGGAAAAATGCAAGGAGGTTGATATCTTTCTTTTCCCCTTTACCTCCCTTCCTTCTGTCACCGTAGTCTTGGGCTGCATACATCACCAGAGAAGAATGTTGATCACCTGTTTCCAGGCCTTGGTAAAGCCATTTAGGATAAATGTTCCATAAGGTACCTTGAGACTGAATTATGCTTTCCACTAATGTTTATGTCACAAGGACTTGTTAATACAGAAATGTTCTTAAACACTCTGTAATAAATGATTCTGGCTTTGCAGTGCCTGGTAGTAGACAACTGAGCATTGAATTCTGCCAGGGAGGTAAGAGAGAGCACGATGAGAGGGGCATGTCTGCCCCACAGGGCCGCAAGTCACGTGTGCTTACTGTCTGGCTCCGTACACGTTAAGGCAGCACATGAAACAGGATGATGAGAATGGACATAATTATTAGACTTGTCGGTAGCTTTTACCCATAAGAAGATTCCTGTTGTTTTATTGAAAGGCCAATTACTATTTTAGCCATCTAGTACCATAATAAATTATCACAAACTTAGTGACTTAAAACAACACATATTTGTTACCTAGCAATTTCTGTGGTCAGGAATCAGGGCCTGGCTTACCTGGGGCTCCTGCTTTAGGGTCTCTTATAAGGCTGCAGTCAAGGTTTCCGCCTTGATGGGGATGGGGTCTCATCTGAGGCTGGACTGAGGCAGGATCCACTTCCAAGCTTACATGTTGTTGGCAGGATCCAGTTCTCTGCTGGCTGTTAGCTGGTGGATTTGCTTAGTTCCTTTGCCATGCACCCTTTCCTTACGTCAGTTTGTTTCATCAAGGCCGGCAAGAGAGGGAGAGAGCCAATAATATGAGTCTGCTAGAATGTGGAAAACCCAGTCTCATACAATGTAATAATAGAATGGACATCCATCATCTTTGCTGAATTCTGTTGTCTAGAAGGAAGTCACTGTTCCCTCCCAGACTCAAAGGAGAGGGCTCACACCAGGGTGTGGACACCAGGAGGCAGGGAACATGGGGCTGCCTGTCATAATTACTAAGTCCTAAAGTATTTCCCTAGTTTTAAGTCCAGTTGTGTCTGAATAGCTTCATATTCTTGCAAAATTCTTTATAAATATTTCTGTGAAGAATTTGTAGACTTGAGGAATTCTAAGTTATTGTAGACTTAATCAGTCTAGAAAGCAGAAAGCAAATACATATTTTTAAATTTTCCCCACTCCTTGCCAGCTATATAACATGGGGCAATTTTTAGCCTCCTATGCCTCAGTTTTCTACATATGAAATAGCAAAATCATGGTTATCCTTTTTAATTTACAAATATGATCTTATAATTAAACAGTATAATCTAAAAGAAAGTGCTTTGAACAAATATGTTGCTTATAACCATAATATATGCACAGTAACCTAAATTTCCCAGGTTTCACCAGCCCAAGGCCTCACGTGAAATAACTCGAATTGTTTTGATGCACAGCTCACAAGCTCACCTCCAAGTTTTTCCTGAAATTGCCCCTCTGAGTTTTTCTGTGAGCATCCAGGGACCATCCCTCACATTCTTATAAACATTCTCAGTCCACTGCCAAATGTCACCCACAATGTCTGACTTTTTCCTCTGCCTTGGCCTCCCTCTTTTGGGTCCTAGGAACCCGCCAGGTCTCTTGTCTTCTCTGGGAACTATGCCCTGGGGCTTCGAAGGTGGTGGACCTGTGAGTTGACAGTTTAAATGAGGCAAACATAGTACACATTGATTCTTTCAATAAAATTTGGAGTTCATTGAAAAATAGACACAGGAGCTCAATAAATATACACTAAAATATCAGCTTTATTGTCAGTGGAGGTAGACTAGCAAACACAGGTTGCGTTTATGACTGTACGTGGACTTCCTATTAGCCATGGCCTGAGTTCTGATCTTGGGAAACTCCTTGGGGGAATACAAGGTAGGCAGGTCGTTTACACAGATTAAGCTCCAAGGAAAAATCACAGTCTCCTACTCACTGAGCCCTGATGTCGGGGCAGAGAGGAGTCCCAGGGCATGGGATCACCAACTGAGGAACGTGGACCGATGGGTGCCAGATCTAAACCAGTTAACTGAAAACCTGAAAACAATAATACATAGTCTGGTACTGTTTACTGAGAATAATTTTTTTATTATCTAAATTGTAAATGGTTTAATATGCCTCTCAGGAAGTTTTAGAAAATCACAACAGTGCTAAAGAAGAACAAGGACTAAAGAAAAGTGAGATGGTTGCAAACTCTATCAGGTCTGACTCAGACAATGAAAAGAAATAAGAAGTGAACCTATTTTTTAAACAATATAAAAGAGAATATCAATTTCTCCTTGCCCCCATTTATACACTAAATAGAAAAATATCTTAAACCTGTTTGAAGAGGCAACAAATAAAACCAGTTTAGGGACCTCTTACGTCCCACTCTGGTTGGCCTGTGTCTTATCAAGTTCTCAGTAAAGTAGACACTTTGGCTTTATTTATGGGCCACTCCACTTAGCTACACATCCATTGGGACAATCTTAATGACTGACTCTTTGCTCTTGCCCACCAACGAGTCAGAGTTGGTTAGTGCCTCTGAGTCTGAATTATTTCCCAGGAAAGTTTTAGTCTCTCATAAATTAGGCTTCTCTGCTCTTAAAGTTTCCGAGTTATGACCAAGAGTACTAGCAGCTTGGATTCAAGCATTGACTTCTATTGTACCCCCGCCATTACTCTTTTCTGCCTCTCTTCAATATTAACTTGGAAATATGATGGTAGAAATGAAACAGAAATTAAACGTTAGGAGTAAAATATACTCACTCGGCACTCTTTCTATGGATGAGGTTGGGGGAGAACTGAGGTCCTGTCTGTCACTTTGATTAGATCATTTTTGCCAGACTTACATGTATACAAGTTGGGATTACCAGATGCTAAGAATTTGTCATAATTTGGCCTGTGATGTTCAGGCCCCAGGTGTTTTGTTCCATGATTACACAATCACAAGGGCTCCACAGAGCTGAAGGCAGAATCTGATAACAGTATTTTCCTCTTACATAGGGCGATCTTGCATTTGGAATTTAAAATGCATTATATTGCAGGTGTTGACCCAACCCTTGCTAATGCAGAGAAAAGTGCACCCCCACGGCAGGAAAGGGAGCTGAAAATGTTTCCTGCTGTGCTCACAGCTCTGTCATCACTGTCCATTAGTCTCTGTAGATGGTTTTATTGGCTGCTTTGCTCCATAACTCTTCCTCTAAGCAGTTCTTATCTCAAAAACAACTCAATCATCCACCTGTCCATCACCCATCTTGAGTCCCATTGTGTCGTGAGTAGATGCAAAATTGCTGCATAAAACACTTTACTTTTAATATAGAACCAAAGCAAGACAATAAAGACTGTTTTGATCTTTCTCTAAAATTAATAGTGCTGATTTTAACCATCTCCACAACAGATGTTGTAGCAGCTAAGGATACTTAAACTAATAGTGTAGTAACTCTTTGGATTATAGTCCCAATTTATACCTACCTCTTCCCCAAATGCTGGCAGGGCAATTATGACAAGAGGAAAGTCACACTAGAGTGAATAGGATGCTTTGTCTTAGGGTTTCAGAGTTTTCACTTATTTCTTGTCACCTAAAATCAAGCATTCAAAACACTGACATGGGCCAGGATAGCATAAGACTGGGTCACAGACCATTTTTTTATAAACTCACTCATGCTGTGTCTTTTTGATTGGATAAATGAAAATTGGACATTTAGATGAGATTATTGAAAAAGAAAAAAGGAGATTTACAGTAATATTAAAAGTTTTATTTGTAGAAACCAAACAAAAACAATTCTGAATTTTAATCCAGATTACAAATCAAATAATTACTTTTGTGTGTTCATATTCTCTTTTTCTGCAAAGCCTTGTTTTCTGAAAAGGACTCAGATGAAGACAGCAGTCATTAGAGTTGTAGAACTTGTAATGACAGCTAGGATATCCGTGTCTACCCTAAATAATTAACCTAAGTAATTCTTAGTTTAACTTTTTAGTCACTGCTGTCCTGTTTCATTGGCAATGCATGAAAACTTATTGGATACGTTGGATAATATATGCAGCGCACAACTCTGATTGCTGTGAGGATATTTATATATTCAAAATAGAAATAATACTTTGATTGAAATAGGTTTATAAATCCTGGGCCACTGTAAATTTTATAACAGGTCATATTTCCTTTGTTGCCACTAGGAACCCGAGAGCCTCCATTTAGCATCCAAAAAAGTCTTTATGATATGTATTTTTCAAATTCACCATAACACGAATTCATTATGTGTATGTGTGTGCTTATATTTGCCCCTTGCCACACATACACACAAACACACACACACACATTTTATGTGTTTTGCATACTAGAAATATGTTTTGGGTTTAAACTGGACAATAGTTAATTAACTAATTAAAGACTGTGAGGTATACCAACAGTTTAACTCCAGTGGCCTTCTCATTTGGGTTGTTTTTGTGCTTCTGCCATTGTTTGAAACCTGGTACTGATGCTTTAGTTTAGCGTGCTTGCTAAAAATGAGTCAGCTATTTCTTTGTTTTTTCTCTTTTTTTCCAAATCTCATGGGTTTGGTTTTGCTTAATAGATTCCTTCAAAAAGGTGGGACCTTGCCCTCGGTTTCTCACGAAGCCTTTTGTTAAGTTCAAGCCCAGCAATCACAAACGATGTAGAAAGTAATGATGTGTGATAGACATCGTTTGCTCTTCTAAGGATTTCAGTCTTTATATTCAGCAAATGAGAATGCCTTTAAAACCTCTCATCTGTATATCAAAGTGAGTAAAAAATAGAAAAGAATGGAGGCTCCAACCGCAGAATTTGTAATAGAAATACAGAGAGCAAGATAGCATTAGTCTGTGAAAGAGAAATGCATTTTAACATTTTTGAGAAAAAAGCCTCCAGATTATAATTTGCATCACGTATGTTTTGTACAGGTAATTTAAAAGCCTGTTTGGTGGTGAAGGTATTATGATCAGCCTGCAAGGGAGGGAAGGGAACGATCTGACTGTTTCAGATGCTCCTTCCTCTCACCCTCCCGCTGCTGCCACACACCAGGCTGGCCGGCCACTGTGTCTGAGGTCCCCGTCCTCCCTCCCAGGCCCAGAGCCAGCAGCGCTCTCCAGGTGAGCGCCTGCTATTCAATCTCTCTTCCCGACCTGACACCCCCGGGCTCACTGCTGGCAACCTGGGTGCGCCCTGGGTCTCTAATCACACACAGGGCTGCATTGTGCTTCGATTTCAAAGACCTAATTAAAGTTCCTTAACTTTTTTTTATCAGTTGCAGATTTTTTTTTTTTCTAAACCACAAAGCTCATTAGAAAATAACTCACACGAGGAGGATTTTCACTAACTTGAACTGTTTTTATTCTTCCCGTCAAAAGCAAAGAGAAATAAAGAAATAAGGAGCAGGACAAGGACAGAGGCTGCTAGCCCATTGTCCCCGAAGTTAAAAGTTGCAGGTGAAACCTGTCTATCCTCAGAGGCTCCACTGGGAGTGGAGGCCACCCAGTTACAAAGCCAGATCACTGAAAGATTCGAATATTCTCTTAGCTGTGGGGTGCTCAGCACCCAGTGAGTATCATGTCATGCTGTCTCTACTTTTCTCTTAAACCCTAGACCTATATTTCTGTTCTCTGGATTAAAGGGATTCAGAATATTTCACTGTGGCATAAAAATTATTTTGAGCTGTAGGCATTTGAGTTCCTGAAATCCACTGTCTGTCTAAAAGCAAAACCTCCCAAAAGAACTCAAGAGATTTAGTTTTCATAACCCCCCCTTCCAAACAGCAACCAGGGACGATTGACTCCTACCACTCGAGAGAAAGAGAAGTCAGGAACACACATAAACAGACATTGTCACAAAACTGTCACTTCTCCCATCTGTTCTCCTAAGGGCCCATTTGTCTTTCTAAAAAGTCACTTGTTTTCCCATAACTGTGCCCTTTCTTTCACCTGCCAACCTTCTATGAAGTCATTTTTTCCCCTATAAATGCTTTTCTCCTCCTCTCCTTCACCTATTAAGATGATTTAGAAGCCCCAAATTTTAACCACCAATTTGGGTCACATTTCCTTGTGAACTCCCTCATGTACATATTTGATTAAAACCCATCTTTTCTCTTGCTAATCCATCTGTTGTCAGTTTAATTCACAGGCCCCCAATTAAGGAACCTAAGAGGGCAGAGGAAAAGTTTTTCTCCTTGACAGGGTTTAATGCTTATGTTTACCAATTTTAGCAAATTTTCCTCTGTTAATTTTTTAGTGGTTTCCAGAGGTCAGTGTATTATATAATTTAATATATATTTATAAAGATAAAGTTGTACCACATATACAGATATGTTTGCATAAATTTATTTCTTATGATATTCACATATATTTGTTCATATAAAACTGTTTTTAAGGCATCCTTGAAACAAAAATGAGAAAAGTGTTGAGTTTGTTAAAAACTCTAGTCTCTGATACAAAGGAGATTTTTTTCCCAAATCTTTTCAAACCACAGAACCCAGCAATTCAAAAAGATTATATTATTTCAGATGTATAGAAAAACTTTAAATTCAAGTTCATATGATCAAAGAATTTTTGAGTTGTTACTTTCTTTCCTTATTTTTTCATTTAATGCCTAAGGCAAAGATAGAAGCTTGGCCTTCTTTATTTATTTGTTTCTTATCATGTTTGTTTTAGAAGCTAGGTGGCTAATTTATGGATGATGATAAAAAACACAACATCCAGGCAACACTCAGTACAAGGCCTGTGGATGTGAAAGCATGAAAATCTGGACTTAGGATGAAAAACATGACTGACATCTATCTGAAGTATTCTTCTTTCTGTAACAGGATGCTCTATAAGATTCTTCTGTTTTAGCAAAATGGATAATCATTTTATTTTCGCATATTATAGTGTTCATAATATTGCCATGTCACTTAACATGGCCTTCAAGCCTAATTATTTCTCTTCCTTTGCTCTTTTATAGCTCTATCATAGTGCCTGTCACATTCTATTATCATTACCTATTTTTTTGTTTGTTTTCCTCACTAAATTGATATTCTATCAAGACAGGAACATTTAATGTCTGCATCCCTAGAAACAAACACAAATTATATCTGTATGCCAGCACCTAACTCTTTCTTATGTTTAGCACACAGAAGGAACCTATTTAATCATATATGTGTATTGAATAAACTTGTATCTGAAATGTCTCCTCTAATCTTTGTGCCTGCTTAGCTCTTATACTTTCATTAATATTAAGTTCAAAAATTGCCTTTGCAATGCCTTTCCTGGTCTCCCAGGCTGAAATAATCACACCTAATCTATGCTTCTGGAGCAAGCCACTAGTGTCACAGTTAAATGTGGTATTTTAAGTATTTGCTTCTGTATCTCTTTACAGGTAAGAACTAGGTTTAATTCGTTTTTATTGCTCAGAATCTAGTATTGTTTTTACCAAGAGTTGCTGAACAAATGACTGTGCAATGAATAAGGAACAACCTCCATGGCAGAAACTATATAAGGTTTTATATTCCTAGAGCATGACTTGAATTGTGTCCCCCAAAATAATATGTTGATGTTCTGACTCCCTGTACCTCAGAATGTGACCTTATTTGGAAATAAGGTTGTTGCAGCTTTAATTAGTCAACATAAGTTCACACTGGAGTGGGGCGAGCCCTTAATCCTATATGACTGGTGTCCAGAAGTGGCAGGACTTAATCATTTGTTGAGTAAAGGAGGTAAGGGATAGGAAGAAGGCAAGGACAATTCCAAGTTTTCTGACGTGGGTAATTGGATTGTGGTGGGCCATGACTAGGACTGCCCACAAATAGCTCCTAAAGGACATGATGGAAAACACCTCTGGCCTGGTAGCAGAGGCATAGATCAAGGAAGATTGCTCAAGTGCTAGCACAGCAAGAACGTCAAGGCTTGGAGGCCTAGGTAACAGTGGCCCTATCTGGTATTATTTAATAATAATTTGTTTCAGGGTGCTAAAGTAGCAACAGGTAAAAAGCTAGTGAGCCTGGAGCTCTGTTATTCTCTGACCTGGCAGAATCTCCCTCTCTACAGGGGATGAAGAACACGAAGTTTTGAGTCTCCTTCTCATGAGAAAAGGAAAGAAATAGAGTCCGGTCCACCACCTGCATCCTTTGTACCTCCTGTTGTTGCTTCATGACTAGACCAGAGAAAAGTACCCTTGCGCCAAGGGCAAGTCGTTACCATCTCTAATGTTTCAACGATTACCAGACTTTATAATCTGGCCTATCTCATGGATGGATAATGATGCCATTGACAGGTTGGTGAGTAATAAAGGAGTAGCATATTTGTGTGTGTGTGGGAAAAGGTGAGAGAGAAGTTGGGATATCTACAAAGAGATTTCCTGGGACTGGAATTCAAGTTTAAAACCTGGAGCTAGAGCTCAAAAATGAGGCCTGGCTTCAACCATAGATACGGATGCCAACAAGGGCAATGGGAGATCCCAAGAAGAAGAAGTTAACATAAAAGAAGAGTCAGAGATGAATTTTAGGAAACATCAGAATTCAAGCTATGAGTGCAGGAAGAACTTCCTGGAAGAGGAGACCAAGATGGAGCTGCCTGCAAGGAAGGAAAGCAAGGAGAGGGTGAATCTAGGAACCCACAGAAGAGATATTTACAGAGTTGCTGAGAGGCCAACTGAGATAAGGAATAAAACTCTCCACTGGATTTAGCAACTAGGAGGTCATAGATGATGTCAGCTATAATCACTTTTAAAGTGAGACACAGAGTGGGCTAATTAAATGGCACTGGACACAGTGAGTGTATAGCTGTCTCTGAAGTATAGGCTTTTCAGGGAAAGAGAGATTAGGTGATGTCTAGAGACTGAAGATCTGTTAGAAGTGACACAGACTGTAGAATGTTTATATGGTGAGGGGAGAAGCAAGTCTTCAGCAGGTTTGAAGAGAAAGCATTTGAATAGACTATACATGGGATGTATTAGTCCATTTTCTGTTGCTTATAACAACATAACCAAAACTGGGTAATTCATATGGAAAGGTAATTTATTTATTTATTTCTTACAGTTATGGAGGCTGGGAAGTCCAAGGTGGAGGGCCAGCCTCTGGCGAGGGCCTTCTTGCTGGTGGAGGACTCTGTAGCATCCCGAGGCAGCGCAGAGGATCACATCATGAGGGGGTGAGCGTCCTAGCTCGGGTCTCTCCTCCTCTTCTTGTAAAGCCACCAGTCTCACTCCCAGGATGACTCATTAATCCATTAAACCTTTAATCCATTAACCTTTGAGTGGATTGATCCATTCATGAGGGCCCTGCTTTCATCACCCAATCACCTCTTAAAGGCCCCACCTCTCAATACTGCCACATGGGGGAGTGAGTTTTAACATGAGTTTTGGAGGGAACAGGTATTCAGATCATCAAGCTACAGAGTAAGGCCTTGGAGAAAGCAAATGGTCACATCATTCTACAGTCTGGATTTCACCTGGTGATTTTGTGGAAGAATATTTGCACCAGGGGTCCAAATCACTGTTGGGTGAGTGGTTTAAGTGCTGGAATACCAAGTCTACACTAGAAGGAATTGAAATCAGCAGGGGTCTATCTAATTAAAACGAGTCTTCATCGTCACAAATGCTGGGAGGTAAAAGTGAGAAAATGATACTGCGGCACACAGTGTATATATCCTTAACCTTAGCTCTCTTCTTTTCTGAATGTTCAGGAAAAGATATAAGAATATGAGATCTCCAAATCTGTCAGAATCAGAGAGCTCATTACCAGCTCTAAGCAAACTCGCCTCAAATAGGACATTGTAGACACTGGACAGGTGCGACTCAACAAAGGCAAATCAGTAATTCAGTCTTCATGCACCTTAATAAAGGGAAGAGCTGGAGGAAATCCATGGCACAATGGCGCGTGATTCAGACAGCTTATCAAGGGCTCATGAAATGCTGTACTTGTGACTTCTCTCTGAATAGATGCTATAAATGCTAGACTCTTAGGAGAGAAAGAAGTGCTGGAAATATATCTAGTGATCTCTGAGACAAACGGAGCACACCAACTCTGCTACTGATTTCGGCCTCATTCCTATTTCGAGGCAGATGCCACTAAATATGGACCCATTCACAGCCCACAAGGCACTCCTGGGATAGTGTATATATTTTAAAATATGCTTTCATTTTTTTCACTTATCTTTACATTTCATACTTCTATTTTTTTTTTTCCTTTACACTTTTTCAAAAGGCTTTGAAGGAGTCTTTGCTGAAAGGATCTAGATTTCAAATAATTCCTCTTTATCCTCCTTCAGTTTGGTGTCACCTTCCTTCCTTCGGCAGTCCCGTCCCAGAGCTCTTGATGACTTGCCTCGTTTCCATCCACGAGCCTTGCCCTTTGCACTTTTCAGGACATCATTAGTCATTTCAGAAATTTTATATAGAATGATAAAGAAAAAAAGGGTTTGGGGCTCAGCATTATTATTTTTTTTTTTAAATTTTTTTGGCCTCCACAACTACCCCTTGGTAATGAGGACACCAAAAGGCCTTCATTAAGACCTAAGAAAGGAAAAGCTGGGGAAAGCTAATTACCTGGAGCCAAAAGTCCTATTTTCCCTTTAAAACCCAGGGCTGCACTTTCAAGGCAATCAAGTGGAGTGTTATTTGGCAAACAGCCTTTCTCGAAATGCTGAGTGCAATTAGATGCTCCTCCTGCCTGTCATTAAAGACAAATTGTTTGTAAATGGTTTACATTTGAGTATGGTACTGTGTCCTCAGCCTTTATCATAATTTTATTTCCAGTGTAGAAGGAAATATTCTAAACTAAGAAATGAGAGCTTATTACAAGGCTAATTGTTTGATAACGAATTACTGCTGCTCTTAAGAAAACTTGCACTATTTGCTTATTAGTGTGCCCTCGTTTTCTTTAGGGGTTTTGACATTTGCAATTCAAATATAGCCAGAAGAAGTCTTCTGTGAAAAGAATCATCCATCCTATGATAGTGGCTAATTTTGTTCCTAATTGGGGCTGTGAACCATTCAAAGAAAAGACTCTCAACCCCGTCCAAAATTCACCGGCTGGAAAGAAACGCAGCTGTCATTAGAGTTGTCAATGCTCCCTGGTGACAGATAAGAATGAATACAGCATTTCTGACTTTTAGGGGATGTTTTGAGACTGATGTCATCAGCTTCTCTTATGCTTCATAGCAATTTACTTCATTATATTATAATCTAATTATTTTAATGCATATGATTCAGTCACTAGTTACCCTAAATAAAACTAGGAAGTACAGACAAAAGGGAACTAGATTCAGGCTGTTGATATCAGTTTAGACTGTCCCAAGTCTTTCAAATGATAGTATTTTAAATTGCTACTTGTGTCTATTTCATCTTAATTACTGAAGAATTATGAACAAAATAACATGGACATGTTCCTGGTTGTAGAGCATGTTTTTAAGTGTGATTATCATTAAAATGGGATGTTCCAAGGTGCAGATATCAAATCTATTATAGGAATATTAGTAGAACCCAAATGCACATTTCTCCATTGTCTTTCCCACAAAACTTCTGTTTCATAATAAATAATAAACTATAAACAATAATTTTGCCATTCATTATTTAGTGGTTACTCCATGCCAGGAAATGTGCTAACTCCTTTTATATATTTTCCATTTAATTTTTACAATAACTGTATGAAATGGATATTATTCTTTTATAGATGAAGAAACTGAGCCTTAGAGACCTTATTTTCCCTTGACCTACAGCTAGTAAGTAGTCCCCAGCAATGAGAACTAAATAGCTATTTCTTGTCCTAAAGGAAGTTATCGCTGTTATAAAAGTTCTATCAAAGGTGCTTAAATTTAATTTACAGTCTAATATATAGTGTGTATGTGACCCAATGAATATTTAATGGTTTGTGTCTAAATAATCAGTTTTAATTTCTATTTTTAAATTTTTAGAGTTTGATCATTTAGTGATTAGCTATGCATATTTCTTCTTCTGTGAATTGTCTGTCCAAATTTTACTGATCTCATAATTATTTTTATGCCCTGAGTGGGGCATTAGCTTTTAATGCTGTATGCTCCTTTTGTAGAAAGCAGAGATATTGTTAATACTAGTAACATTTATGTGTATTTATCTTTATGATTTTTCTCAATCACTTATACTTCTAGAAGTTCTTAGCCTATCCTGCAATTTTCTGTTAACTTATATTTTCTTATGATGTGATAGAATTTGAATTTTTCCAATTAGTTCTTTATTAATACAAAGAACTTATGTGAGCAGCCAAGCATTCCTTCCTTCATGTATGGGGAGGACAGAATTTATGTAAGAATTTACTAAGTGGTACGAGCTACTACACATACACATATTTTACCTCATCTCTACCCAAACCACCATCACCACTACCACCAAATAGCTAGCCAAATACCATTGATAAAAATGGCTGAGGGAGAATTGGAGAGTTGGTAGAATTCCTAAGGGGACGATGAAAGGCAATAGAGAATTCAGGGAAGTTGGAGGAAAAGCAATAGATCAATCTAATGCTATCTCCTCACCTTTTGCACAGTACAACACAGATCCTTAAAGGGACTGATTTGATGATTTCACAAATGCTTCTCATTTCTTAATCAATTTCAGTGCTCATAATATGACAGTAAGACATAAAAAAACATAATAAAAATCAGCAGCAGTGGTGGATAAAAACTAGGCCACCACTTCTGGGAAGTTGGAGTGGAAGAAGACAGACAGGGTAGGGCCCTGGGGAACCACACAGTGGTAAGGGCCCTCGGTTTTCCTTTTGCTTCTCATGTCCCAGACTTGGAGCAGAAGATGCTGGCATCCCAGAAATACCTGCGCCATAAAATGGACCTTAGCAAATTTAACAGAACTGAAATCACACAGAGTATGTTCTCTGACCACAGTGAAATCAAACCAGAAATCAATAAAGATAAAAGAAAAATCTCCAAACACTTGGAAACTAAACAACTACTTCTAAATAATCCATGAGTCAAAGATGAAGTCTAAGAGAGATAAACAATATGTGGAACTATTAACAAATGAAAATTAGAACCAACACATTAAAATTTGTGACACAACTAAAGCAATATTATGTCATATATATACATATATATGTATGTATATATGTTTTCATTCACGATTCCCGGCTCATAACTCCCATAGCCCTTGTTACTGTCTCTTGTTATAACATTGGGGCACATTAGGCCTCAGAAGCAGCTTCAGGAAACAGAATCTCTCTCTCTGACATTCCTGTGCTTTCCTTTCACCAGCCCAGGGCAGGGCTTTAGTGTGATTGTGAGTCATAAGGCTCCCATTTCAGAGAGGGTCCTCCCCACACCTGAACGAAGGAATGCTTGGCTGCTCGGAGAGGCCAAGAAGAATCTGACCAGACAGGCGTTGCTGGGTTTCCCTACTCATCCCATTAGTATTAGATCACGTCCTTTTTGTCCAATGACATTTCTACATGGTGGTCAACCATGCCTATCCAGGAAAGGCTCAAGAGGAGTGGGTTGGGAGAGCTTTCACACAGCTTTAACCATGGAGGTTCCTGGAGGATGGTGCGTGCAGGGAGGGCATGGAAGCTCCACCAACGTTCCCATACCTCATGCTGTGCATCTCTTCATCTGTACCCTTTGTGATATCCTTTATAATAAACCAGTAAGTGTAATTTTCCTAGAGTTCTGTGAGCTGCTCTAAGCAAATTAATCTAACCTAAGGAGGAGGTTGTGGGATCCCCGATTTATAGCCAGTTGATCAGGAGCACAGGTAGCTGTACATGAATCTACAATTATCTCAAACTAATAGATTTGATTTTTAAAAAGGCCTTAATTTGTTACTCCACCAGAAGATGCGTCTTGGACAGGGCTTGCCTTTGAAGACACACAGTGATGAATTTCTCTTATAATTTCCAAATTCAAATTAACATTTTAGCTTAACAAATATTTATTGAGTGCTTATTACAATCTAAACATAGTGCTGGTTACAATGGTTCAGTGGGATAATGAATGCAAAGTTATATTCTAGGAAATTGCAGTCTGGGGAGAGACAGAGATGTGCACGGTAACTATATTCTAAGGCAAGTAATAGCAAGTGTGACGGTTGCAATCAGAAGGAAATGTGAAATAGCATGAAGGGGATAGATTGTCTACACCTGTGGGTTAGAAATGTTAGGAATTGAGTGTGGAGGAGCATAGATGGTGTGACCTGAACAAGCTTAAGAAAATAGGAAGGACTTCCTTAATTAATTAGATAAATATTTGCATGTTATTAGGCTGATTGGCTAATACATGCTTCTGAGAAAATCTGGATTGTGCTGAAATTCTTGTATGGTGTTTAATATTTGCCAATTTCTATTCACCGCGACAAGTGACATGTGCCATGATGGCAATGTGCTATAAATCCCCTTCTCATTCTTGGAGAAGGAGAGCTGGCAGCCTCTTTTCATGTGCAACTTTCAGGGTAAATTTAGTGTCCAAAAACCATGTTAGTGGTTGTCCTGCAATCAGATATCCAGGTGGTCAATTAGGACAAGGAGCCAAGCAGAAAGTAACAATCAAGGCTTTACTGGCGTACTGCCACAGTGCAAAGGCCTGGATCTCTGGTGGTTCATTTTTCCTGTGGAATGGGCACAGGGCAGGGGCAGGTGGATGCAGCATACATAGGGGGAACCAGATCACTGCTGAGGAGCCCCAGACAAAAGCTTCCTTTCCTTTCATGGACCTGGGGCCCTGGGAGGGAGAGTGGGGTAGGGCTGGCCTTGGAAAAGCATCAAAGTGGATAAAAGCAGGCGAGGGTCCTTGCCGCCTCCCACCCCCATTAAGGAGACCCCGAATGGAGGAGCCTGGGCGAGGAACGCAGACACGTGCATGAGCGTGTGAGCAGGTGCACTGACAGGCTGAGGCTTTGACTGTAACTCCCTCCAGAAAACTGTGATGCTCGGCCGTGGTGTGGGGAGGGCAGTTGCCCCTTCTGAGGCCCTCAGACAAAGCCTTGTAATTGCCTGCAGTTGGGCCTGAAAGATCCCACAGGGGATTGTGGCCAAGAGCTAGAGTCCTCAGTGGCCAGGCAGCGTTTTGACTTCAGAAAAATCTCTTTGGGTCTTGTAGTTACATCTGTAAGGTTTGAGTGAATCATTCAAGTAGTAGAAAAACACTGTCATTTAATATTTCCAGTGTCAATATGCTAGGTATGGGCAGGATTAGGAATTTTGTCATTGATTTTATTTTTCCAGCAATGTATTAAGCAATTTAGAATATAATTTGAATAAACAGGTAAGCATTGAATGATATCAGAAATTCCAGCCTTCCAAACCATCCTGGCAGAATAACAACGGCCATTGGAAGTTGTCATACCCAGGACATTCAAAGTGCCTCCTGCCCTTTCTCTGACACGGTTCAGTTTTGGTGCACCGTGGACACTTCTAATGTGGACACTTCCAGTGTGGACAACACAATAATTGAAGGTGATGTGCATTACTTTAGTGTTCTTGTTTTCAAGAAAGTGAATTTATAGCAGGAAGCTTATATAAAACTGGTCATAAAAATACTTCTGTACCACCCACACACAGCCTAATAATCACGCCTAGTACCAGTTGGTGATTATTAACAGTAGGCACCAGGAACTTAATTTTAGAAATAAGAACTAGATAATACTCAAATGTGAGAATACTGATTGTTTTCCCCTGGTACACCTCATGTATGTGCTCAATAAATGTGTGTTGGGGTGCAGGAAATTCTACCCCCAAATGTGGCACCTTGGTGTACTGAGTATTTTAAGCTGAAAGAAATTGAGAAAACTGCAGAAGCAGGAAGGTCGCTCTAACCTTCTCCCACCCCCTCTCTCCTGAAGCAGCCAGTTGAAACTGGGACTTTTTTCACCCCGCTTCCCCCACTAAAGCAGGCAATAGAAAATAGAATCCCCCTGGCTCCTTCTTCCCTGAAGCAGACCATAAAGCCTGGGAAAGTCACTCTCTGACCCTCTCCCCACTTCCCTGAAGGTCTTCATGGGACAAGTGCCCTGCCCAATACCATGAAGGAAGGACTGTCACACAGAGAGGCCAAGAAGAATCTGAACAAACAAGCCTTCCTAAGCCCCCCTCCTGGTCTATTAGTGTGAGATCATACCCTTTAGTCCTCCAATCGTACGTCTGCATGACTATCCATAAAAATGCGGTTTCCCTGGGTTGTCATGTCTTCGTTTCTGAGGGCTCCTGTGTCACACAGAATTTATATTAGATAAACTTGTATGCTTTTTTCTTGTTAGTCTTTTTGTGATAGGGGTCTCAGCCATGAACCTTGTGATGGGTAATGAAGAGATATTACATTTTCACCCTTATAGTTCAATGAATGAGAAAAAACATGGTAACATTTTCCATAGAGTCAATTATATACTTGATATTGAAGGTGAAATGCAGATTTATCCTCTCTCCTCTCTCCTACCAGTTCTGGCTTTGGTCTCTGAACCCTTGTTTGCCCTTCTAAGACAAGGCATAATAAATAATCTTCTCTTCCACCTGTAGTCTTCTATATAATTTTAAATAGTTTTAATTTATCGTGGAAGACACCTCTAATTTCTTAATATATAAGCTCTGTGTGTGAATAGTATTGACCTTACTAAACATTATAGATAAAATATCTGGTATGTAGTAGATGCTGAATAATTTGAAAGATCAATTTTAGATACATGCTATATTTCCAATATACAATATATTACATTTTTGATATTTCAAATACTATATTTTCAAATCTCCACCCAAGTATTTTTTTCCCCATATGTTCATGTTAATCTTAAAGGAATTGTTATTCTTTTAAAGAAAATTCAAGGAATTGTTATTTTGGTAAATGTATATTAATTGATGAGTCTATAATCATATTAGTCCTTTGACAAACATGTTATATTGTGAGATTAATTACACCTCCCTATTTGCAAGCTGGCTTCTGCATATCCAACCTATTAACAAATACATATGCATAAATGAAATGTTAAAAGGATATAAAATTATGTGATTTTTGTCATACTTATCCTCAGGGCTCTTTGAGCCAAGTGCACATTTGAATGTCTTAGAATATCGAATTTTCTGGAAAAAGAGGAAGAGAAAAAAATTAAATGTGGGTGATGTTTTGGTTGGTGATATAAATTAAACCTTAAAATACCACAAGAAACGTTTTTGTCCACATCCTTATTTGACCATTGTCCAACATTTATGATTTTTCGTTTCTCGGGATTATTGTGGTTTTAAATATAAAAATACTTAGTTTTATTTTTTTTACCATTTATTGTACCTAGAGTCTGATAGAAAGTGCATATCCATGCATGTCTGTATATATGTCTCTATCTAATATCTATATATTCACACATATACACATGTATATAAAATCTATAAACACATACACACACACACAAATATCTCACAGTGCCTTTCTCCTAATATATGTGGTTTAAACGAGCTTTAAAATGGAAAGAATGTCCCTTTGGCACATTTGTGCTGGAAATTCTACTTTTTAACTGTTGCTTTCCATGTCCAGTCCTAGGGTCTCTGTGCTGTCAGCCTTCAAACTGGCTTCAGATCATGCATGACTTCTGACTGCAGAAAACTGGGAAATAAACTCATGGATGAGTACACATGACGGAGCATGGTAAAAGTCTAATCAATCACTTGTATTTCCATAGTCCTACTTCCAAGCACATAGTAAAGACTAAGAGGGCAGTAATGATAATTAAAGAACCTTTATAATAGGAGGCATCTTTGTAATGTTTTGGTTTTTATGGATTTAGTTTTGTTTTCATTTTGGATAACATAGAAATACTGATTTCCTTTCCTTTAGATATATAACCAGGGTTGCTGGATTATATGGTAGTTTTTAGTTTTTTGAGGAATCTCCATACTGTTTTCCATGATGGGTGTACTAATTTCCCACCAAGGGTGTGCAAGCAATCTCCTTTCTCTGCATCTTCACCACTGCTTGTTATTTTTTTTTGCCTTTTTGATAATAGCTATTCTAACTGGGATGAAATGATACCTCATTGTGGTTTTGACTTGCATTTCCATGATGATTACAGATGCTGAGCATTTTTTTCATATACCGGTTGGCCATTTGTATGTCTTCTTTTGAAAAATATTTATTATAGTCTTTTTTCTCCTTTTTCTTTTTCTGAGACAGCAACCTCAAACTTCTGGGCTCAAACAATCCTCTTGTCTCAACCTCCTAAGTAGTTGAGACTACAGGCACATGCCACCTTGCCCAGCTACTTTTATTTTTTATTTTTTGTAGACATGGGATCTGACTATGTTGCTCAGGCTGATCTTGAACTCTTGACCTCAAGTGATGCTGCCACTTTGGCCTCCCAAAGTGCTAGGATTACAAACATGAGCCACTGTGCCTAGCATTTTTGGATTATTTGTTTTTTCCACCCACCCCTCCCCCCTGCCCCCCGAGTGTCCTCTGATCACTCTAACCTGTCTTCAGCAAGAATACTCTTTAGTCAGTTTAGCCAGAATCACCCTATACCCCTGATGTTTCCTTTTAGCAATTTTCCATCCACTGACCCCCACCATGTTTCTTGGCTATAAATGCCCATTTGCCCAGGCTATATTTGGAACTGAACTGAGTTCTACACTGAATTATTTTGTCCCCTGTGGTCATAGTCCTGAATTAAAATCTGTTTTCACCACTCTAAAAAAATGTTGATGATTCATGATATGAACCTCAGGCATGCTAGACTGAAGATGAAAGGTCATAATCATTCCTTAATATCACAAAAAAATTAAGCACAGGCTGGGGAAACTCCTATTTTATTCAAAGAACAGGAAAAACTAGGCATGAAAATAATTTTAAAAGATGCTAATGAGAGGTAATCTGCATATTTCTTTCAGCTAGTAAAATAGAGAGCATTTTAAAACTAATTACAATCTGGCAAAAAGGTAGGTACTCTTTCTCTGGGGTGTAAATTGATCAGCTACAATTTTTGCTGTCAAAGGCACCACATTCATAAGCTTTAGTCCTCGTTTCAGAGGCAGGGACCTTTCTTTTGTAGTGTAATCTTTAGACAAGAAGATTCATGCCTATAAACATATGCACAATAACAAAGCTGCCCAGGAAAGATGAAATAGAACGTTGGCAGAGCACAGTGTTGCTTCTGCCATGGCTGCGCCAGCTACATAATACCTACTGGAATCCTTGGCTAAGACACTATTTCAATTCAGAGGAATTGAACACCAGTGAGGGTTCATGTTCTCGTTTAAAACTGGCAGTACTGAGTTAAAGTCAAATAAAAGTCAGAGCTCTAGAAAAGTAGAAGAGTAAATTACTTCTGTTCCAAGCTAATGCTAAGGACAGACAAATTCAGGTCAAATTTAACCTGAGTTTAAACTAAATAGGATGTCAGATATGTTTTCATTTGATAAGAATATACTACTGATGAGGAAATTTATTATTATTATTATTTTACTATGAAAGTACTGATTTTCAATTATTTTAGGCAACTACATAGTGTCACTCTCTGATTTTTCAGCCAGTTAAAAAATTGTGGATTGTATATCTGGTTCTATGGAGAAGACACATTCTGGTCTGTTCAAGCCATAGTTCTTTCAGAGTGTGGAATGGAACCGTTTGAACAGTTGAAGGACAGAAATTCACCTGGAAGCTGGGGTGTTTTGGTAATAAATCTCCAGGAGTGCACTGTTTGAATATTCCAATGACTGCCCGAGAGTCTCTGTTTTCATGTGGCAATGGCAACAGGTCTGATGGAAAGCAGCAGATAGCCTCGTGGTGTGTCAAGGTGGCACCAGCGTCCAATGAAATTGACTTCCTGCTGGAAGATGTCACTTAATATGGCATTATCTAGACTACCCACCTAAACCCAGTTGACTTACCATCTGCTCCACAGTGAAACTGGCACGGTCGCTAAGAGGAAACATACTGCCATCCTATATAATGGCCTTTGGGATGGAAAACCAATTGACCATGATAAGTTACGTTGATTAATTGTTGATGTTAAAATCAAGATTGCAGGCCAAAAGGAAAACCATTGTAAGAATCTTAATTGTGAATTTGTTTTTCGTTCTGAATTTTTAGTCTAAAAATGATTTCAGGTTGTCTGCTAAGGTGATATAGTTTTAGAATTCACATTTACAGTAAAATGATTTTACTTATACATATTTGTCACTAATAAATCACGTTTATGAAATCATTAATTACATGCTGCCAGGTCTTGAGATAGAATATTAATTTTATGGTTTTCTACACACTACACACACACACACACACACACACATTTGTGCTTGCACTTTCCATACTATAACTTATCCAAACTCTCTAAGATGTCATCCTGACAGTCCACTGTTTCTCTTCTAAAAGAAAATGATCTCTGGAGCTGTGCTCATTAACTCACATCAGTGTACTCCACTCAATACAGCTCCCTTTCAGAGGGATCACCATGTCGGAAGTAGCATAGCACTAGGAACAGAATGAGCTTTGTGATTATCATTCTTACTTGGTGCTACGTAAAATGATCTCCACGAACTTCTCAGGCTGTACATTGATAACACTAAGACTCTGCAGCCATCAGAGTTGCAGTTTTTCTCAGCGTATGTTCTTTAACCACCTCTCTATGATGAGCTATTGCATCAACGTTCTTCCTATAGTTCATAATTTGTTTATAGTTATGTGCATCTTATAGTTTAAGCCTATGCCTATCTTATAGTTTAAGCTTGCGCTCATATTATAGTGCACATAGAGAGATCAGTTTCTCTTTTGCCTGTTGCATTTAAAGTTGGTCATACTGGTTTTTAAATAAATTTTGTAACGAATCCCTGTTTCATCTAAACGATAGGTGGACCAAGTTTGGGACTGGGGGGCAGCTCTACTGTACAAGCAGAGCAGGTCAGGTATGGGGGGCAGGTGCACTAGTGAACCCCACAATGAGACAGCTGTAGTGATGAGATACATTATGGACTTGTCGGCTTCCACTCCATCAATTGTGGGAAACACTGAGAGCAATTAGATTTGACACTGATGCACCTTTCTACTCAAAGCTCTGGGGGAAGGGATCCCTCCACCGCCAACTATTTTCCAAACAGGACCCTTAACCATTTGTCTAAAATGCCTGGTTTCTTAAAGAGTGAAAGGATCCAAGTTAAACACAAGTAAGGGGCGATGTTGATTCTGATATGTAGCTTTGGCCTAGGCAAGAGGGCAAATGGCATCTGGAAAGGATTGTAAGATAATCCTTGAAAACACTTCTGCCCTTTCTCTTTCCAATCTGCAGATAGAAAATTATAAAACGTAAGGGAGGCAAACTGTGTAGGCAATTTATCAAGTTGCTCTTCTGGTTTTATCAGTGCCTTTGATCCTGGTGTTGCTGCCATCTGGGGAGTGTGAAATCTTCCACGCTTTATAAATATACACAGTTGCTTTTATTTCTTTTTATTACAGAAGGTTTTACACATACGTATTTAGACTATTTACATATGTAATATAGACATAGGATGTAGGCAAAACATAACAGGAAAACATCTCTGGTAATTTCTGAAGTTATACACGTAGTAAGTTTATTCCAATTTCAATTTAGGCATGACTGTGAAGGTGATGTGAATTATTTTGAACATTGAAAATGTACTTTATTAATTCCAGCTCTTAAACATGTAAGAAATATCTATCCCAAAAGCAAATTACTAAAAATCTTAAGAATTATTTCATTTTGTTTTTTGCTTGTTAAGATTCCCTACCTAGCAGAAATCATATTGTATAAATAGTTGAAAGATGATACAAATTGTTTTTAATATGCTTTTTCTTAATCTCTTTTAAAAAAAATCCACCATGTCATTTCCATTGGTCAAATTCTTTGAATATGCTATTTTTCCTCTCTATGCTTCTGTTTTTTACATCCTTCTATTTTATTAAGTTAAATCCAATTTAAAAATATTTATTGTTTTTTGAACATATTTGGGACAAAGTATATAATAATTAAAAGTCTTTAAGACCACCTGACCTCTGCTGAAATTAGCCTCTATCTTATCATTCAAAAAGAACCCAAGTCAATGTAATTTATTGCACCTTCAAGATTATTTTAGGAAAAGAAACCAAGACAAGAAGCAGTATTAATGCTCAGCATGGTTCTCCTCTCTAGCGTGGGATCCGTGATGGCAGACGTAGTCTTTTTCATGTTCTCCCCAAGGCAGGCACTTCAAATGAAACTTTTTATTTGTGCCCCAGGCAGGAATGCTTACCTTCCCTGTCTCCACCTGTTTCTATTATATTCATTGGTTTAGGTTTGGCTGCATTTTCTTTTTCATGGCAGTAATATAAATGAGATAGATGTTTATTACTTTCTTATACAAAATAAGCCATCTTTGATTCTAAATTTCTGCTATTTCTGCTCCTAGACTGATGACACCATCTTAGTGTTACCACACTTTAATTTCAGACCCAAAGGGGGAGAAAACAAAGGGAAAAAGGACTCTTTTCCAGAAAAGTTATGTCTTACAAAGCAACCTTCATGGAAGTTCTATAATCTTCAAGTTCATCTTACATCTGATTGGCCAAAACTTAGACATGTGACCACACCTTGCTAAAGGGAGGCTGGGAAATGGAATCTTTTATTCTAGGTGGCAATATGTTCTAGACATTTTCATGATGCCACTAAGGAGGAAAGGGAGAATAGGTTGAGGTAGGTGCCTAATACTCTGTATCACAGTTGTTAGTCCTCTACAATTCTGCCTCTCAGGAAAAATCTTCTAATGTTTCCCACACTGTAGATTTCTATAAGATCTACACTTGGAATCAGTTATTTTGCTTGTAGCAAAACACTGACAAATGTTGATATTCATATGATTCGTTTATGAGTGCCTCATCTACTAACAGTGACATATTCAATTCTTTGAAAGGAGGTTCATATCTTAAGCTTCTTTTTTTTCCTTCATTCCTCACGTAGTAACTACTATGTTGATAGAATCTTTTCAGGTAAACGTAAGAAGAGATCACCACCCTGGTGATCTGATTGGCTTCAGCAAGCATTTAATAACCACCACTCCTCAAATGATACCCAAAGAAGTAAAATTCCTATTGAATTAGGTGCCCTCACAAATGAACTCCTTTCCCTCCCTGCTTACTGCAGAAGCTTGAAGTATAAACAGTGTCAGAATATGTCTACATGCAATTTCAAAGACCTCAAGTGGGTTAGCTACTTTGAGAACATATGCAAATCTAGGGGTTTGCTACAGTTTATAGTTTTCTTGAGAAGTCTGTTGAGGATTGTAGTTTATGCAGAGAAACTCCTAAGAAGATCAAAACTAATATTTGTTTCTTTCTTCCTACATAAGTTCTAAGAAAAGCCAGATCCTCGAAGTTGTCCTTGCCAATAGTACTCCTTCATTTAATCTTCACAGGTAAGTGGAAAAGGTGGAAAATATTCATATTAACAGTCAAATTTCTCAATGACAGAAAGTATTCAGAACTATTACATTGCACAAATAATTGAACTAACTACCCACACAAGAAACTATGCAAATTTTATAAAAGAGCTATTTTTATGCATATCTTTCAACTCAATTTATATGCTGAGGAATTGATATCGTTAAACCTGAAGGAAATCCCTAACTTTACAGTACACTAGAATTCCAAAGTCCACTGCTTGGGCTTCTGATGTCCTCTAAAATCCTAACTCCTGAGGCTTAATGGGTAGCTGCACTGTGAGTGCACTGTAAATACTGCCACTTGTCCATTGTATTAATTTTGTAACGTCAGAAAATCTGTCCTTTGTGGATTAGAAACAAGTGGACACAAGCTTACAATCTTTGCAGAAGCATCAATTTTATCGTGTGCAGCTGTGAAAGCAGGTTGGGTGCATTTAATTGGGTTATTTGCACCATGTTGCTGAACCAAATGGATGCTCATTTCGACATTCTGCTTTATTATTTCTGTAGATCTGCATAGATGTCTGGGCTGAATTAAATATGTAGCACACAGAGCAGATCTGTGTACTTCAAAATGTAAATTTTTATTCCTTACTCAGAATGAGTCTGTTATCTAAGAAGACATGAAGTTGATATTTATCATGTGGACTGAGATAAAATTTATATGTATTCCCTTAATATATAAATTATGGAAAGTCAAAATGTGCATAAGACATCATTTTTGTTCTTAGTTAGATTTATTTGACCATGTTTTGCTTTTGCTACTCTGTTTTTTTGTTGTTTTTTATTTTTACATTCTAATGTGTGCCAATAAAGGGAGGTACAGATCTTCTTAGTTGCCTATCTTGTATCTGTCACCATTTTTTTTTTTCTATTACAACACTCCAATTTTGTTCATATATGCACCTCTTCCCCATGCTGAGGGGAAGCTGATAGAGCCACCAGAGCCTGGTTTATCTAAGCCAATACATGCATGGCATTGCTCTGGTGACATTACTTGTCCAGAGGCGGGCATATGACCTAAGTTTGCTTTGTTATAATCCATGACTGGGGGACAGGTTTCTCCATCTCTTTCAAAATATGTGAACAAAGAAGGACAATTGATGCTGTCAACAATCATAGACCCTGAGGGCCCAAATTAAGGAAAAGCTGATAGATAAAGGGTGACAAACAGAGGGATTTTAAAAACTTGGGTTCTTGATGACATCACTGAGCTCATCAATCTGTCAGCCTGGGAACCTTCCTTCCTCCTGAGCATCTTGTTATGGGAGATGATAAATATCCTCATTGTTTAAGTTAGTTTGAATCGTTTTCTCTACCTTGCAGTCAAAAGTAATTGTTTCTTTTAAAAGAGTAATAACATGAATAAATGCTTATCATAATTACATGAGAAAATACTGAAAAATAAATAGAAGAAAATAAAAAGAACTGTAACGGCAACACCTGGAAATGTCACTGTTAACTAACATTCAGGTAGTAAGAGAAGTTTTTTAGCTTTTGCACATATAGGATATATCTTTTGTATATGTGATTTTAAGGGCTATATTTTTGTACATTTATCAATTAATTGTATTGGGTTTTTTCTGTTTATGTCTTTTGCCTGGTTTTTCTAATGGATATTTCAGTGTTTCTCCTTCTGATTTATAGGTTTTAAAAATATTCTGAAAATATTTATTTGATAAATATTCATTAATCACCTACTATATGCTAGACATTTTTCTGGGCCTGCGTGTACAATAGTAAGTGAAAACAGGTAATGTCCTGAGTTCCTAGAGCTGAGTGAGCTTAGAGTTCAGGGAAGAACTATATTTATAAAATAATCACGAAAATGAATGCATTGTTACAAGCTAATTGTGAAGGAAAGACACAGGATGATAAAAGTGCTTCTACAAGGAAACACTACCTATTAGTCAGTCATGGGGTGTTTTGGTGAAGTAACCAGTGAGTCAAGATTTGAAGAATGGGCCGGGCGCGGTGGCTCACGCCTGTAATCCTAGCACTCTGGGAGGCCAAGGTGGGAGGATTGCTCAAGGTCAGGAGTTCGAGACCAGCCTGAGCAAGAGCGAGACCCTGCCTCTACTGAAAATAGAAAGAAATTAGCTGGACAACTAAAAATATATAGAAAAAATTAGCCAGGCATGGTGGCGCATGCCTGTAGTCCCAGCTACTCTGGAGGCTGAGGCAGGAGGATCGCTTAAGCCCAGGAGTTTGAGGTTGCTGTGAGCTAGGCTGACGCCACGGCACTCTAGCCCGGGCAACAGAGTGAGACTCTATCTCAAAAAAAAAAAAAAAAAGATCTGAAGAGTGATTCACACAGTGGGTGGGCAAGAGAATCTTCAAGTCTCTGTGGTTGAAGGGCTCCTGGTACCTTTGAGCAACTGAAACACAGTTACTAAGATTGGAGACTAGGAGAACAATAGACTAGGAGAAGCAGGCAGGTTTGATCATGCAGGGCTTAGAAGAAAGCTTGTCTTTATTATGTAATCAATGGAGAACAATTAAGTTTGAGTTTAGAGGTAGGGGCAGGGATAAGATTATGTTTTGAAAAATGATTCTGGTAGAAGCTGTATTGGAGGAAGGAAAGTGTAAGTAGGAGAGAAACTGAAGATGAAAAGAAATTGGATTTGATCAATATTAATAACTGAGAGTTAAAATTGGTGCTAAGTTGATGGAAAGGGATTACTGATAATGCTTAGGTTTTGTCTGATGAAAGGGATCATGGTGCATTTTTCCAATAGCCCAATGCATCAACCTTTTTCCTTTTAATCTTTTTACATTACTTCTGTGCTTCTCAAATGTAATGTAATGTAATGACAGAGATAGTTCTTTATATGTTCTTATTACATATTATTTTCATTCATAAAGTCTTCAACCTTTAATATGTCTTAAAATTAAGGTTATATTAAGAGGCAAGGCCATACTTCAAAAAATAAAATTCATAATTGTTTTGTCTGATTATGCTAATTGCAAAAGATTTTAAAATTACAAAAGTACAAAAAATATAAATTATTAGCAATTCCTCATCTAAAAGATTATCATGCTGTTTTTTTCAAATCTTTTTCTACAAAATAGAATATGCTTTAGAAAAGTAAAACCTGTAATATATTCTTTTTTATTTTTAAATTTTCACTTAATTTTGTATTGTAATTTTTCATAACATTGCTCTTTAAAATGTGATGTTTATTACTTGTGTACCTCCATTGTAAGAATATACCCCAAACTATTACTTTATTTAGCCATTGCCATCATAAATTATATTGTATTGAATATCTTTAAACAAAAATATTTGAATACTTCTTTGAGTAGATTTTTGGAGTTACTGGGTTCAGAAGATGTTTATGTGCACAGCATAAAATGTTGATTTATACATGTTAAAAATGCACCCATTAGTTGTGAGTTTACCCACCCCCGCAACCCACACCACCAGCTGACTGGCACCTGATGAATATTATCTCCATGTGAGCACCTAAGTGTTAGTACCGATTTGATGGTGAGTACATGTGGTGCTTGTTTTTCCATTCTTGTGATACTTCACTTCGAAGGGTGGGCTCTAGCTCTATCCAGGCTAATACAAGAGGTGCTAGTTCACCATTGTTTTTTGTAGTTGAGTAGTAAGTACTCCATGGTATACATATACCATACTTTATTAATCCAATCATGTATTTATGGGCACTTGGATTCTTTCCACATCTTTGCAATTGCAAAATGGCTAAGAATATTGAGAATGCCAAGTTACAAATCCCATCTGTACCTTTTATCACATGAATAATTTCTAGTAAATAGCCTCGTTTTTCCCCAGTTTCCTCATCTATAATATAAAGATGACAATATTTCAAAGTTTTATTTTGAACACAAAATGAGTAAGGCATTCAGAATAATGCCCGCATAATAGCATGTGTTCAATAAATATCAACTAACAAAGTTGGTAGAGGTAGTATTAGATGTATGGGGTAGAACCAGCCTCAAACTTAGAAGTTGTCTCACAGTAGTATTCTTTCCAGTAAATAAAGCTAAATAAAAATATAAATGCAGAGATCATGCTACATGATTTGTTCTGTCAGCTCAATATTCTTATGTAAAAGAGAGATAATGAATGTTTAGCATTTTGCACAGTAATTGGCACATAAGTATTATTGTTATTATAAGGGCAATTTAGCTAAATGAAGAACTTCATTATTTTAAGGCTAAAGCATTCATATGCATACAGTATGTTGTTAGAAAGACAATAGCTAGCTATATACTAGCCAGAGATTTACTACATGTTTCTACAGGCAATGGATGATTCTTTTCAAAGCACAGCTTTTTGTCTCTCCTTAAGAGCCATTGAACCTAGATTTCCTCTATGTGTCCATATGGACAATGATATTTTGCATGTTACTCATCTGATCAGGAAACAGTGTCATTTTCAGAGATTGGAGACGACTGTGCTATCTGGCCAGGGTTGTTTGTTGCTCCCCTGCGTTCATCAGTAAGCATGGCAACAGGGGATTCTGCACACAGTGGCACCTGTGTATTCAAAAGCTTTTACTCCCCTTTGCTCAGAGCCTGGAAGCATGTCCAAGCTCTAAGAGTCATGTAGCAGCTGGGTGGGAGGAGAAGATAAAAGTCAGGCCAGGAAAATTCTCCCAGACCACTTGAAGATGAATTTCTAAACACATCACCTGACCTGAAAACGTTCTACCTGAAATGAATGCATGTACTACCTAATATAAGTGAATGTATAATGCAGTAAATGTTTTTTATAGTGCAATAAAATTAAATACAAGAATGTGAATGGTCCTACTTATGCTGTCATCTCAAATATTTGGCAGTGATAATTATAGTTAGTTGAACTAGAACCTGACATTTGGGGAGGTTTCTGCCATAATCATCACTGTGTGTGTGTGTGTGTGTGTGTGTGTGTGTGTGTGTGTGTGTGGTCAGATATTTGGCCATTTCACATGAACACCACCTTTCCCCTCCCTCCCTCGTACCCCACTCCCTCTCATTGCTCTCTTTCCCCTTTTTTTAGTTAGCATTTCAAGTTGATTTTCTTTTTTTGTTTGTTTGGTACTGAGGTATTCTGTCCTTTATGGTAATTTATTTAAATGTACTGTTGGATACCCTGTTAATAGTGAATGAATGCATTCAGTTTAAATTAATAAAAATGAAAGTTCAAATAGGAAAAGGCTGAAGGTTTGAGTTTTTTTTAAAATATAGAAGCTAACATTTCTTAGAACTCATATTCTCTTGACATACCTCTATAATATCTTCCCGTTACTCATTC
This sequence comes from Lemur catta, assembly GCF_020740605.2. Classification (NCBI taxonomy): domain Eukaryota; kingdom Metazoa; phylum Chordata; class Mammalia; order Primates; family Lemuridae; genus Lemur; species Lemur catta. The sequence goes on along the minus strand of NC_059151.1, from coordinate 10,455,459 downwards.
TCCTAGGTCAAAAATAATTTATTCAATAAACCCTTCTGCAAATGCAAAGTTGGCCTCAACTACTTAGTGAGTTTGTCTCAAATTTAGTTACTTCTTGTGCTCTTTAGAATGTCTTTTGTTAAAACAGTTTTAATCGTGAGGAAATTGGGTGAACTCATGACTAGCACTCTCTAGAGAATGGTCTTAAATGTCTGGCATCGTATTTCCCAAGCAGTCTTTCTGCCTCAGAAAATGATTTATTAGCCAGGGTTCAGCTGCCTTTTGCTTTTGTTGTCGATGACAAAAGGCATGTTTAAGCATGTTAAATTGGCTTAACATAGTGGATGGAAATGATGGTTTACCATAAGAGACTGTGCTGCCAATGCACATTTCTTCTTTTTGTTGCATATAAGGGACAGTTAATCTGACCTCAAAGAAAAGAAACATATGCTCCCCCCAGATAAGGTTCTAGAGATGAATGAGTCTGTCTGCTATATAGCATTTTTTGGTTAGGGAGAAAAGAGGGGAAAAGGAGGGTGGAGAATAAGAAAATGAGACTGACTGAAAGCTTAATTCCAAAGGGGAAAAGTGAAGTCAAACAGAGAAATGACACGTAAGATGGAATGGAAGTGGGGAGAATGGATGGGGAATGTAAAATAACACAGGTACCCTGGCAGTCAGCAGTCTCTGTGGGGTCACACTTGCTATACGTCCCTTAGCAAATGATTTTGGAATGTTGAACAGTCAATGAGCTTGCTCTAATGAATTAGGCTGTCAAAAATAAAAATAAGCTCAATTTTGGGACCATGGTCCATCAATTCTATGATTCCAACAGGCACAAACATCATCCAGGTTCTAGCTGGGGCTCTGTCTATACGACTCAATGAATTGAATTCAGACTGCAGGGTTCTCAGGCCAGTTTGGTGTGGTTCCTGTAGCTGGATGGTGGTGGTTTCACCTCACTCATAGCACTAGGACAGTTCAGGACGGCTGTCTGAGAGCTCCACGACTCTACCACGCTGCCTCATTGTGTGCCTGCGTGTATCACTCTTACCCTTTCCCGTTCTCTTCCATTCCGCCTTGTTTTCTGAACTGCTTATTTTTGTTCTGGTAGAAATACTTATGCTAGTTAAATCTCTCAGTATTACTTGATTAATTACCACTGTATTCTTTTCTTGATTTATTTTATTATTTATTCATTTATTTTGGTCATGTGAAGAGAGATTTTATTCATGATCACAAACTTCATGTCCTCAGTCTGAGAAGTACATGCACATACATTGAGTTTATTGGGAAACAGAGAATTAGTTATCAAAGAGTGATAGGACTTAGAGGAAGGAATAGAAATACCCCTGTATGATTGAGCTTTGGCCCAGAGTGGCAAAAATCCAAATTACAGAGCCAAGGGGATATAGGAAACTCTGGGACAATCCTGTTGGTTCCTGCATCTAAGGGGACTGATTTTTTTTTTTTTTATTTCAGCATATTACAGAGGTACAAATGTTTAGGTTACATGTATTGCCTTTGCCCTGCCCAAGTCAGAGCTTCAAGGGTGTCTGTCCCCCAGATAGTGTGCACTGCACCCATTGGGTACGTATATACCCATCCCCTCCCCCCACCTGCCTGACACCCAGTGAATGCTACTACTGTATGTACACATCAGTGTTGACCAGTTAGTACCACTTTGATGGTGAGTACATGTGGTGCTTTTTTTTCTATTCTTGGGATACTTAGTAGAATGGGCTCCAGCTCTATCCAGGGTAATACAAGAGGTGCTAGATCACCATTGTTTTTTATGGCTGAGTAGAACTCCATGGTATACATACACCACATTTTATTAATCCACTCATGGATTGATGGGCACTTGGGTTGTTTCCACATCTTTGCAATTGTGAATTGTGCTGATATAAACATTCTAGTGTAGATGGCTTTTTTATAGAATGTCTTTTGTTCCTTTGGGTGGATGCCCATACCACTGTATTCTTATTGATCCTTTTATTTTCAATATGCTTCACTTACCTGATTCCCTTTTTTACCTTTCTGATCACCTCTTACTTTCTTTCTCCCATCTCTCCTTCCCTCTCTAAACATTTATAAACTAATGATGTCAATGAGAAAAATGCTCTTTGCCCAAATATATTTAGAAAATACTGCAAATTGTAACCTCATCTGGAAGATTCACACCATTAGATTATTTGCCAAGTCCTAGACTAAAGAAAATTATTTAAATGTGTTTAACTCAACATCTAGCACTATTTTAGACTCCCTTCTTGGTTTCTGTTTGTAGTTGTGCTTTAAAAGAACATATGTTTGCAAGTAACTCCAAGTTCTATGTTATGAGCTCCATTTTCTATCTCAAGCATCAATTAAACATCTCCAGTTACCTGTTGGATATATTGGTCTGAAGATGCCAGAACTTTGAATTCAATATTTTCAAATAAAAACTCACCATTTGCCCCCTTAATGAAAATAGTTATCAGTTGGCTTCCGTGAGCCAGACACAGCTGGATACTCAGGATACAGCAAAACCAGGACATTGGTTCTGTGGTGGAGACAAGTAAACAGAAAGTGGGGAAGGGTTGACATTGATGGAAAAAATGGGAGACTGGAGAGCTAAACTGAGATCAAATCACGAAAAGCGTTGAATGCTATTCCATGGTGTTTGAAGTTTTTCTTGACAGCAAATGGAAGTCACTGTAGGTTGTAAGGTAAGCAGTGATCTGATTTCCATTTTTAAGATCATCGTGACTCCAGGATGAGGTGCACATTAAAGCAAGCAAGACTGGAGATTGACGTTACCATAAACCAATGAGATAACTTTATGGAACTTGCCAGAATCTGTCTCACATTATTGTTTGGTGTGAGTACTTTGCTATTTTTTTCCTTCTAAATAGTGAGGTCCTGAAGGGCAATAACTTTATCTTGTTTATCCTTTTATACTTACCCATCCTTAGCACATTTCTTTGCACATAATACATGTCTTCTTAATGTTTGCTGAGTGAGTAAATAAATGTAAACTCTCTAAAACATTTTGTAGAGCACAGTCTTCAAAGGACTGATAAGCAAAAAGATTTAAAGAAAGCAGTTAATGAGAACCAGGAAAAATAGGGAATTAGTGATGGGTGAAATACAATCATAAAGAAAGAAAATAAAATTTGATGATAAGAATTGCCTATTTAGGAGACATATTAGTTCAAAGGATTGGTAATTTAATACAAAGACTCACTTCTAACTCACGGAACTCCAGGGCTTCCATCACCAGTGTATATCACACACACACACACACACACATACACGTACACTAACTTATTAAGAACTAGAATATGCAATAAAATCATGTGGCCAGAATAGTCCCAATTTGATCACTGTTCAGCAACTACACCTGTGGTGAATTTCAGCCCTGGGTGCAGGAAATGAATAAATGGGAGCCTTAACATGGTAATGATTCCCTTTCACACACATAGAATCTGAGGTTGGGTGAATGTTTTGACATCCATTGGTTATTATGTTATTGAATGATAACCTTTTGGCTAAGAGTTTAGAACTGTTGTTCATTTTCAGTGACCCGGAAGGATCATGATGTTAGTAAAAATTAAGAAAATGCAGCTTAGCATCAAAAATGTTTGGCTTTATTGTGGATTTATTATGTGCCAGGCTACATGTTATCCCGTAAGAATTATCTCTACCTACCTGTTATTACCCCCACAGTAGATATAGGAAAATTGAAGATCACAGGAGTTAAATAACAGTATTAAGTGACTATGTCTAGCTGACTTCAAAGCTTGTGCTCTTATACTCTGTATTTCAAGCTTCCCAATTTTATTTCAAAGAAGAGAAAATGATTGGTTTTCTCATGAGCTCAGGGGTGCCTGGGAATTCTCTTGGCCTCAGTTTGATTTAAAACTGCTAAAAAGCCAGTCACTTCAACTGCATTTATTAGAAGTTCTGCTCTGCTAGTCAACATGCCAACATAACTGAAAGATACAGTTTTATTAGAAAATACTATTTCCTTTGGTTATATATTCATCTGTATCAAAGATATTATCTTCCTGATATCAAGAAGAATGATTTGCTCCACGAAACCTGAGTGTGCTAAAGAATCCGTGCTCCAATAGCAGAAATTCACAGGTTGGGGAATGACCATGTCAAAAAAAAAAGAAAGAAAGAAAAAAGAAAAACGTAGGAATATTGCTAATAGCCATTAAAATCAAGGTGCAGAAATCTCCAGTGGTGATAACAACAAATAGCTAATATTTGTGCCTGTGTTTGAGGGGTACCTTAGGCAAAGCCAGAATTAATGTTTTACGTCTTCTAAACAATTTTTTTAAAAATTCTATTTTTAGCTTTTAAAATATGGTCTTGGCCTCTGGGTGGATAAAGCATGGTTTTGTGTACTGTGCCTAGAAGGAAACAAACACATTGTTTTGAAGTGTCAGCAGGAATATATGTCCAGAGTGCAAGTGAATCACTCCTGTGAGGAGCAGAGGCGTCAAACAGCCCCAAACCAACCTCATCTAGCATCACAACCCGTGCCCTAAGAAAATCTATGGTATCTATTCTGTGGGCAAGAAATAACTATGTCATATTTTAAAGAAAAATCATTGATCCCACAGCTTTTTTTCAACCTTGAAACACACAATAAAGTACAGAAAAGAGCAAAGGAAGCTGTTCTGATTATTTGCCCTGAGACAGGGGTTGGAAAGGCCTAGACCTAATAAGCAGGCTGTTTGGGGAAAGCTCTGACTATTTTAATTTCAAAGAGGTGTGAATAGATGCTCAACCTTGAATAGCTTGAACAATACCCTGCAGAACTTCTAGATGCCCAGGGAGCACACACAGAACACTCCATGAACAGGGCCTTTCAGTACAGACAGCTCTTAGTTTCTCTTAAGTTTTCTTCTGAAGCTGAAGGCTGAAGTAGGCTAAAAATAGACAGTTCTTACCTTGGTGACACTTACAGACAGCAACAATGATATTATGAATAGAGCTCATTCTGAAAACGATCAGAAACCAAGCCTTTTACTTTTAATTGGGAAACATTTGTATAGGCAGAAGCTATGTTGAATTGATATATACAGCAAGGACTAAATCCTTTTTAAATACAATCCTGGCCAGAATCGTCCTTTGCAGAGGTGTTGTTAGGGGACTTTACTTCCATGGGCCATAAATTTTTTTACCTTCACCCTATTTAATAAAGCTTTATGTTCTTTTTAATGAGGTAGCAGGAATTTTTTGTTTTCATGATTAGAGAAATGGCTTAGATATCCATGGAAGCATATCTCACTCATATTAACCTAAAGTTGATCCCTTTATTTGCTGATTGAGGAAGATGATGTAAGACAAGAGATACCTTCTTGGGCTTCAGATGTTGAATGAAAGAAGACAATAAGGAGTATGGGAAAGCATGTGAAGATAAAGGTCAGCTACTTAATATGGGGGCAAGAGATGCGTCTCTCGTGCTTGCAGAAGCAATTCACACGAAGAGTCTGACTTAGGTGAGGAAGGCAGGGCCACCAGAATGGATGAGTTGATGAAAGAGCCAAAGTTCAAACTTATTTTGCCTGATGTTCACACAAGTCAGGCTTTCTTCTTTGGACCTATTTTAATAATGTCAAGATTGTAGGAATAAAGTCATGTAGGCTTAATCCCTAAGCAGACTGTTTCCCATGACAACATCAACAGCTACTCCCTAGGAGAAGGAAGCTAGTGGTGACAGCCATGTGAGACTAAATACAACCCCATGCCCAAAATACAAGTTACTCCATAGACATCGAGAAAAATTGCCATTTATCTTGTAATAGTCTATTAGAATTCAGTGGAAAAGAAATATTTCTGCTCTATTTTAAGAAACTACTACTATCAGATCAACCAAACAGTTTGAACTAGTAAGATTGCACTAGTCTGACAGTTTCTTTTTTGTTTTAATATTAAGGGGGGGAAAGAATGCCTTTTATTTTTTTATTTTAGAACCAATCACAAGAAAGAATCTTGTTATATTCAAAAGTGAACATTGATCTTGTTCTCAATCATTTTGCTTGGCTTAGATTTGGGAAAGCTTCTCTGTAATTCAGGTTCATCGGTCCTCAAAAAAAAAAAAAATTAAACATTTTTAACCTCCAAGTTGCCTTTGCTGAAGCTTGTTGCTCAGTAGACCTCCCAGCTGGTTCCTCTGGCTCGGTGACAAGGCATGTCAGATTCTATCAGTCAGGATGCTCCACATGACATCGTGGATCAGAGAAGAGTGTGGACAATGAAAGGCGATGGTGTCAGCTCACAATATGAGGTCTCAGCTGGGGCAGTTCTCAGAAACCCTAATCTGTTATTATTATACAAGGAACATGACTGGAGATGAAAAGTTCAGCTTTCCAGATTCCTTGTACTAATGTGATTTAAAATTTTATCTCAAAAAAAGTTAGAACACGTAGGAGTAAGCAAAGATTATAAAGTTGGGTCCAGAGATCTCAGTTAGTTTGGAGATAGATTATAGAATTCTCCCACTAAAACTTAGCTCAGGTTTCATCTCATGGGACACTTGCTAAATTCTTTGACTTACTTAAATGTTATTTAAAAATATATATTTCAAGTTAGTTAGGAAAATGTATCTTAGTTTTTCAACTGATGATTTTAAATGTTGCTTAAATCTACATAGTACTTACTTTTCAGAAGTAAATGCCTTTGGTTTTGCATTGTTTTGTTTTATTATTGTATCAAAGACCACTTATGATCTTCACAATAACTGTTTAAGTGATATTTCAGATGGAAGAAACAGATCTGGCTTGGTTAACAGGCAGATTCAAAAAATAATAATAATAAAAAGAAAAGAAAGAAAAAAGAAAAGCAGATTCAGATCTAAAGAGAGCAGAGATCCAGTTAGTAAAATGAGGAATAAAACTATAGAATGTTAGAATTGGAGGTTTTCTTAGGAATCATGCAATTTCTTAAGTTTATAGATTTAGAATACTATTTCCACAAGATGTTCTGAAAAATATAGTCCTATTACCAAAGAAATATGAGTAATGGTGTGCTCTATACCCTCATCTGGAGAGGTTCAATGTATTTATATTAAAGACATAACAAACACTTATTTAACTTGTTTATTCATTGCTCCCCCCAAGCTACATGAGTTGTAGATTAGGTTGCATAGAGTAATGATGAGGTTATACCATTTGGTGTTGTATAATCTAGGTTCAGGTTCTAATTTGCCAATTACTAGTGCTGTAAGTTTAAGCAAGTGATTTGATCTTTAGTGCTAGTTTTCCTATTTGTGTACCACAGATTAAAATATTATTCCTCCTCATCTTACGAGTTGTTGGAGATAAACTCCCAAAAATATCATTTATGAAGGGCTTGCTTTATCTTAGACATATTTCCAAGTGTTTTACTTGCATTAAAGTAAGCATCTGTTAATGAAAATGCTATAGAAATTATAAAGCAATATGCAAATTAATATTATCAGTTGGTTTCTGAGTAGTTAACTAAATATCTGTGTGATCAATGCCTAGTAATTATGTTGAGTAGGAAAAGAGGACATATTCAGTTCCATGTAGTTTTTAACTCTTAAAAAGGTTTAAAAATTTGTTCTAATATCAGATTTCAAACAAAGAATCTGCGTTCATTTTGCCTGCACCCTACTGGGATATCTCTTTTTGTAGCTCAAACATTCAGGATGTCTGTCCTTAGGCAACTATAGATGTAGACTGGTCAGGATTACATAAAACATTTGTGAATGAGCCCAGTAGAAATTAGAATATGCATTATTATTCTGATTTTTCATACGAGCAAAGTAAGATTCAGACAGGCCAACCAACAGAAAGTTATAGAGCCAGGAAATGATCCTAAGTTTTCAAATTCAAAGTCCAAGCTATCTTTTACTACATTTCAAGTATGAAGAAGAAAAGATAATTTCCTAGACAGTTTCTAGGGCTCAAGCTCTAGCAGATGAATTTAAGGGTTAAGCTAATTAACTTCTTAAAATGATCCCTGGGCATATATTATAGATTAAAAAGATAAATATATTCCAACAACTTTTATGTTATTCAAATTACAGATCACCTTTAACTTATGATGAGGTTACATCCTGGTAAACTCATAAGTTGAAAAGATTGCAAGTAGAAAACTCATTTAATACACCTAGCCTATCAAATATCATAGCTTAGCCTAGTGTACCTTAAATGTGCTCAAAACACTTATATTAGCCTACAATTAAGCAAAGTCATCTAACACAAAGCGTATTTTATAATAAAGTGCTGAATATCTTGTGTAATTTACTGAATACTGCACTGAAAGTGAAAAACAGAATGGTTGTATGAGTACTTGAAGTACAATGTCTACTGCATATATATATATATATTACTTTTGCAATATTGTAAAGTAGAAAAATCATAAGTCTAACTGTTGTAAATTGGAGACTGTAGTTTATTTTTTAGAGTAGTTTCAGATTCACAGCAAAATTGAGAGGAAAGTACAGAGACATTCCATATACTCCCTGCTTGCGCACACACACGTAGCCTTGCCGCTTATCAACATCCCCAGCCAGAGTGGTACATATGTTACAATCGATGAGCCTACACTGACACATAACTACCCAAAGTCCATAGTTTACATTAGGGCTCACTCTTGCTGTTGTACATTCATTCTATGGGTTGGGACAAAGATACAATGATGTGCCCACCACTGTAAAATCATACAGAATAGTTGCACTGCTCTAAAAATTTTCTGTGCTCCGCCTGTTTATCGCTTTCTCTCTCCTAATGATTTGCAACCGCCAATCTTTTTAGTGTCCCCATAGTTTTGTCTTTTCAAGAATGTCCTGTAGTTGGAATCACTGGAATCACACACAGTATGTAGCCTCTTTCGATTGGCTTCTTTCACTTAGTAATATGCACTTAAGTTTCCTTCACATCTTTTTATGGCTTGATAGCTCATGTATATGTGAGTGCTGGATAATAGTCCATTGTCTTGATGTACCACTGTTTATCCATTCACCTACTAAGACCATTTAGTTGCTTCTAAGTTTTGGCAATTATGAATGAAACTTCTATAAACATCTGTGTGCAGGTTTTTGCATGGAAATAAGTTTTCAACTCTTGGGTAAATGCCAAGGAGCATGATTGCTGGATCATATCGTAAGAGCATGTTTATTTTGTAAGAAACTACTCTGTCTTTAGTGTTGTACCTAAAAAGTTATCACCAAATCCAAGATCATGTAGATTTTCTTTTAAGTTATCTTCTAGGAGCTTTATGGTTTGTTTTTGTATTTAAGTCAGTGCTCCATTTTGAGTTAATTTTTGTGAAGGATATAAGGTCTGTATCTAGATTCATTGTTTTACATGTGGATGTCCAGTTATTCCAGCATCATTGTTGAAAAGACTATCTTTGCTTCATTCTATTGCCTTTGCTCCTCTGTCAAAGATCAGTCGACATATGTTATGTGGGTCTATTTATGGGCTCTTTAGTCTCTTCCATTGATTTATTTGTCCATTTCTTCACCAATACCACCCTGTCTTGATCGTTGTAGCTTTACAGTATGACGCTACTAAAGTTAGGCAGTGTCATAATGTAGCTTTATAGTAAGGCTTGAAGTCAGGTAGTGTTAGTTTTCCAACTTTGTTCTTCTCCTTCCATATTGTATTGGATATTCTGAGTTTTTTGCTTCTCCATATAAACTTTGGAATAAGCATTTTTATATCCACATACTAACTTGCTGGGGGTTTGTTTGTGATTGCATTGAATCTAGAGATGAAGTTGGAAAGAACTGACATCTTGACAATTTTGAGTTTTCCTGCTCATGAACATGGACTATCTCTCCATTTATGTAGCTCTTTTGCAATTTCTTTCATTAGTTTTTTTTTTTTTTTTGGTAGTTTTCCTCATACAGGTCTTCTACATATTTTGATGATTGATTTTAAATTTTTATTATTGTCTAATATATGTATTCAATGCTATAAATTTCCCTCCAAGCACTGCTTTTGCTAAACCCCACAAATTTAGGTAAATTATGTTTTAATTTCATTCAGTTCAAAATAATTTTAAATTTTTTTTGAAATTGCTTTTTTGACCGACATGTAATTTAGAAATGTGTTTTTAAATCTCCATATGTTTTGTTTTTTTCCCAACTACTTTTCTATTCTTGATTTCTAGTTTAATTTCATTGTGGTCCAAAAGGAATTATTATATGGTTTCTATTCTTTTAAATTTTTAAGTTGTGTTTTATGTTTCAGAATGTTATCTGTTTTGGTGAATATTCCATATAAGCTGAGAAAAATGTGGAATCTGCTATTGCTGGATGAAGTTGCCTATAGATATCAATTACATCCAGTTAATTGATGGTGTTACTGCATTCACCTCTGCCCTTACTGATTTTCTGCCTGCTGGATCTGTCCATTTCTGATAGAGGGGTGCTGAAATTTCCAATGATAATAATGGATTCATCTATTTTTCCATGAAGTTCTATCAGTCCTGGCCTCACATATTTTATGCTCTGATAGTAGATATGTTCACATTAAGATTGTTATGTTTTCTTGGAGACTTCATCCCTTTTCATTATGTAATTCCCTTCCTTATGCCTGATAACTTTCCTTGCTCTGAAGTCTGCTATTTCTTAATTAATATAGCTACTCTCACTTTCTTTTGACTAATGTTAGCATGACTTATCTTTCCCTACCCCTTTACTTTTAATCTATATGTGCCTTTTTATTTAAAGTTGGATTTTCGTAGGTAACATATAGCTGGGTCTTGATTTTTGGTACACTCTGACAATCTGTCTTTAATTGGTACATTTTGACCTTTGATATTTAAAGTGATTATTGATATAGTTGTTTTAATATCTATCATATTTGTTACTGCTTTCTATTTGTTGCCCATGTTCTTTGTTTCTATTACTGTTTTCCACTCTTTTTCTGCCTGTTTTAATTAAAAGTGACCATTTTATATGGATCCATTTTCTCTCCTTTCATAGCATATCACTTATACCTTTTTTACCCTTTATAGCAATTACCCTAGAGTTTACGATATACATTTACAACTAGTCCAAGTCCACTTTCTTTTTTTTTTAATTTCAGCATATTACAGGGTACAAATGTTTAGGTTACATGTATTGCCTTTGCCCCACCCAAATAAGAGCTTCAAGCATGTCCAAGTCCACTTTCAAATTACACTCTACCACTTCACAGGTAGTGCGAGTACCATATAATAACAAAGTAATCTGAATTCTCCCTCCCATTTTTGTATTATTGCTATCATTCATTTCACCTTTACATAAGCATAAAAATATATACACATATGCATACATAATTGAATACATTGTTGCTATTGTTATTTTGAATAAACTTTTAACTGTTAGATCAATTAAGAAAAGTAAAAGTATTTATCTTCATTTATTTCTTCTTCAATGCTCTTCCTTTCTTTATGTAGATGTGACCTTCTGACCTACTTTCATTTCCTTATTTTCCTTCTCTCTAAAGAGCTTCTTTTAACATTTTTTCAAGACCAGTCTACTGAAAACAAATTCCATTCAATTTTTGTTTGTATGAGAGATCTTTATTTCTCCATCACTTTTGAAGGATAATTTTACAGGGTACAGTATTCTAAGATGGTGGGTTTTTTCCCTCTACACTTAAATATTTCACTCCACTCTCCTCTTGCTTGCATAGTTTCTGAAGAGAAGTCAGCTAAAATTCTTATTTTTGCTCCTCAATAGATAAACTGTTTTTTTCCTCTGGCTTCCAACAGGATTTTTGATTTTTGATTTTCTGTAGTTTGCAAATGATATGCCTAGTAATAGCTTTTTCACATTTATCCTGCTTAGTGTTTTCTGAGCTTCCTGGATCTGTGGTGTCAGACATTAATTTGGGGAAATTCTCAGTCATAATTATTTCAAATATTTCTTCTGTTTCTCTCTTTGTTCTCCTTTGGGTATTTACATATCTGTATGTTATACCTTTTGTAGTCATCTCATGTTTCTTAGATATCTGCTATTTTTTTCAGTCTTTTTTCACTTTGCTTTTCAGTTTTGGAACTTTCTATTGAGACATTCTCAAGCGTAAAGATTCTTCTCTCAGCTGTTTCCAGTCTACTGATGAGCCCAAAGGCATCCTTCATTGCTGATACAGTGATTTTGATCTCCAACATTTCCTTTTTATTCTTCCTTATAATTTCCATATCTCTGCTTACATTGCTCATCTCCTCTTGCATATTGTCTATTTTCTGCATTAGAACCCTTAGTATATTCATTGTAGTTTTAAAACATAATTCCAACATCACTGCCATATCTGAGTTTGGTTCTGATGCTTGTGCTCTTTAACATGTATTTATTGCCTTTTGTATACCTTATACCTTTTTTTCTTGATAGCCAGACATGATGTTCTGAGTAAAATAAACTGCAGTAAATAGGTTTTTAGTCATGTGATAGTAAGGTGTGGAGAGAGAAGGGAAGTATTCTACAGTCCTATAATTAGGTCGCTCAGTCTTTTACTGAGGCTGTGCCTCTGGACGGTAACCTTTCCAAGTTCTTCTTAGTATTTTTCCTCTTTATTAGGTGGGATCTGTAGTCGGATGTTTGCTTTCTCTGGGTAGGCTAGGCTCTGATAAAAGCAGGTTAGACTTTGGCTAAATAGTTTCTTCTGAGGGCAGACCTTGTTAAGAAGAATAGAATGCTCTCATGTATTTCAAAATAGTTCCTTTTCCTTTCCCCTGCCAGTAAAATGAGGGGATTTTTCTCCATTATTTACTGAAGGAACCTGGCAGAGCTCTAAGAGTAAAACTCACAAAAGTATGACGGCTCCCCAGTGACTGGATCTCCCTGGAGTTTTGAACTCTCAGACTTATCCACACCGGGCCCCCAGCAGTTTGTCAATTATATTAATAATTTAGGTTTTCCTACCTTGGCACTGGTTCCTCTGGATGTTTATGCTTGTGGCTTTCCGTTCTTAGGTGTTTTAAATTATTAGGGAAGTTTAAAATCATGACACATGGATTGCCTATCAAGTAATTGATAGAAGTGGCTCCTTCTCTTATGAATATTATTCTTTCCCCTATGATGCCTAGATAAACACAAACATAAACCAATGCTTATTTGATTTGCAATTTATTTTTATTCCTTCTTTTGTATCACTCCTTTTAGCCCTCACTCATTGTTGATTCTCCATTGTCTCTCAGCCTGAATATGAGTTTCAGAAGGGTCAGTGCCACCTTGTTGCAGACTGAAGAGCCCTTTCCCTTGAGCTCCAAGTTAACACTGATTCGGATTAGCTCCGGGTGGGCTGTGCCGCACGCAGAGGGTTTTAACCCCTTGTAGACCCGCTTTCTTTCCTGGAGTGAGTCGGAGGAAAACTTCTTCCCAGGATTTCTTTCCCCCTGATGTTTCCAGCTCACTTCCTGCCCTCTTCTCCGAGCAGGCCGTGTTTTCTCTCCTCCGCCTGCAGGCTTCTGTTTTCTGCCTGGCTGCGCTCACCGCCTTCCTAGGGCCCCTCCGGGAATTGCCCTCTTATTACCGCAATTACAGTCTGTACACATTTCATTAAACTAATATCGCTGCGCGCAGGCTTTCTCTGCAGCTCGGCGCAGCGGGAGGCCCATTCCTTTTCCTCGGCTTAAACACTTTGACAGGTTAAGAAAGCTATTATGGCTGAATAACAGGTGTTGCGAAACAATGTGCATTTGATGTTTAAATGAGGGAGCTTCTTTATTGACTGCCTTTATTGCGGCTAAGGCTCTCCTTTTCTCACCACGACTGGATTTTTATTGTTTTTACTGCTTTTTAAAGTGTATTCTGTTGTTTCGGAATAGGTCCAAAGTGACTGTGTGTGGTTATTTGTTATTCCGTCGTCCTTTCCTTTTTTTATATACATATTATTATTATTTGTGCTTCTTGCTTTCATTTCCAGGTGAAGAATAGTTGCAGAAACACAAGGATTTTATCGGGGCTCTCTCTCCATGTCTAACAAGCACACCCACTTCACGAACAGCTCCCAGAGGGCCTCTAAGGGGCTCCTTCTCCATGATTTTGCCTCTGTTTATATTGTCTACCTCGGTCCACTCATCTACCTGCCAGTGACCCAACGAATTGGCTCCCAAATGAGACACAGTAAAATACAGATGGAGGGATGGCTTCCTGTTGGAGCTTCCTTATCTGAACAGAGCCATGGCACTCTTTGTTTAAAACCTCACTGCATAGAACATACATATCGATGTACAATTTTTGATATTTATCCTTTATCTCTTGACATTTTGTTTATTTTTCCTGACATTCATCAGTGTTAAGCAAGTCTTTATTCCTTTTCTCCGTTTCCTCACAGAATATCATGCTCAGCAGGACATACTCTGTTATATTATTTCAGTGAGATGGCTTTTGCTGAAGAGACAGTCAAGTGTTAAAATACCATTTTTCAAAAGCAAGTGCCCAGTGAGAAAGAACACGCGATTAGGAAAGCATAGAAATGAATGGAAATAACGGATGGCTTTGAAATGTTTGGGTTCAGACCTTTCCGGTATCTAGCATATTGCTGTTCATATTCCAGACAGTCAAAAATGCTGATTAACTCGACTGTAAGCCGTAACATACTTTTTTAAAGCAAAACTTAGGTTTCATGTTTACTTACATTTTATGGAAGCAGGAAGAAGAAAAAGGGAGAGAGGAAAAGATCATTGTCTCCTTTAGCTGAATGTTTTCAATTCTCTCACTGCATTCAAAACTGTAATCATTATTGTCACTTTCTATTCGTTTTTGTGAGGCCAAATGAAGTCATTTCTGTGATGAAGGAAGACGTGTTTTACCCATGTCTGTAGGTGGCCCACTAGGAGTAGAACAGTTCCCCTCTCTCTGTGCCTCTTCAGTATCTGGGGCATTTCTTAGCACAAAGTGTGTGCTTAATGGTGATTGTTGAATGAATTAACCTCAGTCCGTTTGGACACGAGGAATTCTTTACCTAGACTTAAAATGGTTTGAAGACCTCTTTAAATTCTAAGTTTAATTTTGTGCATATGCACAGAAATGGGGGGCAGTGAGAATTCTTAGTTTTCATTTGATTCTCAGAGGAATCTGTGATTCCAAAAAGGTTTTGAACCCCTACTTTAGAAAGAAGTGGTTTGAATGATAACTTAATAAACATTTGATAAATAAAGGAATTATTTATTGAGCCAGTAGCTGAAATATTTTTTTCTATTGTAAAGTTATGCCGAGTTGGACTTGGAATTTAGAAAACTGAGTAAGCTTTACTTGATTTTATTTAAAAAAATGCTCTTAAAATTTTTAATTGTTTCTCCACAGAGCCAGAGACTGTGATCCCCAACCTACAATTGTGAGAGAGATGTATATTTTCAATAACAACACCAAAATGTGTACTCTCTGTAAGATCAAAAAATACTTTTTCATTTAAAAGATTACCAAAATCTATCCCAGTAGAGTACTGATTCACCAATATTCCTGAAAACAGGAGAGGCCAAATCTATTTTCAGCAATTTCCAAATGTAGTTGTGTGTCTACATCCCTATGTCTAACTCAGTTGTTAAAAAAAAAAAAATAATAACATTCCATTTATGAAGTGCATTTCAGCTAAGAATTTCAATGAACTTCATGAAACTTTTCAGAGCAGCACTGTTAATCTCCTCACTTAATAGGTAAGGAAACTAAGATGTAGATATTCAATGATTTTTCTTATGGTTATTTGGACCATTAGTGGAGACTTAAATCAAAATATTAACCATGGGGCCGGGCGCATTAGCTCACGCCTGTAATCCTAGCACTCTGGGAGGTCGAGGCGGGCGGATTATTTGAGCTCAGGAGTTCGAGACCAGCCTGAGCAAGAGCAAGACCCCATCTCTACTAAAAATAGAAAGAAATTATATGGACAGCTAAAAATATATATAGAAAAAATTAGCCAGGCATGGTGGCGCATGCCTGTAGTCCCAGCTACTCAGGAGGCTGAGGCAGGAGGATCGCTTAAGCCCAGGAGTTTGAGGTTGCTGTGAGCTAGGATGATGCCACGGCACTCACTCTAGCCCAGGCAACAGAGTGAGACTCTGTCTCAAAACAAACAAACAAACATATATATATATATATATATGTGTGTGTGTATATATATATATATATATGTATACATATATATATTAACCATGAGTTTTTAGTTAGTTGTTTACTTCTAAAATAATGAATACAGAAAAAAAATTTTAAATAGATATTTATAGCTTTGGAAATATCTTTGCAAAAAATCTTCTATTATATATTTCTCTTTCTGGTTTAAGGCTAAGGAAAAAACTACCTTAGGAAATTGGTTTTAAAATTAAAGAAAAAAATATTTTGATACGTTAGAGTCAACAAAGTTAAATAAAATGTTAGAAATACTTATCAATATATTCAGATACAGTAAAATCACATATGATGCAGTAGTGTATGGAAATCCATTACAATAACTTTTAAGAATTATCTGCTCTTTTCAGATAATTCCATAGATGTGTGTAATGCATGAATTTTCAGGAAGAGCTTTTGCTTTAATGAAAGATGATTATCAGATTGAGAGGATTTTGAGGGGTTTTTTTTCTTTTGTTTTTTTAAGTTTCTATTATGTTAATTAATGCCTTATCATGACATGGATGCCATTTATCAAGTTTATACTTTGGGTCATTTTGAAATTTTGCATCTTTAGGTATTTCCACGAAAGAGTATGAAAAAGATAAATTCAGTTTTGTCTCTGTACATCCCTCCCTTTTGAGTATTATTACAAGATATGATGATGTTGGACCAGATCCTCTGATTCAGCCTATTGAAAATAATAGAATCAGTTGTCCATAACAGTTCTGTTAATTAGATTGTATCTGTGCTGTCTTTCTCTTGTCCTAGAAATTCATCTTCTTAAAAGCATTTGTGTTATTGAAAGCAACGGAGCCTGGTAATGCTGGCCATTACCTTTACTTCATTTGCATTTTTGTCCAATATTTTTTCCCTAAGTTCTCTCCTCTCCCCTGAAGTCCCCCTCACTCCACCGCGTCTCATCAAGCACCATCTCAGCCGCACACAGGCAGCCTGCTGGGCGAAAATGAACTGGGTACAAAACACAGGTTCCCACGAGTCTGGGGCTTCCAGACTTGTTCCTTAAGCCAGCAGCAGCTGGGCTGACCCAGATACAGGCGCTGTTTTCCTCCCTCTGTGTTGGACCATTTCTAGGAATGACCATTGTTGCGTTACCACCAGGATTTGAAAACACAGCATGATCCCTGTGGGTGGTACAATTTCCTCTGCTGGAAGAATGAGGGCACAATGGGAAACTGAAAGCCCCAAAGAGCAAGAGGGTGAGTGTAGCAAGGCAGAAAATATTTGCACAGTGCTCCATTATGCCAGCGAGTATTCCTTTCTGTGTGTGTGGGAACAGGAAGAGAACTACACACTCACCTGCCTGATGATGGGCAACAGGCGCCAAGACTTAGTGCAATTTTCAAATGCAATATGGAAAAATCGAGAGTTTATTCAGTCTAGAGGTTTAATCTAGGTAGAAAGGAGGGACAAAAATATGTCACAATATTAATATTCATTTTCTAACCAGCAACTGCTAACATTTAAAAAAAAAAACAAATAGTCCTTAGTCATAGAATGAAAATAAATTTCTTTCTTTTTTTAAATTTTTTTTTTGTTTTTTGTTTTTTGTTGAAAAATGACTTTAGCTATAATATCCCTAAAATGTATCTTTACTTACACCAGGGGTTCTTATTATTAAAATGTCCTGGGAACTTGATGAAACTACAAAGACTCAAGTCCTACCCAACACAAATGCACCTGCACCTCTGTGTGCTCTGTTAGATCTCCGGGTGATTCCTCTACACGCCCAAGTTTGAGAGCCACTAATCCAAACTGTGAGGAGGAACAACCAAAGCACTTCAGGGCTTTATATTGTTTTATTTTTTAATATTAAGGTTTTATTAGCAATGCACCTGAAAAAGTTTGCTTATTGTTTGTTCGTTCTAACTGCCTTGCTTGCTTCCCTCCAAGTGATGGCATCTATGGATGATGGCATCCATATTTTGATTTATTTTAGGTCATAATCCCAATGACAATGGTACTATATTGACATTTGTGTTTCCTTCATAGCATTTGTTGCACTGTATTTTTGATGCTTAAAAATGATCACAATTTTTAATCAAAAATCTTCTTGAAAATGATACATAAAATCAATCCCAGAAGATTGTTGTTTTATAGTCAGAAAAAAATCTAACTAATTCCACGTAAGATACTAATAACTGAAAAATCTGTAACATGATAGTCTAGAGGGCCACTTATTTTCTGAATCAACCACCAGAACTGTTGGGGTGCTCATGGCACAAACTGAGAAACAATTCTCAACTCAAAGATTAAGACAGATTTTGAAGCAAGAAGTTTATTTTAGTTTCCAAGGGAGGAAATGGCACGGCATGAAAGGAAGAAGAAATGCTAGCCCCAAAGATGTGAGTGGCTTGGGCTTTTATTGAACTTTTAAAGAGCAGAAAAGTTGTAATTGCTAAATGATAACAGAAGGCCGTTTGTTTTCCAGAGTAGTTGTTGTGAAATTATAACGGAAGGCGGTTGTTTTCCAGAGCAATTGTTTTCTGTTTCGCTGGTCTTATCTGACTTCTTGGAATGTGGGCTCGCAGATGCTGAGTGGGGGCTACATGCCCTTTTCTGTTTGTTCAGTATTTTTCCAGTTCTGCAGAACAACCTCATAAAAACCAAGTTAACACTCCCCACCCCCAGTAGTCAAGCAAGAAGCAAACACTGGGGCTAGCGCACCCTTGTGTGCAGGGATGTTTTTGTGTTAGACGATTTACTTGCAATGCCGTCCTTTGAAAAACCTGACAAATGATTTTTTGTTATCTCTGTGGAATAGAGGAGCTTTGTGTGCTTGGTTTTCAGGCTGTTTATTTACTTTTGAGAATAATAGGGCTGACTAAAACATGGGAAATTTCAGATAATATGTATTACATGAAACTCATCCCTGACTTATTTGATTTTTAATGATTTTAACAATAATTATTTGAATTGCATTGTAGGATTTTCGGTCGTCACCTCTGTAAACTGTATTTGCAGGTAGAAACAGGGGCACATTCAAAATGTCCCTTTGTTAGATCTGTCTGGATGTTCCCTGGTCTCCCAGTTTCCAGTGTCAAGAATGAGTACTGGTTCCAAGTCGATGATGGAGTGATCACAAACAGAGCAATTTTGTACAAATAGTTTATCACATAAAAGAAAGAATGAAAGTAAAGAAGGAAGCTACACAAAGTGAAACTATGTTCCAGTGAGAGTAGAACAGGTCCGTCTCCACAAGTAGAGAAAGACCCCAAAGCCTGAGCAAACACTGCCATTTAAAAGCTCACTAGTTTGTCCCGCCTTTCGCCTGTCAGGATTGGTGTTGTTTCCCACCTTTGGGGTGATTGACAGGTTGAGATTATATAACAGATCACATGACAGGTTACCTAACATGTTGGTTATGTAACAGTTTGCCTTTTTGCGCATCAGTCTTCCCCAGAATCCTTCATAAAACTCTACCCATGCCATGCTAATTAGATGGTAACGAGCTCTAGTTCAGTTAAAGGTTATTAGGGACTTTTTGCAATTGTACGTTCCCACCAGGGAATAGTTCCTAGCTGCAGTTTGGTTCCTAGCTACAATTTGGTTCCCACTCTCTCTTAGCCACTTCCTTGCCACCTGTTTACCCTCCACCAGACCTAACAGCTTAACTCCCACAAAGTAGACAGCCATATAATTCACCTATGAATATTTTTAATATTACTTGAAGAATCAGTATGCAAAGACCAAATATTTAACCACAGGCTTTGTTTACTTTGGAGTATCCAATGTAATCCCTCAATAAAATGCTACAGACATTTATGATAGTAAATATAAACAGTTTAAGAAAAATATTAAACAAATGTGTCAGTGAAGTACTTACCTCTGTTAAATTTAAGAGTGAGTGGATTAAAATTCAATTTATTATTGGCAATTGGCTAAGTGGATAATAGTTCATTTTTTTCCTCTAAAAAATGTTTTTCACATGAAAGTCTTTGCTTTACAAAGGTTTATTTATAACACTTAATGTTATCCTATTGAATTAATTTAGAACTGTGAAAACCAGAGTGTGAGCTTCAAGTTATTGTGCTGTGAGCATTGCGGGTGAGGAGATGGCCTGGAAGCTGTGTCCCCACACCGAGCATTTGGGCTAATCCCTCCAGAACATAGTGCCCACCCTCGATTAAGAAATTCAGAGTTGGTTCCAACAAGCTGCACATCCCTACTTGCCTCTTGTACTAATCCCCATAGTTTTAGTGAACATAGAACCCCGAGAGAGAAGCTAGAGACATATCCTCAGAATTATTAGAGGTCAGCAAGTTTCTGCAATATAAGATTAATATAAAAAAAGTACATTCCTATATACCAACAGTTTTAAAATGAAATTGATATTAAAAAATAGCAAAAAGTATAATATGCCAACAAAAATCTAACAGAAGATATGCATTAAATGATGAAAGTTTATTATTTAATGGCCTAATACCAGTTATCATAAATTTTCTATGTGCTTATAAAGAGCATATTTCTCTATTAGTGAAACAGACATTTCCATCACATGTTTCTTGGCTTGTTAATTGTGCTGTTCCAATCTTCTGTACCCTTATTAGATTTTGTATTATGTATCATTTCCAAGATGATATTTTGTAAAAGCAAATGTGATCCTTTTTAAGCATCAGAAATACACTGCAATGAATCCTATGGAGGAAATACAAAAATGTCAGTGCCAACATTATTGGGTTTATGACCTAAAATGAATAAAAATATGGATCCATGAATGGTATCACTTGGTGGAAAGCAAGCAAGACAGATACAGTGAACAAACAATAAGTCAATTTTTTCAGGTGCATTGCTAATAAAACCTTAATAATTGGACATTGACATTTTCCCATTTGCTAATAAAAAAGTGGCTCTGAAACTGAGAACTTTCTTTATTCTCCTATTGAACTTTAAACGTGTAAGAGCTTTATAGAGTATCTTACAATCTTACCCAAGATGTTTACTGGTCTGGGTTTTTAAACAGCCAGAGCAAACGCCATGAAAAGCAATTATAAAATAGACTTTGTTTTTTCCCATTCCAATCGCAGTTTTTTAACTTCTTCCACCTATCAATGAATAAAGTACTGCTTCTGATAATAGATAATTACTTTAGATAATAAGTTTTAGCCAGCTTAACAAATCTTATAGTTCAAAAATTGATTTACCTTTTAAAAGAGAAATAAAGATGGCAATGAGTCCTCTCATTATCCAAGTTACTTATGTTTAAGATAAGGTGGTAAAGCAGTTAAGTTTAAGCAATTATTTGTCAAATCAATAAGATTCCTTTTTTGCCATGTATTTCTAGTATAAAGGTATGATTATGACATATTGCATTTTTCGAAAAGAGTACATGGCAATATTTCCAGTCTCATACGCTCTTCCAGAACCTTGCCACTTCCTTAATCAAGAAGTAGAATGTGTTTTCCCACACTAAAAATTGGCAGGTCTTTGTAGGTAATGTAGCTTCTCTTTCTTCTCTCCGTCTCTGTCTCTCACTCTCTCTGTCTCTCTCTCCTGTCTCTCTCTTCTCCCAGATGATCATCTCTGTCGCCTAGCCACCATGTCATGAAGAATTTCTGGCCATATGTACGTGTTTTCACCAGTATCCCCAGCTAAAGTCTCGATTGATTGATAGCATGAGCTTCCAGGCATGTGAGTTATCAAGCCTTCAGATGCTTACAGCTTCCAGCCTTTGAGCCACTTCATGTGGTGCCTCAGAGAGCAGAGACAAGATATCCCTGCTGAGCCTTGTTCAAAGTGCATATTTAAGAGCAAAATAAATGTTGTTTTAAGCTGCTAAGATTTGAGGTGGTTTGTTGCATAATGTTAAATAACTAGAAAAAGAAGAAATAGGAATTTAATATCAAGAACCAAAACTACAAACTCTTCACTATTTTCATACATTGGAATATTAACTGATATGTTGTTTCTCATAATTCTGTTAACTTTTGTTTTCTACATTTTGGCTATGTTATTAGGTACATGCATGTTGAGAATTATTATATATTCCTGGCAAATCAATCAATATTTATTATTTCAAAAACAATTTATTCCTAATGAAATTTTTTATCTTAGAGCACCACTTGTTTGATTTTTATACAGCCACAGCAGTTGCATTCTGGATAGTATATGCCTAGTGTATTTTATCCATTCTGTTTTCTTGTTTGTTTGTTTCAAACTTTCCTTGTCCTTATGATTTAGGCACGCCTCTTATAAAAAGCATATAGCTAGATTGTTTTTTTTAAATGTCAAGTTTTGTATTCTAACTGGTAAATTTAATTCATTTATACTTACCATGATTATCCACATATTTGTAGAATATTTATTATACCATTTTATTTTCTAGCTTCTTTTTACCCAACTATCTCTCTATATGCTCCTCACCTTCCCTTTCCCTTGCTATCATTTTTTTCCATTTACTGATTTTTTTTCTTCTTCAGTTTTGGAATTATGTATTTTCTTTCCATTGTTTTTTTTTTAGTGTATACTCACATTTTTAGGTTGCATATATAACAAAGTCTAAAATGAATCCACATTTCAACCTTCTTATTGAACAATACAAGGAGTTAGAAGGCTGTAACCTTGCTCAGACCTTTATATCTTTCATGTCATTATTTTTCTACATTTTAATTTCATCTTGTTATTCTAATTTTATAGACTAGTCACATTCAGTCATTGCTTTATGCAGTAAATATCACATGCTGGCCAAAGTTTTTGTCATTATTCCTTATTGTGTTTGTTAATTGGAAAATATCTTTACTTTGCCTTTATTCTTGAGTAATAGTTATGGAAGAGATTGTTAATAGTCTCCAAATATTCGAGTACTCTTGCCTCGGCATCCAATTGCCCAGTGAGGTCTATCAATGCATCTGAAACATTTATATCCAATCTATCCATTTTGTTTCAAATTTTACCCCATAGTCAAGTCCTTTCTCCTTATTGCCTGGATTACTGCAGTGCTCTCCTCTGTTGGAGGCCAGAACGTGCCACCCCAAAATATGCCTTCTTGGCGTAAGAATTATTTTGAGCTGAAGGCAATTAAGCAACAAACAGGAAAAATCTCTCTCTACCTGCTCCCTTTTTTTGCCTAAATGCAGGATATAAAATCTCTTTTACTGCTGATGAATCTAGACTCTTATCAACCCAGTGATGGCACCAGAGGAATCTGCAAACAAACCTTACTTCATTAGTTTTCTCTCATATGTTTGCATTCCCACAGTTTGCTCCCTTTGGAGACCCAACACTTCTTTCCTTTGTCCAATCATTTCTCTAAAGATTTATTATTTTTTTAAAAGATGCTATATAAGCTGGAGTTCTAAGTCATGTCTTTGAGTTGCTCTTTTCGGGGTACCCGTCTGTGTTATATGTGCAATACACATGTTAATAAACATGTTTGTTTTTCTCTTGTTAACCTGTCATTTGTTACAGGGGCCTAGCTGAGAACTAAGATAAATAGGAGAAAATTTTTTCTTCCCTTACACCTCTAATTTTTGTCAGTGATTTTTCAAAGGTGTGTAATACTTTTGCAAAAATCATTCACTAGTTTAGAATAAAATGCACTTAGAGCAAAACACAAGGCCTTGCATGATTTGTTCCCTGCTTAGCTCTTCAGCCTCAAAAGGAAAACTTAGTGTTTTAAATGTCCTGAGAAAACACAGCTATAAAAAATGAATACTAATAACTCTTTAATATTTTTCAGCCTGATATACATTCCATAATCTGATCCATCCCTACATTTTTTTTTTGTTCCAAACTTGGCCTTAATATGCATCATTAAGAGTAGCACCATAAGAATGTAGATCTTAGATGTAACACTGCTATAAGATATTAATATTTGGAGCAGCCAATATGTTCCCATGGTTGATGAGCCCATTCGTTGAGGCTTAATGAGTTATAACTGTGATCCCCCAAATGTGGCTACTAAATTCATTATGAATATTGAAGGAGAATACAGTCCACGGCTGGAAGAATCCAGCTTCATTACTTCAGACAACCTTCAATTTAATTATTTTGCCTTAAAGTAACTTTGTACTCAAAATATATTAAAAAAATTGCCAGGAACTTAAATGGCTAATAGATAGTAGGCTTAAGATTTTATTATACATTTTAATATGCCCTTTTATACTCATGAAATAAACAAAAAAACAATGACAGCATCCTTTAAGTAGACAGGTTCTTGAAATTTCAGTTATACTAAGATTACCTTGAAATTCATCATCAAAGTACTAATTGGATAGTTACTGGATTTCTTTGGTTGGTTTTGTTGTGGTCACTATTCTTATATTGCTTGGCCCTTCCAACCTTGTGACTAGCCTATTTCCTAGGGGAGATAATATCTTTATGTTGAACCTTTTCTGACATTTGTATAGTTTTGGAATGTGTGAGAGAAGTGTTATCTAAACTGATCCTGGGAATTACTTAAGGAGCCTATTAAAAGTACCAATTCCAGGTTCCTTTTCTGGAAATCCTACTTAGCAGACACTATCAGTGCCTAATCCAGTTCCACTCTGCACTCACTATTCTGGCCCATGGCTACTGCTTCCCACTATTAGCACTTGCAACTCTTTACCTGGGGGACTCCTTTTTGGCCATGCAGATCAGACCGGAAGTTCTGTGGGCATTACTTCTCCTGGGAACAGCCCTCGACCAATGAGTAATGGGAGTTGGGGTTGCTTCACCCCTCTGTGGAATAGCTATCAGATGTATTTGACATGGTTCCAGTGTTATCCAGAAATATTGAGTGAGGCCCAGGTACCCACGGTGGTAACCTGCTCAGTAATGCACAGCTCATTGCCTTCCTCCCACTCCCTCTTTCATTTCTCTACTCCCGCAGCACTGCGGCCTGGGATCACTCCCCAAATACACTACTTGCACTGAGATCATTTTCTCAAGGTTTTCTTCTGGGGAAACCCAACGTAAGAGAGTCTGATTCAGTTGGTTTAGAGTAAGACAAGGTGTCTGTGTTCATAACAAGCATCCAATATGATTTTTGTGATAAGATAGGAGTTGTATCCCCTGCAAGATGAAAATCTATTTTTTCAATAACCTGCAGCTTTATTCTCTCTGAAACTTTTGTGTAGTGGACAATTCAACCAGGGACTATTCTCCCAGATAGATATTTTCTTTTGTTTTCTTCCTCTATAGGCTTCTAAACATTTTCTGTATCTTTGCACTCCAATCATCTTTCATTCTAGTAGTACAAACCCTTTGGTTTTTCTGCTTATTTTCATAGCAATCTATAAGTTATTATAGATTTTAAAAAATATTTTAAACTTACAAGTTTCTCATACACGTAAAATTTTTTATAATATTAAACTCTCAATTTTATATAAGCTGTGGAATTAGTAGTAATGGGATTGTGTTCTCATAATTTCAATAAACTGTATGTTCTTTTATGCAATAGCTCAGATTTAGTAACATTGAATACATTTTGTGAGTATACAACCTGAAGAGTAGTAGAGAGTAGAAGAGACTTTTTTCCAAACTGAGTATATAAAACCTTCCTTCTTGTTTTTTCAGATCTCCATAGTGGATGCGAGGACGCATTGCCCAGATACCTCTTTAGGATGAAAGACACATTTCCCCGGCTGCCCGAGTGATGCTGGCTTACAGCACCCACTTGTAAGCCCCCTCCAGACACTGATATTTCTTTCTCCAGGGCAGACCACACTCACTGACCGATTAATGTGGGAGTATAAAGGTCTGTCCTCCTTGCCACAAATTGATCAAATATGAAGGATTATTGTCAGTTTCAGAGCCCCCCAAGGGCTCAGCGAGGTCTTATGCGGACTGTGTAACAGTGGAACTTCTCCCTGGCTCACTCATCCTTCCCTTTCTTGCAGCGGGTGTTGATTCCAAGAGCGCTCCCTCCTGCATATTCTGCACGCTGCTCTCCATCTCAGAATCTTCTTTCAGAAGAACCCAACCTGCAGCATTTGGTTCCATGAGTAGTTTTAACAATGAAGTGAGAAAGCAGGTGCTAGGATGGGATTCTGGAGCTGGTCCTTCTCCAGCCCTTTGGCACTGAGGACTCCTTCGCTGGGGTAGGTGGAGCACACACAGTTGTAGCCAAAAGGTGGCAAATGCAATCCTTAAAGCTTTCCCTGGCAGTGAAATGGACTAGTCAAGAGCAATGGGGAAATAGTAACTATAAGGATAATGGAATTGGATGTCTGTTGCTAAGTACAGTTGATGATTTAGAAAAAGCTAACAAAAAAGGCTGAGAGGATTAGCTGGGAATTAAAACGAAGTGTGAAAGCCAGGAGTCCTCCTGCGAGAATATGAGGAGGATCTTACTTCTTCAAGCTTGAGGACAGAAAAACCTGGAGACCAGGTCTAGGACTTAATCATAACTACGGCAGAGCTTCAAAGAAAGTTACATGGCAAACCTAGTCAAGGCTACCATGCAAGACCAGGGCCCAGAGTCTTGGAATGGGACGTCTGGGTTGAGACACTTAAATAGTGAATAATCATATATTCCTGAATTCTCTGAGCCTGGCAAAGGGGCCCACCCCTTCTTATTGAGAATTTGTGTTTCCCCTGGGTTGAGGAAGATGCAGAGGCTTCTACCTGCAAGAAAACATGACTTACACACCCTCACCTCCTCTGACTCTTCCCTGCCTGCACACCTAGACACTAAGGTAATAATTAGAGCTAAGTCCTAATATACCCTGGCTAGGGCAGCGCTGTGCTTGCTAATGCAGAAAAATGACTACACTCTTAAAAAGTGTAGAACCTAGACAACATACGCCAGTAGGGACTTGGAGGGTATTGGATTCTGAGGGTGCTTTCTCAATGGCGGGAAGAACGTCAAGTTGGGTGTTGTCAACATGGGTGCACTATCACGGGATATGGGATTTAAGACCCGAACACAGACCTCAGCAACACACCTCTAGAATGTGCCTTGGAAGCTGAAAACGAAATCAAAGGATGGCACAAAGCGAGGTAGAAATGCCCAGATTGTCATAGCAGACAGAAAAGAATTAAAGCCTCATCGAAGAGCGCATGTTAGAATACTTACACTTTGTAGGGTCTGAGATACCACCCCAGATTCTGTTCCTTTGGGGCACACAGAGGGTTCATTGTTTACCAGAGCGATACAAAGTGTGTCGACGATAAGAAAACCAGTGTCACTAGGAAGCTCATTCACGCCTCTCTCTGTTAGGCCAGGCTGGCGGTAGGATATGCTAGTACAGAACTGGATTATCCGAGAGAAGTGGGGATGATATAACTCCAAACAATACAAGGCAGGTGGGGAGGCTCAGGCAGCAGAATCCAGGTGGATGCAATTATTGTAATTATGGCAAGGTCACGGGGGAGGCGGGAAGGGATGGCACGACACACAGAGAGTTTTGAAGATGGTTAATGGAACATGGTTCCTTTAGGAGCAAGACAGATGGTCGCCAGTAAGGGTATGGCTCAATGTAAATAACCAAAAGCAATCAAAGATGATGATCAGGAGCTTGAAGGCAGTTGTCCCATAAAATTTCAGGATGTCTTGCCCAGTTTTCAGAACTGGTCACACTGCATATCACACGGCCAGTAGCTTCCAGCCCGATACAGTGATTGACTGTTGTGGTGAAGGCACAGCTGAAGTGCAGCTGTACACAACACCTTGAGAGCGTAGGATGCCGTCCTTCAGGACTCAGCATAGGCTGAAGGGGCTGTGTCTCCAACACGTCGATTCTATGGATCCAGGAACCAGAGGGTGGAAGCAGGCATGGCTCTGCCGCCCATCGTGCCCGGTGACCCCCTTAGGGAATGTATGTTTCCTGGGCCATCTGCTCTGGGCTTTGTGGGGCCAAAGGTTCTGATTTCCAACGGGAGAATGTCTCCCCCCAGGCACACACCCAAGGTCCCATTGAACTATACGTTGTGACTGTTGCTTGACGTTGGGATATTGGGAGAATGGAAGATATTGGCTTCTTGTGCAAGGGGACCAGAGGGCAAGAGGAGGAGTCCCCGAGCAAGGGTAATTGACTCTGGTAACCAGCCTGAGGTTCCACAAGAGAGAAAGGGAGGAAAATGTCTTGCACAAGGTCATTCACTTGGGTACCTATTGCTACTCCCTTGCTCACCTTTGACAGTAAATAGACCAGTGCATAAATCATACCCTGAGAGGGCACGCTCAGCTCCTGCAGGGGTCCGTGTCCTGGTCACATCACCGGTAACCCACAAGACTAGCGGAAGTGCTAGCTGGGGATAGAAAAAAATCTGCCATGTGAGCTAGGAGGGTGACATCAGTGTCAGCTGTGGTCCTGGAACCAGCTGTAGCAGGGGAGCTGCAGTTTGTCCCACTGACCTTCCTCTCCTGAGGAAAACGGGGACCCTGGAATCCTGGAGGATCTGCTCTAAGAACTTATACACAGAACTGGAGTTGAGAGGTACAAGGAGTGGACTGCAGTGGATGCTGTGATGTGTATGTCCCCTTAGGACTCACAGACTGAGGCCCCAGGCTGCAGCTGACGACCTCCAGCTGTCAGGCCTCTCTGGAAACTGCCCAGGATCACACTCCCTCCCTAAGGGGAGTCTGCATTCAACAGGCAGGTCAGCGTAAGCCTATAAGACTCAGTCCCTTTGCTGCAGCTCTGAAGGGACATCCCAGCCTCAGTGTCCCCTGGGGTCAGTTGAGGCCTTTGCTGAGGAAGGCATGGAGCCAGCTTCCCCCTCGGCTCCATCCTGCTGCCTTCTCCTTCCTTCGCAGAGGCCGACCCTGGGAGCACTCCCTGATGCAGTGTGCTTCTCCATGCTCGTCTCCTTCCCTGCCTCAGGGGCTCCTTCCTGGGGAGCTGACACCCTCAAGTTCTCCCTCCTCCTCCACTAATCTCCTTCCGGTAGGATTCATTTCTCTCCTGCCTTAAAAATGTGCCACACTCATCTCCTAATTCAGAACCTTTGCTCAGAATAGCTGGCTTGGATGCTGTCTTTTTCTTTCATGCCAATCCAAACCCGACCCCTGCTTACAAAGCACAAAGTCTCAATCTGAATTGATGGTTTCATGCCTGGATCAACCACAAGGTTATTTGTACCCTTTCTTTCCACTGCACGTAAACAGAGTTTGTATTTTCATACAAATGTGTTTTTCTTCTAAATAAGAGACTCATTCCTTAAAATTAAAAATATGTTTTAAACTTTTCTTGGATTCTCTAATAAATCTTGTGTAAAATGAGGCAAATTATAAAAGGGCAGTAAGTATTTATTGATTGGTAGATTAACTGAATAATCTCTGCCTCTTCCCCTGTAACTCACTACATTTGGGTCTTACCTTTAGGTGTAGCCCCCCGATCAAACAACCCTCTCCACTACCCGCCTCTAGCATTGATAGCTACCCTAAAAGCACTGAGGGCATTTTTATTATTAATCCAGTTGAGTTTTTGTAAATAAATTAGATTACTTTGCTAGCTTCCACTTTGATTAGTCAAATAACAAGCTGTTCACAATTCAAAAAATTCTTGCTTCCCTCAGTTTTTCTGTACATTTCAAGGAAAAATATTATGTTTAATTGAATAAATACACATTTCAAAGTCAGTAAATTCTTAACTGTTAAAATCTGTGGCTTTGACCTCTGTTTGTTAGTAATTTTTCCACCTTAAAATATCTCTACTTATTCTTGACAAACTCTCTAGGAGCATGAGTGTGAGTTTTCTATGTGAGTGAATAAAAATGTTATTGTTTACATAAGCAAAATGTATATAAGAGATTTAGAACAACATAATGAGAATTTGAGAGACCATGGAGATCCTGAAGATTTAGAAATATTGGTCTAAGATATCAGATATTCATACATTCCTTTGTAAGTTTATCAACTCTGTGGCTGAATTTCAATCCTATAGTACTCAGATGCACAGACATAGGAAAAGTTATAAGAACACAGAGCCACGGTAGGATCTATAAAGATTGTCTCTTTGTTACAATGCAAAGGGAAGTACCAGGATTTGTGCTGTTTTATTGCAGCTCAGAGACTTACTATTCCTGATAGTATATTTTAGATGATAGATTTGTCAGGAAATTAAAATAGCTGGGAGTGGATATCAAAGGGCTATCTGAAGGATCTCCATTATTGACACCAGAGAAAAGAAAACTTGCAATGATATATAATTTTAATTGCACTCTGTTATGACAGGCTGACCACTTGCCAATGGTTATCCTAAGAAAAAATAACATGAAGGGGTATAAAATTTGCTATATGTCTTCCTAGGTTGCTTAGAACAGCTGTGACAGTTTTTAATTCATTTAAAATGCCCTTTGTCCTGGTATTTCATTTATAAAATCTCTTTGACAAAGAAGTAATAGAGGCAGAGTCTGTCCTAGCCAGTGTAAAATTGTCTGATGAGGAATCTGTGCACTAGATTTCATATGGGCGAGGGAAACAGTCCTCAGTCTGTGTACTGTAAAGCCACGTTTTCTTATTTCACGTTTTAATATGTGTCAAACAGAGGAAATAGTTTAAAAGCTCTCCCCCAAAACTGGTTGTTTCAGGACCAAAAACCAAGGATGGAATGCAGTTAAAGAAAATGCTAGATGCACCTTGATAACATCAATTTTAATCTATTTTTATATGCATTGGTGAATTTAGTTGTTTGTTTCTCTGGTAGTTCCTGGAAAACAGAGATGGTTCTCCAGGCTTCTGGTCCATTTGTTTTGGTCCTCAAGATGTTTCTTCTTATAGGACTTAAAACCTAAAGTTTTAGCCAACTATCTTCAGACAAGTAGACTCTTGAAAAATGAAATTGGAAAATTTGAGAATATTGCTTCCTCATTCCTGCATTACCTGTTAGACATACTTGTGAGTTTATCCTGAGAAAATTCAAGGTAAAATGAGTTTTGTTTTTATTTTCCAGCTATGGAACTTCTTTTCTAACTCTAAAAAGGATACTGATGATCAAATTTTGAGTTTTAATTTAGTTCATTTTGCTGAAATACGGTTGTAGATGAAAGGAAAGGAAGTGCCTGTTACCCTTTGCCTGCAGGTCCACAAAAACATATTCTACCTGAAATCGTGCAAGAGTAAGCTAGAAGTGATTATAATTATGGGTTTGATCATCACATGTTATACCTTTTTCTTTTCACTTCAGCGTGCTATTATTGAACACCTGTACTAAGGTCAAAGATGGCTTTTGAGAGATGCAGAAGAAATACGTGACAGTATTTTAAAATGAGGATATGAAAAGCTTTTTAGAGAAATAGCAGATGCACAAATGGAATAGTACTAAAAAAAATGAGCTCTTGCATATTTAGAAAACAAAACAAATTGTACCGATAATGTTATAACCTCTGGGAAGGGAGGTATCAATCCAAACCAGAGTGAATGGTAAAGACTTCAAAGAAGAGACGATTCATAAATTGCATGTGTTAGGCCTACAGTCTCAGAAAACAAGAAAGAATTTTAAAAAGAGTAGAAATGTAAAAGCTCCATGCCATACATGATCTTGAAATGCCTAAAAAGAGGCTAGTTTGGTATGAATAGTGTTGGGTAGTATTGAGAGAAAATGATGAATACAATAGGTATGAAAAGGACATGATAGCATGAAGCAGTTATTTGAGGCAAAGAAAAGTCTTATTCCCACAGTCATGTCTATTTCAGCTTTATAGATATTTTCAAATTTAGCAGGACTCACGTGTCATCCATTGTGTCACTGGAAGATCCATAATAAACTAAAGACAGATGGTCAGAGCCCTAAAACCCATCTTAAGTAGCTATAATGTGATGGATATAATATAACATGACATGGCATGATATAATATGACATGATATGATATTATTCAGTAAGGTGCACTAACGCTCCAGTCTTCATCTCTGACATCTAGACCCCAGGAGTTAGGAATAGAAACTTTCTTCTCACAAACCATTCAGGTTAGGCTACGAAAATCAAGCTGGACACATGAGTCACTAACTATGCACACATCATCATTCAAAACTGAAGAAGACATATCCTTGCCCTCAATAATTGCAAGATTGCATAGGAGAGACAAATGGACATGTACATGCTGAAGTTCTCTGTATGTAAAGAAAGAAATGTACTATTTACAGTAAAAGAATTAAGAACAAGACATGGAACAGTGTGGAGGTGCCACTCTTTCTGAGAGAGTTTATAAAATGCTTCAATGGACAAGGTGATTCCTAATTAGAATTTAAACTGAAAAATAAAATTTTACCAGATACTTTGAGACGAAAAGGTCATTTCAGGAAATGGAAATGACATAGACAAAGGCAGGGAGGCAACACCTCCAATGTTAGAGGAACCACGGGTATTTTGATGTTATTGGAACTTGAAGAAAATAGGAGGGGAGTGCTGACTAGTAGTCAGGGACTAGCCCAGGGGTGGGGACCTTTTTCATGTTGGAGGCTGCATTAAATTTAGCTGTAATCAAATAAGGCCACATTCAAGAAACTTCAATAAGAGATACTTAAAAATGTATATTATTTTGTTAAAATCTAACTACTATGTACATAATAATTTCAAAAAATGAAAACTTTGTTAATTTTAAAGTTAATTAACCTTTTAGTGACTTTGTTGTGTCTGCTTTTTGTTGGAAAGCATTTGACTATTTGGTTGCAGCGTGGAGGTCCACAGTTTCAGTTGATGCTCTAGATGGGATCAGTCATCTGTGAACTTCAGGGCGTCTTGATTTGGGTTAGGCGGGAGAATGTAGATTTGCAGCAGTAAGTGGTTGAAAAGCAAGAAAGCATTTTTCAGGCATGTTGCTGAAGGCTTGGGTATCCTACTGCATTTTTCCATATTTCAGTTGAATCTTAGCATCAAACAATGACTTTAAAATGTCATCTACTGAAAGCTTAATCGATTCTATCTGTAGTTCTTTAGGTGCTTGGTGATAAGGTGTGGCTGAAATGCTAATTTGAGTGTGATGTCATGATTCTCAAAGTCAGTGAACCTTTCTTTGTATTCTCCTATTAATATGTCTATAACAGCTACATATTCTTCAAATGATTCACATATATCATCCTGCTTATCAATGACCTTTGCTAACTGGGGAAAATGAATGTTCATCCAAAATTTCCTTTTGAAGAAGTGTTTTGAAAAAGGATATCTTGATTTTTCACCACATATCACATATAGACTTCGTTTTGCCTTGCAAGGATATAGTCAAGTCATTTCGATTTGACATGATATCAAACAGAAATGCTGCATTCCTATAAAAATCTTCTTTCAATAATTCACATTCCTGCTTCTGTTCTTCATAAAATTTAACTCTCTGTTCTCTCAGAGATAAAACTTTGGCTAACACTGATCCCTGCGATAGCCAACACACTTTAAAATGATATGGCAAATCCACACTGAATACCTCATCATTCAACTTTAGCATGTTACCAAACTGAAGATACTGTTGGCATTTGCATGAATATATTCAACAATACTTATGACTTGTTGCAAAGTGTCACTTAAAATAGTAGCTTTAGCACAGAGATTTTGCCGATGCAAGATACAATGAAAAGAAATGAGAACATCTGGATCTGTTAATACTTTTTTATCTGTGCAGTGAACGTTTCATATTTTCTTGTCATGGAAGGTACACTGTCTGTACGTACAGTCACTAAATTTACCAAATTCAGTCCAACTTCATGACATTTATTTTGAAAGTTGTTGAAGATATCTATTCCCCTTGTTCATTTTGCAAGAGTTTCCAAAAGTAGTATAATAACTCTTAGTAGCAAAGAAAACCTTCTGTTATGACCTGAATGAAGTATTGAACCTTCACTGAGTCAGTAGTATCAGTTGATTGAATAATATATATTTTCTTTTTGTAGTATTGTGTGAAGTTGTTCTGTTAAGTTGAAGGCTAATTCGTGCTGCTGATCAGTTACGGTTCTCCTTGAAAGAGGCAGTTGTTTGTACTTTGAAACATTATCAGAGTCTAAGCATCCTACAGCTTTGACAGTGCATTTTTTCACAATTTCTACATCACTGAAAGGCTTCCCTTTTTTTCCCCAATTATATAAGTGACTTTATAAGTTGCTTCAGTGGTGTTATTTCCAGGTCTTATTGCTGCTTGAAAGAATTGTCTTTGCTTTTACTTTTCAACTTTTAATGTCTGCAATACAACCTTTCACATGTCTCCCTCTATTTTAAAATATTTGTGGTCCTTATGAGTGTTATGATGCATTGGATTTCTTTAATATTCATATTGCAGTATCACAAATTAATCAAATCATCTTATCTGTAGCAGAAATAAGATAATATTACAGTTCCCTATCCTCATTTAAAAATCTGTTTTCTTCCTTCAGCGTCCTCTTGGTCTTCTTTGATATGGTGGGCTATTAAGCAGACAGAATTAAAGAATGCTGTTGAGCTGTGCAACTCTTCACAAATTCCACTTCAAACAGAAACACAGTGCACTGTTGTCAAAAGCTGATAACACGCTGGCATAGTGGCCCCCATAAACTCTCGCCAAGCAGCCTTGTGCGGTAGTGGTGCCAGTCAGGTGGGGGAAGTTAGAACTAAAGCATGAGCATAGCAGCCGTCAGTTTAGTCCTTACGGCTTACTAATGTTCTAATTGTGCTGGTCAATCTGGGAGGATTATTTCATTGAAACTTATTTTATTCTTTGGTATTTTAAATATGTTCATTTTAAAAATAAAATAAAAACAAAAAGTGAATAACAATGTATTAATAAAAATAAAAGGATTTGTTCTGTAAAATTTGGATTCAGGCAAAAGGCCACACTTAAGGACCTAGAAGGCCTCAGGGTCCCCTCCCCTGGACTGGGCTGTTAAGTAGTCACAGCCGTATTCTGTAGGCCGTGGAGAGCCACTGATGTGTTTAAGCTAGGAAGAAACATGGTCAGATTTACATGCTAGAAAGATCACTCTGTCTACAGTGAAGAAATAGATTAAATAGAAAATAGATTCTAGAGGCAGAAAACTCAGGTGGCCATTGCAAGAATCTAAGTAAAAGATATGGAGGGCTTAAACGAAGGCACAATAGTGGGTATGGAGAGGAAAGTGTGCATCTGAGAACTATTTAGGAAATAAAATTTATAGGACTTGATTAACTAGTAATAATAATGATGACGCAATGATCCTAATAATACCTAAAGTTTATTGAACACTTATTGTAGACTAAGCTCTGTACCAAATGCTTTCATTTTCACACTAAACCTGTGAGGTAGGGGCTCTTAATTCTTGTAAGACTTGTTCACTCCTAATATTGGGGCTTAGTTACTGGGGCCAGATTTCACCCATTACCTTAGGCCAAATGCCAGCACTTTTGATTAATCTTTCTCGTCCACCCTACATTAAATTCATCAGCAAAGAATATGATTATTACTTCCCACCCCCTTGCCCAAGCCACTATCATCCCTCTCCAAGGTTACTGGAATCTGCCTCCTAACTAGTTTCCCTGTTCTTGCCTTGTTCCCCTACACTGTACTCTCCCTACAACTGGTGGAGGGATGTTCCCCATGTCTCAAAGGGGCCAATTGATTCCCATCACACTTAGACCTAAACTGGAAGTTTTGATGAAGACAACCAAGGCCCTACTGGAGCTGAGCACTGTTCACCCCTCTGATCTATTGCCTACCAGTTCCCTCTGCTTCTTTTATTCTTCTCTTGGCACATCTCTTTGCTCTTCCCTGAACTCACACAGGGACGTTCCTGCTTCAGGGCTTTTGTGCTTGTTCTTCCCTCTGCCTGGAATTCTGTTCACAGCTTTTCCTCCCACTAACAAGTTCAATATCCAAATGTCATCTCCAAAAAGATACCTTCGCCGACCGTTCTCATTATTTATTTATGCATCATAATCTGTTTTCTTTTAGTGAATGGAAGAGCTTGACCAAAATAACTCATTTAGAATATGAACTAACAAAGGTGTTATGAGAACATGTTTCTTTGCCTATTGGTCCCTATATAGACAAGGGTGAATATCTGGCTATGCAAAACAGATGTATGCATACTTTCTAAAAGATGCATCACAATTTGTTTTCTTTTTTTATTTCAATAGATTTAAGGGTACAAGTGGCTTTTGGTTACCTGGATGATTTGGATAGTGGTGAAGTCTGGGCTTCTAGTGTATCCGTCACGTGAATAGTGTACATTGTGCCTGATGGGTAATTTTTTATCCCTCACTCCCTTCCCGTCCTCTCTGCTTTGGAGTCTTCAATGTCCATCATGCTACACTGTGTGCCCCTGTGTGCCCAACAGCCTAGCTCCCACTTATAAGTGAGAACGTGTGGTATTTGGTTTCCATTCCTGAGTTACTTCACTTAGGAGAATGGCCTCCAGTTCCATCCAAGTTGCTGTGAAAAACATTACTTCATTCTTTTTTTATAGCTGAATAGTACTCCATGGTATATATATACACCACATTTTTTTAATCCACTCATCAGTTGAAAGGAAATAGTTTGATTCCATATCTTTGCTATTTTGAATTGTGCTGTGATAAGCATGAGTGAGTACCTGTAAATATTAAAATGATGGTTTTCTTTATCATTATAATGGGGGCATGATACTTTTAGAGTATATACAATAATTGTGGGTTAGAGCCTGTCATTTCTTCTCTTCTGCTAAGGTGCCATATATTCCACTGTTGTGCAGGTGTGATTATCTCTAAATTCCACTTACTTCGATGCTTTGTCTCTTGCAGAATCAGCCACTCTCCTGAGGACCCACTTGCGTACTGGGGACATTTGGCTCAAGACGTGCTAACCAGCTGGTGTTACTGACCTTGTGTGCTGCATCGCATAACTGCAGTCCTTGTACCAGGGGTTTCTAACAGTGAGATCTGAAAGAAGTTCAGACACAAACGCTTTTCCCTTTCTTTCTGTTAAATTCATTGCAAATTGTTGTGGCTAGATCATTTAAACAAGCTGAAAAAGAGCCTCTTATGTGTGTAAAAGACA
Source organism: Lemur catta (assembly GCF_020740605.2). Classification (NCBI taxonomy): domain Eukaryota; kingdom Metazoa; phylum Chordata; class Mammalia; order Primates; family Lemuridae; genus Lemur; species Lemur catta. The sequence continues at coordinate 10,418,561 of NC_059151.1, read as the reverse complement.
CAGGAAGCAAAGTACTGGGGGATGGGCACGCTTGTCGCTCTGACTCGGGAGGTGCAGAGGCAATATGTGTAACCAAAGTGTGTGTACCCCCATCATATTCTGAAATAATAAAAAAGACTGAACAGAAAAAAAAAAAGAAAGCAAAGCAGTATCCCTAGAACTGTTCAATATTTATTCAAATCAGGTTTTTAAAGGACTTGCTTCATGAGAAGTAAAGGGAAAAGTTTAAGAGCTCAGCCCTGGCAATTACGGGGAACATGTTTTCTGTCTCCCCTCGTACAAACGCATGCATCTTCTCCTCAATGGCTGCCAGCCTTCTTGTCAGACCAATTACTTTAAAACAATTGTTTCATTTGGAATAGATGCCACAGCCCAAGTGATTGTCCCTTGTCAGTGACACATTCAATTAAAACAGCTCTGAATAGGAGTTCTGGAGGGCCTACTGTGCCTTGTCCAATCTTATCAGTCAACAAAGAACAACCTCAGAGACTTCGGTGCCGACTGGTGCCACTGTCAGGTGGTTTGAACATGTTGCACCTTCCCGGGGTTCCTCAGAGTCTTTCGTCCCTGTGCCTTCTCCAGCCAATGACAGGCACCATCTCAGCAGTGTCTAAGTCCACAATGCCAAGAAAGCTGATGGCAGTAAATAAGATGGCAGCTGTGACGGTCCTGACAGCTGGCTGGAGCTCAGGGTGGCAGGCTGTGCCGGACTGCGAGCAGTTGGAGTGGCAGTGAGGTATGACACCATTACTGGTGGGCAGATGTCAGTTTCCACGCTGCTAGTTTCAACGTGAAGGGACAGACGCTAACGTCGTTGTACAGGCAGGCAGAGCTTTAAGCAAACGCAGGGCACCTAGCAGTTCTATACCATTTTCTTTGACTTCAGGAAAATTTAAACATTCTCCTTAAACAAAAATTCTTAGCCTTATTAGTACTTGTACAATTGGACAGGAATTTTTTTAAAGTAGCAACAGCAGAGAATTGACTCTTCCCCATAAGAACTGGAATCAATGAGAACAAAACTGATTTCAAACAGAAGTTTTTGTGTGTTGGCCACCATTTTAGAAGAGCTTTTGTGAGTTCACATGTAAATATCTCACAGTCCCTTTGCGGAGAAATCATACAGGTCCCTGTGCCTTTTGATTATTCTCCCATGCTTAACGTTTCTTAGGCAAACTCCCCACACACCTGCCTCTTAATTATCTTTTCTATTTTCTAAAGGAGAATTGATGATAAAGATTCCTTTTATGAAAGAAAATGAGTGTTTTAAAATATGCATTATCAAAAGTTGGGTAAAATGGAAAGAAACCATTATATTAAATAGCGTGTGCCATTGTTTGGTCATAGACAGGGCAGAATGGGTTTCCACAGACTCGTGCTGCTTTGTCCTGGACTCAATCAAGGTGAGCTTCAAGTCTGAAAATCTGTCATGGATCTGAAGTTGAAAGCTGTCACAGGGCTCTGGCAGGAGACAGCAACAGAGCTGAACCCTGTCACAGAGAGAAGTCAGCACAACGACACCGGCACAAACTGAGGACCCTGCTTTCACACCCCAGTCCTTGAGGGGATTTGAGGTCAGTTCCCCTAAAACCCATTCTCCTAATATCCTATCCCCCGAAACACCCATTAGCCTAATAATCATATTCCTAATAAATATCTGTCCTACACGTAGCTTTTCATATATAGGAAGATGCTACTCTAAGCATTTTTGAGATTTTGTGTTTTGATTTTTTAAAATACATTTTATAACACTTTAAACATTTAGTCTTAATGGGTGAAAAGCCACCGAAACCCTCAAAAGCAGGCAAAATAGTCACGGTGAAAGTTTATAAAAATGCCTCTGAGCTAACACTGTTTTAGCCCAGATGAAAAGTATATTTGATAAATGAACATTTTAGATGAATGTGTCATTAGGCAAATTGATCATTATGCCAATTGATTTTAAGTAAATTAGTCTTAGGCAATTTGACATTCTCCCCCTAAAGGTGCCTTCCCACTCTGAAATTCTAGGATTCTTGGCATGCATGACAAAGTCACTGCCTAAGACGGAGTTTGTTAAGAAGAGAGACAGTTTTTCCTGGTTCTATCCCCAAAGGAGGCCAATATTTCTGATATAAAAGTAATGATAAAAGTAATAACAAAATAATTGAGTCTTTAATATGGGTCAGGGATACACCTATGTACTTTACATTTGCTTATTCAATAAATACTTATTGGATATCTACTATATGTCAGGCACTGTTCTGAATTAACTCATGCAATCCTTCCACTGACCTTGTGGGTCATCCCCAAATCCAGCAGGGGCTAGAACTGGGAATCGAAGCAGAGGGAAGTTAAATAGTTGCCTAATTAGATGGGAGAGGTGGGTTTTGAACCCAGCCGGTTTGGGTCAGTGCTTTACTGCCTCAGCAGATAGAATCTTGCTGAAAAGTCACTAACTATGCTGTTCCAGGTGACTTTTCAAGTTGGTGAAAACACAAGGGCAGGTCGTGGGGCTCTAGATGATATTCCCTGTACGACTAAAAATCAAATGTCAGGGCTGTGCCTTGTCAGCGATATACTGGAAGATGAGAAATCATTGCTTGACAATGGTTCACACTTTCTCCGAGTTTCTCTCATAATCTCCAGATCCTACCCTGAGATGAAAGAGACTCCCTATCAAAAGGAGGAAGGTCTGAGCAAGACATTCCAGACAAATCCTACCAAAAGAGCGATGACAGGGTGGCATGCTGATAGTGTTCATGTTCCTTCTTTCTCCTGTCTGGTTGTTTATGGAGACCCGATCTCTGTTTCCTGCCCTCTCTGCCTTAATACTTCTGTAATGTACGGGAGTTGAATGTTGGAAGTATGTGAATTCAAGGAGGGCTTCTTTGCTGGCCCTGTGAGCAAGGTGCCACCAGCAGGAGCTGGTGACAGGATCATTTCTGTGTCTCCTGTGCTGTGGAAAAGGTGAGTGACCGGAACCATCAGGAATCCACTACAGCATTTGGTGCTAAACATCAGGCACAACTCTAGACAGTAGAAGCTGTTAGGTTCCAACACTACCACCCACAGCACTTCTGGTGTCCGTAGTCAAACAAATATTCTACTATTAGATGATAACAGTGAATCCTAATACTGTAAGTCCTCACAAACCATCATCCATAACTTCTTGGAAACTGTGATTTAAAGTGAAATGATATATAACAAAATGGATTTTACCATAGGCTAATTGATATAAACAAGAGTTAAGTTCCTGTAGCATAATTCTGCTCACAAAAGCATCACCAAATGTCTAAATAAAGACCAAAATACTGCTAATATCAAACATTGAAATAAATGTGAGCTATACACACATTTAAGAAAGATTAATCAAAGCAAGTAAGGTGATTATTTACCAATTATTCCAGTTCAAGGACATGGGTGGCCACGGCCCATCCTGGCTGCTCGGGGACAATGTAGACATGTCCACTCACCTAACCTGCACATCTCTGAGATGTGGGAGGAGCCAGAGTGCCCCAGAAAACCCCTGCAGACACGGGGCGAACACATAAGCTCCACGCGGAGTGTGGTCCTGGCCAGGATTCTATTTTGTTTTTCTCATCAACGTTATAACCAAATGTTGCTGAACAAAACAATGTTATTCAGGGACTTGTATATAGTTCTCATGGACATTAGTTAGTAGACAAAAAAAAGTTAATTATTAAGGAAATTTAGAAAACAATAACAAAAAAAAGAAGAGAAAACATAAAGTCTCAGATCGGAATTATTTAAAGTTATAAAATTAGTGTTGCTTGGTGATTTGAGCCTTCTTGGTAAGATGAAAAAACAAAAGACAGGAAAGACACTGTGGCATGGCAAAAAGAAATAATTGCAAAAGACAATACATACGTACGATGCAACTGACCCAGTGGGAACTGTCTTCCACAGAAGCAAAATGTCTTCCTGAGCTCAGCTGGCGGTAAGTTTATGCCCTGAAGCATGATTATAATGTTAACCTTGAAAGGTCCTAATGAAATGAGTTTGGTGGTCTCAGCCTGTATATTTTTATATGCACTGGTGCATGCCTTGGAACATATCTTGATGGACTGTCTGTAAAACAGAGCACCATGTATCGGGATTACAGTGTGACCTATAGTCTTCACACCATAGCTCCAATTTTCCCACATGATGCACCTCTCAAAATTCAGCCCAGAAGGGAGAAATGACTTCTTAATGACAGTCTGTACATTATTGATGGGGCAATAGGGTGGTAAAGAGATAACCCTAGGTGTCTTGTTTGCCAGTTGATTAACCAGAGTGAGTGCATTCCCTAGAGAAAACATGCTTTGCAGGAAACCAGTTATTCATTCTCACTAGTAACAATATTGCAAAATCTGAGGTTCACGCTGCTACCTCCTTTCCTCAAAACCTCGGTGGAGTCTGGTTAATTAAATCAGGCTGTATATTAAGACATAAAATTAAAATTGAGATACATACATACCATTTGGGTCAATAGAGTACTATTAAGAACTTGGGTTGAGAAACACGATAGAGTTCTAGTATGTGTATTTCCTGGTGATAATGACAGGTCTCCTGAGTGACATTTCTAAGTTTTAAGGCAAGAAATCTTTATATAATATGTCTGAAAGGGATAGAAGGTTGCTATGCATATTACATTTATTTCAAATAAAATATTTAGAAGTGAAGTAATCCCTTCAGACCATTATAGGTTAAAGCCTTAAGATTTGAAGAATTGTCCAGTGAAGTTCTAATGTGACAGCGTCACTCTTTCATCACTCTTTCATGAAAACAGCAGAGATCAAGTTGTAGACGCCCAACCTTCTTGTGTCAACTTTGGAATCAGTTCGACAATGTCAGCAGTTTATTCTGTCTCCTGTAGGCAAAGACATTTAACTTCTGTTGAAGCTACTGCTCCATGACAGAATCTGGCTCAGGACGCCCTTCTGTTATATTACACAGGAATTGAATGTTGGGCAAAATTCTGTAGCAAACTTTTTCACAACTGAAAACTTTGTGTCGCCACAAATGTGAGTGCCAGGCTGATAAATAGCTTGCATTCTTTATATTTAACTTCTCTGAATGGAGTTCAAGATTTTTTTTCCTCTGGGGCCATTAGGAATTTATGAACCATTTTTCTTTTCTTTAATCTTCAGAGGAGAATCTACTTGTACAGAGAAGACTCCAAGGCATTTTTCATTTTATAAATTGAACCTAGTTAATGAGTATTAAACAGGAAAATTCTAGGATTTCTGGGGAAATGTACAACAGGGGCACATAGAGGTAAAGAATATAGACTAAGAATAAAAGCTTTTATTGTCCCTCATTGAGAATCATATTTCCTGTGTCTTACAGAAATCTCAGACTTATTCAGAAGTTAGCAACTTCATTGAAAGTTTCCATGATTTATCATGTATTAGTAGTGGCATCTCCACGCCCACTGCCGTTTTCTCATCACTCCTAACATACTAGAGGAATGTTGAGTTAAAAATCCCCTGTGATTTTAGTATTTCTCCTCCTGGCTAATGCAAGAAGCTCGGGACTGAAATAAAAAAGGAAGATGAATTACTTAGCCCGCAGAGGAGAAGGCTAAGTGGGTTTGAGGATCATGCAGGAAACTTTATAATAGTCTTCATGTACAGAACATGTATAGTACAAAGATGAATGGCTAGCTATTCTCCACATTTGCCAAGATCATAATAAAAGGAAATAAAATAGGAAGGACCCAGAGTAACAATGAGGAAACATTTTCTGATGTTGACGTTTGTTGGTGAACAATGTGTTCAGTTCATCCTTCAGTATTTATTAAGTTTCTATTACATGAAATCATAGTTGCTTAGGATGGAATGGTTTACTTTGGGGTCTTTTATGAATACATTTAGATTTTGTTTGAAATGATTTAGTTGATTTTATTTAGAGATAGAGAAATGGATTATTGGCTTTATGATTTTTGGGATTTCTTCAGAGACACATTGGAAAAAAAGTGAGATGTTAATACAATTGTTCATGCTGATATAACACGGGGTTTCCCAAAACGCATTTTAAGGAGCACAGAAAAAAAAATTAAATATGAGTATCCAACAGTAGAATTTTTGAGGCTCTCATGTCTTTGGATCTCTCTTTTAAGCATAGTCCAACAATAGCTGACTAATATCCTTGAGTTCTATTAATGTTCTCTTCTTGCAGAGTTGACCAGATGAAACCTCACTCTTTTGGTGGCCCTGGTACCATTCTAGTGGCTTCACCTACTGAAGGAAATGAGGACCATCAACTTGGGCTAATAGACTTCTCTCTCAGGTTTGCTATCAATGCTGCCCTGACCTGCTTATTACTCAACTCCAGTTTTGGCCTGATGGATGTCGTCCTTGCCCTCCATATAAGACATTTATTCATCTGACCCTGAATCTACATTATCATTAAGGTCATGGAGGAAAATCATCACTTGTTAAGCTCCTGAATGGTAAGGACTTGCTTTTTCAGTAGGACAGGTTCTCCTTTTCCCTGAGTTTGAGGAAAATATGAGTTTCCAGAGTTAATATGGACATAAAACTGCAAATCTTAACTGATAGTTCACCAGTATGTAGTAATTGGCCTCAAGCAACTAAAACGCTATAATTGTGGGTGACTTCTGATCTCCCAAAAAACCCCCTTCTTGTTGGCTATCTGCTTGTTGTCACCATTGCCAGAGAAATTCAAGTCATGAGTCTGGGGCTCAAACGTCAGTTACAAAGCCATCTTGCCACTTTCCAAGACACCACCGTGTCTATGCTCTAGTTTGAAACTGTGAAACTGACCACATCTATTTTTAGGACATATTTTTAGAACATATTCAACTCTCTTCATTCTGCTCTTTGTCAACATCTGTATTTTATTTGTGAACATTCCTGCCTCTACTTAAAAGTAGAGAAAATATTTCTTTTCCTACCCAATAACTAGCATAGTATTTTGTGTGAAATAGATGCTGAATTAATATAATTAAATAAATGACACATAATTCGTGAAATGAATAAAGTTAACATTGTACTGTTTCTACTAAAATTTATACTTCTTCAGCGTGCTGCCAAATGGCCAAATCTATTCTTCATTGATTTCCTGTCAATCATGAAATACATATTTTACTATTCCATTTTGCTCTGTTGTTCAGAATTCCCCATTTCAGCCATAATTTATTACAAGCTCTATGCTATTTAGGTCTGCTTTCTGGTCCTAAATGACCAAAACATCATTTTATAGATATAATTCACACTGGACAGAAAGCTTAATACAGCTTCTCAACATTTGATCACTTCATAATGTCATATTTTTGGATTAATGGTATATTTAATCCTATTTCATTAAGCTAAAATGATAGTCTAATAAAACTTATGGTGTCTACAAAGTATGATTTTAATATTTAAAATAACTAAGATAATATATATCTAGAAGTCACATTTCTTTGTTAATTGATCCTTGTAGGGACATTCTGATGGAGATGTTGAGGTGATGTCTCTGTCAAATAGCATGATTTAATATAATATTACATAACTTATGGGAAGATATGCATTAAGATCGTCTTTTCAGAACCTTCCTATCTTTTCTTCTTTCATTGCAAAGAGATGTATAAGTGCCTAATTGTATTTTTCAATTTCACACACAAACTTTATTCATTTATAACCTGATAATTTGATAGACACAACTATATGGAATCACATTTTTTTCAGTTTTGGACAAATTCATTTGCTAAAATTCAATATAAGTATCAAATTGAACAAAATTCAGCAGATATGTTCTTCTTATAGACAGAAGCTCAATAGATGTTAAGACCATAAGAAGAAAACTGTAGCTCTAATGAGAGGAAATATATTGGATTAAATGATTGTAAAAAAAAAATTGGGGCACATTTAAGTAAGTAGAATGGTATGGAAAAAAGTTAGCACGGGTTAATAAAAAGGAAGATGAGTGTTTGGTTTAATAAACCAATTAACTTTCGTCAGGCAAGAGTCCATGAGTTCCTGACTGAGGTAAAGCCATAAGTATAATTTGTTTGCAGATTCTGAAGCGTCTTTGACTTGCTTACCATGGCAGAGACAAGAACTTGAAGTCAGCAAGCTATTCACAGAGCAATTACTCATTGAATGAAAAAATAGTGCACCATGATGAGGAACATGGGGAGGCATCCAGATTAAATAGGACAAAGAACCAACTAGAAGGAGGGGCTGCAGATGTGCCACATGCCTTCTCTGCTCGGACAGCTACTAAAGGGAACAAAATTGAAATCTGGGAGGGAACTAGCATTGCCAATCAATAATATCATCAAACAAATTAGGATCAAATTGCATCTGTTATTAGAAATTTATTTCCTTGATTTTCTGGTGCCTTTGAATTCCTTAGAAAATATGAAGAGTTTTACATCAATGATAGCTGTATCTTTCATGCCCAAATGGATTTCACACTAGTGAATGAATAGAAAGTTGTCTCTGAAGGACGTATACAAACAATGGCAGGCCAGATCTCTACTGCTCTACTCAAGTCATAAATCTGGATATATTTTCTCTTCTTCCTTCTTCTTTTCATGTTTTCCCACACCTATAAGCCCTGCTCACCACAGCACGATGTCTTCCACTTTCTGTATGAGCAAACGCCAATGAAATCACATTTTTCACATTTTCACTTCAGTGTTGAGTCAGACTCCAATATTTTTATACCTCTATTATTTCAATGATTTTTCCAATGGTATGTACATTCTTATCCCTCTAACTCCAAAATTGGCTTCTTTTCTTTAATTCTGCACTAGATTAATGATATACTCCTCCAAAAGGTTAATCTCTTTTTCCTTTACCTATCTGAGGGTCTTAATCTTTCTATACTTGCTTTTTCTCCATTATTCATAAATTCATTTTATTTAGACCTCCAATACTTCTAACCAGTATTATTACAATAAATGATAACAGCTTCCAATTATATGTTTATTCTTTAAAACATGCATTATGTTAGTGATTTTTATAAACATTATTTTTCATAATTTTTATACACTGTATCAAGGAGGGTATTACTATGCTTACTTTACAAATAATGGGCAGGAGACTCAGAAAGGCTAATAAACTTGCTGAAGTTCACATAATTGGTAAGATGAGGATCCAGGATTCAAAACTCTCATTCTCTGATGCCATTTTTTTGCAATACTTCTCAAAATTGTTTCCTATCTCTTGTCTTTGCTTTACTTTACCTTCATATTATTACCAAACTGTTTTTTTAAGGGATTATTTGACTTGGAATTTAAATCCCTTTAATGCAGGCTACTTACCCATATTGCTTTCTGGATAAAGTCTAATCTCCTTAGCACGTCACGTCAAGCTCTCCATGATCTGGCCTGTTTGGCCTCTTCTCTCCCCACTAAACTGCTCACTTCCTTTACTGCAGATTCTTGTGATCTTCATGCCTTTACCACTCTATCTCCTCCTTCATTGTCCACTGGCAGATGCATCATGATTTCATCCGCTCCTTTATATTCCATTGTTTGTAAGGTCCCCCTTCAGGGGAGGGCTATCGCTTATTTCTGCAACCTGATGCCCAACACACTGACTTTCACATAAAAGAGGCTTAAGAATAGGCTGTTGAT